>NW_028145567.1:1887500-2195000 GCF_977016875.1 Pavona decussata
AGTTATGAGAACCTTCACAATTACTTCCATCTTGACCTGACGCCGAATGTGAAAACGGTCAAATTAAAAGTCAACAGTTGGCTGTGACTTCTTTAAATGGAACCTTAAACCGTTCACTTCCTTTGTAAATTTCAAATGACTTCATATAAAATGTTACTGACCTAGACATTGTTTTAAAAAAAACGCTTGTCGTAACTTACCCTTGGTAATGGTCTTCACCCTTGTAGGGAAAATTTTCTCGCCTATTATTTACAATGTTAAGTCACTTCTGTCAAAGATCAACCACCAAATGACAAAAGATTCCTTGTTTGCAGATACACTGTCTAAAACCAGTAATACCATAGCGTAAAATGCACAACTTTGTATGCGCCGAACGTAATGTAAACTAGCGAAAACAACAGCTCTTGCTCATTTACATTTAGCTTCGGCACCTGCAAAATCCACGTTTCAACCGGGCGTTATTAGTTAAGGCCTAAGTTAAGAAAACAATATTTTCCCCGAACAAACGCACCATTTGATACGCTTTTACTGTAGTCTTGTTCTAACTTGCTCTGATAACCTCGGAAATTTCAATGAAAGATCCCCTTTCAGCGCAGCGATAAGGATGTTATTACCACTTTCTGTGTTTCATGCACAGCAGAAAATAGCGAGTGTCTCTCGACATTGCTAGATTAACAGCTGAAAGACGGTTTTAATTATTAAGCCAGACAACTTTTAAATTATTGGCAAAGGAAAAGTCAAATGAAAAACAACTACTGACCTAAAATGGCTGAAAAAATGTGTTAACATGTTAACTTCTCACACGACTCTCAGGAAAATTCAAACTGTTTCACCCGCCTTCTGTTCCATACCTTCCGGTTGGATTCGACCATTTTGTTCGCAAGGTGTTAAATTTTAAAACCGTAGAATTATTGATCTCGAACTGACTTCTTGACACTCCCCCACGTAAGTCTGAAGATAAACAAATCCATCTTCATCGCCAAAAGTCGAATTCATTGATAAATACTACATTTAAGACTTAGGCCTGGTTACATGGCATGTCGAAAAATGGCACGTCGAAAGATAGTCGCTATGCACTTAACACTGAAAATGCCTGTAATTTTAAACTCAAATCTATTTTGACCACCAAGAAAAAAAAGTAACTTTTAAAACATAACGTAGTTTCTTTTTTCTCAATCTACAGGGCCCCACTGAATATCACTTTCGTGATGTGGGCTCGCTGTATAAAGATTGTTATTATTATTATTATTATTATTATTATTATTATTATTATTATTATTATTATTATTATTATTATTATTATTATTATTATTATCATCATTATCATTATCATCATCATTTAAGCGGAAACTTCCAATTGACTAAAGATTTTGGCAGATGGCAATTTCCACAACGAAAAAGTTGACTGGGAAAGGGTACAAAAACAAACATCAAATGATAATCACAATAAAACATCTGCAATTCTTCACGAAACTAAATATATATTTTATTTGGCAAGATAATTCTCTGTGCATTCGATTAAATTGAAATGAAAACTGATCTGATCTAGGAAACAAATCCTCTGCTGTCTTCCCATTCTGGCCGTCTACACCGGAGCGACCGGTCAAACAGGTTATACCGGACAACACAACTTGAACAGATGGGTCGCGTTGATCAGGGGCTGAGGTAGGAGGAACTAGGAGGAACCATTTTTCTTCCCACTTAAGAGGCCCTTGAGATTCACATTGACAGGAATGCGCTCTCGTCTTTCGACTGGTGTCAGGTTCATGCAGAATCTAGAGCGAAAGAGAAGTAAAAAACAGCGAGGGGTAAGGAATTGGCAGGCTGGTTTAAGCTCTACTGTTTGATTCCCCTTCGTTGATTTAATTTTTAACCCATAGAAACCTAAAGCGGATGAGCAGAGTTGTAGGTTAGGTGAATTGCTCGCTTGCTCCATCGTAAACTCGGTAGCATGAGATGTATCACCACTCCATACACGAAGTAACCAACGTTTTAAATGTTAATTCGCTCAGCCACCAAATTTACTTTGGGCCTGGACAACTTTCGTTTGGAATATTTAAAGCCTGGTGGTGGTAGAGCAAGTGAACTAGTAATCGGAAGGTCTTAGGATCGACTTCTGATAGGAGCACTAGGATTTCCTCTTTTGCGAGCTTGCCTGTGTCACTCACTGAATAATACATCATTCTCAACCTTCCTTTGGATTAACTTCTTCCTTTCAATCCACTGTCCAATTACATTACGGAAAGAACTATCACTTACTTTCACAGCTTGGGTTGTAGAGTATGGGGCTCATTCATTTAGGATAAGAGGTTTTGGTGACGAAAAAAATTCGGGAAGAGAAAATTACCCAAAACTTACCCCGCCCTTTCCCCTCCCTTCAAGACGGCCTTCCGAATTGGGCCACAATGGGATCGGTTAGCTATTGGATTACCTTTTAAACTCCTCTAGTTCACGCTCGGCTTCATCCATCTGTGTAAGCTTTTCAGTCTATAAAGAACGGATAAAGAGAAGCAATGTATTACACTCTCATATAGAGCGGTTTTCAATTGAGTGTAGGAGGTAATTCCGCGTTTGCTTTGGTTTTGCTTTACTAGACTATGATTGGTTGGCAAAGTTCGCGTCATTTTCTCAACCAATGGGAAGCCAAACCAAAACCAATCGTGACTTGCTCGTACGCGTTTTCCCGCGCTTGACGCAGGTTACAGGTATTTGCTTCGAGTTCTGATTGGCTGATTATTCTGTTTACATCTGTTGTGATTGGCCAGAGAAATTACTTTGATTTTGGTTTTACAACACTCAATTGAAAACCTCGCTATTCATCTTCAACGAGTTTTCTGGCTCGATAGTTCAGTTGGTAAAACACTGCAACGGTATTGCAGAGGCCATGGGTTCGAATCCCGTTCAAGACTGAATTGTTTATCAGCCTTTATTTTCGCAACTGCTAAAGATGCGCCCATAACTAGGACGATCCTCCGTGAATTTAAATCTTTCGCCCACAAAATTATCTCTCAAAGAGATAAGCAAAGTTCTTGTTTTATAACACTTCAATCCTCAAAGCTGCGAGACGAATCACAGCTTAACATCTAAGTAATATCGTCCCCATGGCCTAATCCGCCATCAAAATGGTGGCTCTACGCTTATTGACGTATACAGGCTTGGCTACACAGTAATACACTGTGACAAAGAGTTTAAAATCGTTTCCGAACTAAAAAGTACAGTTCTTTCTATTTATGTATATATGTTTTAGAATTACGCTTGTAAAATGACACGACTAATCCAAGAATAAATGTAAAACTGACCTCAATGTCTTCACGCGGCAAGAAAACGTCGTCTGACGAAAGAAAAGAACACAGTCACAAGAAGCGAAGACAATGTAACGTAACAGGCGTTCATTCATGACTGAGTAGCGGCGAAACACAGCTTCACTCGCAGTCATAATTCGCTGAAACTCTTTACTGAGACCACAGATAAACCACATCTCGCCCGTATAGCACGTAATCCCCCTCCCCCCTCCTTCAATGTTGCGTTCACAGTGTTTCTTTCACTCCCGCTTGCTAAAACAAAAAATTCAATAGGGGCAGAGGGCGAAAGAAGGGGACCGCTACAACATTTTACGACTGAGCGTGTAGGCTCATCGGGATTTCTCCATGCGAACTTGTCGACTTAGCTGAAAGACTTGGTGATAGTTTTATACTGCGCATAAACAAAAACAAAACAAAACAAACAAACAACAACAACAAAACAAAGACAAAAAAGTGGGAAGAAACGCGTCCTAGTAAGACGCGATTTGCATTGCTTGCGAGTGTCAAAAAATATATATTTAATTTCACCAATTAAGGAACATAATAACCAAAGGCGAACTTCCTTTGACACACTGCAAGTCGCTCCAAAAGGAAAGGAACACGCACAGCCTAAGAAAAAAACGTCGGAAACGCGCGCGTAGCCCGTGCACTCGCCATTCCGCGAATTCGGCGCTTCGTGCATCCCTGGGCGACCTTTCAGCTGGAGAAAACCAGGGCTCAGTTCTTCGAAAGCCGATTAACTCTTATCCACGATTAAAAGTAAATCGAGGTTTTCATCCCGCTCTTTTAAAATGGTTTAAAAAGGTTAATTTCAAGCTAAAGGTTAAGAAAAGTTTAAAGCAAAACTGAGGGACAAAAATCTTTTGGGAGAATCTTTATTAATTAGTAATTAAACTTGCATCAAAGTTCACGTTAATCCAGAATTAGCTTAATTGGGCTTTGAACAACTGGGTCCAATCTGCGTTAGAAAAGGGAAGAAAGAGGGTTATCGTGCGCGCGGGCGAAGGGAGCGCGGAAAAGGGGAAAAGGTTCCTCGCGCGATTTGCGCGGACGTTCCTGGGAAGAAAGGGCTAGTAGAAAACAAGATACTGTATTACTACTAGATCAAGTATACGCCACGGGTCCTTACCTAGCGACACCTTCTTCTTTTTCTTTCCTTGTTTTTTCTGTGGTAACCGCACTCTGTTGTCAGATTTATCCGCATCATCTTTGATATTCTGAACAGGAGCCGGGTCAGGCGACACTGATTCCTGTCGCTTCTTCTCTGACATTTCCTCAACCTTCCGTCGCGTACCGAAACTATTTTCTTTGCCATTACACTCTACTCTCGAGCCCTGGCGTGACACCGTGACGTCTTGACTTGCGTGATGTTGCTTCTTGCGTGACTTGCATCCACCGTCCAGAACTTCCAGTTGTTTCTGTTGTGGTTCGTCGACCTTCCTCCGCTGCGCCCGTTTCTTTTCTTCGTTGTCTTGACCGTTTGGGACATGATTTTCTTGTTTCCGCCTTTCTTCGGATAGCTGTCTGTGTTTGAGTACCTCACCACCGCCATGTTGGTGGAGCCCGTTGATCTGCTCACAACCAGAGGAAGACGACGAAGAAACTTTGCCAATATTTTGACTGTTTGTATTTTGTTTCTGTTTAGCTTTTTCTGCCGCCTGAAAAGAGAGTAGGCTGAAGTTACTCTGTGGGCGCTTTTAAGTAAAAAAAACAAAACAAAAACAACCGTGAATAAGCGGGAAATGACGTCAACAATATCCTCACTGGTGAGGATATGGAAAATACGCCACTTGGGTCCCGGATGTAGTTTTGTATGAATTTTACGAGTGGTGTGTTTTCCAGTAAAATGCTCGCGTCTATGAAATAAAAAAATAATATTTCACCAACACATAGCGTTATGATAGGGTCCGGTCTCCAGTTGTTGAGAGAGCGAATAACTTTATCCAGTGGATAAGCAACAAAATAAAATGTACTCCAATTAATATACTTTAATCCGCGGGATGGTGACTTATCCACTGCAATATGAACAACTGGAACCTGTCGTGAAGCATCAGGTACGCACGTTGCGGAGATTTGCAAACAATGGAGGAGACCATCTGGGAGCTGGCGGACCACAGTAGAGGCCACTAGATACCACCTACCATAGGCACCCACCTACCATTATTATATGCGAAGTTGTTGGTCTACGGCCAACAGTTTAATTTGGCGTGGAATTTCTTCACTATCATACTGTCGAAATGCGTTTCAATAAAGTCGCCCATGGTGAAATTATTTATTCAGCCTGCGGGGAGCAGGGATGGCGCAGTGGTGAGAGCACTCGCCTCCCACAAATGTGGCCCAGGTTCGATTCCTGGCCTCGGCATCATATGTGGGTTGAGTTTGTTATTGGTTCTCGTCCCTGCTCCGAGGGTTTTTCTCTGGGTTCTCCGGTTTTCCTCCCTCCACTGAAACCAACATTTCCAAATTCCAATTCGACCCTGAACGCACGGACACCTTTGAATTGAGTTTCTCAGTGGAGAGCTCTTTGGTGCTCCGAGGGTAAACAAACTACGTTTTACGAGCCAGCCAGTCAGCCAATCAAATGAGCCATTCACTCACCTTCTTCTGTTTTTGCCGCGCTCTTTTCTGTGCTTTAGATTTTGTTCCCAGTCTTTCCTCTTCCAAACCCTGTCCATTGATAAACGTTAGAAGGTCATCCACTGACCGGTGATCAACGACAGGCGCATTCTTTTTCGTGTTATCTTGTACGAGCTGATTGGGCTGCAAGGAAAACAACAGACTCACTGGTTACGATAAATTTGACACGACCCTTATAGCTAAACCTGTGTGTGAACCCTTTCGTTACTAACAACAGCTAACACCAAACTTCAACAAATATCAAATATAGAAAAACAAGCAGTTTGAAAGCAAAGTACTGCTCATTAGTTCATTGTACAGCACAAAAACAGCGCCAAAGGAAAGTACTGCTCAGTAGTTTCTTGAATGCTCACGCGAAAGGATTTTGTCCACAGACTCAAAAGATAGAGCCACATTGTACAGCATAATAAACAGCACCACAGGAAAGTACTATTCAGTAACTTTCATTTGAATGGTCACACTTCAGGATTTCATCCACAGACTCAAAAGTAGAACCTTATTGTACAATACAATAAACAGCACCACAGGAACGTCTTGCTCAATAGCTTTCATTTGAATGGTCACACTTAAGGATTTCATCCACATACTCAAAAGTAGAACCACATTATACAATACAATAAACAGCACCACAGGAACGACCTGCTCGGTAGCTTTTATTTGAATGGTCACAAGACGGGATTTTGTCCACTAACTTAACAGTTAGAACCACCCTGTACAGCGTAACAAACAACACCCAGGATTTCGCTCAGACTAAATAGCCATACTGAACCGTCTATGGGCCTTAATGGTAACTAGTTATCTGCTGCTCAAACCTGGCGTTTGTTGAGTCTTAGTCTTAACTTGTCCCTCATCTCTGTGTAGTTATGACTGGTGGGTGCCACAGGAGGCTGAAAAAATGTAACAACACAGTATTAACCATCTTTTACAATCAGAGAAATGAAAGGAAAAAAAGAAAATCCATTTACTTTTCTCCTACACCGAAGGTATTTCCTAAAATGACTTAATAAACTCACACTCATAAAAACACTTTTCAGCTTCGAACTCTAAAAGTAACAACCTGCATTGTAATATTTAACGGACTTTTTAACTCGTGAATTGTCACGCGCTCGGTCGTTCCATCGGTCGCTCGATGGGCCGTTAACTTTCAGCAAATATGACGTACTCTCACGGCTCGCTAAAGTTTTTCTCCTCCAGCTCCTTTAATTAAAAGACATGTTTTTGGAGTTAGAAATGAAACAAAATGGCCTAAAGAACACTCGACCGCCAAAGAAGAGCATATTGGCGATTTTGAGAATTTCAATTCGATGAACTGCACAAGCTCTCGAACGATTAAACCGAAGTGCGGACTTGACATGGATTCTTGAATACAGCTGTTCTGGAATGGAGAACGCTACATTACGGTTAATGTTGTTTTCAGTACGGTAAATGCGGTAAAATACAGTATTACCATTCAGTCTGGACATAAACAAAAGCAGTTCAATTCAGTCACAGAGACCGCTTTGATTTCACTATTACGTTTGACTGCGGTGACGCATACGCATCTCGAGCTGTCAGTCAATAAATATGACATGTGTTACTTACTGCAGCGTGCCCAAAGAATTCACAGTAGCAGCAATCACAGTATTTCCCACGATCTGTCCGACCATCCTCTGTTGATGACGTACATTGATTGGCAGGTGGGGTGTCACATGAGCTGCCATCTCCACTGCTCCGCACACTAGAGGGGGACCCAGGGGGGACGTCAAGCCCTAAACCATCAATGTCTGGAAAAATAAAGTACTAGTAAATAATCTACCAACGGCTGCCACAGCCAATACCATGGACTACAACATGCTCATTTGGACTAACTCGAAGATGCATGTTACAGGGTGTCCCAAAAGTTCGTTCCTCTATTTTAAATGGTTATATCTCAAGAACGCGGGTTTATTTCTATACACAATTTAAACAAAGCAATTATACTTCAACTAAGTACAAGCCTCCCAAAATTTAATATCCTGAGTGCCGCCCCCCCCCCCCCCCCCTTATTTTTTATCACATTTTGAAGCCTGGGTTGCATGGAATGCGATAAATCGCGCAGCGTAGATGGCTTGATGTTCTTCCAGGCTTGTCTCAGACGTCTTTTTAGGTGATCCATGTTCTTAGGAGAAGGGTCCTTGTAGACTTCGCTATCCATGATGCTCCAAAGGTTCTCTACAGGGTTGAGATCTGGCGAATTGGCTGGCCATTCTGTCTTAGCGACGAAATTCGGCAGGTTTTTACCGCACCATGCTTGGGTAGCCTTTGCCGTGTGGGCTGGTGCTCAGTCCTGTACCAGTGCCATCTGTTTGTTAGAGCTGAACAGTTTTCACTTGTCTACAGCTTCTGTTGTACTTCTGCGGCGTAGCAGAGGTTTTACTTCTTCCTTAAGGATGTTTTCGATGTAATAACCGACAGTTACAGGTCTCCATTAGGGTACAAAATGAAGAGCAGTCAAGCCACGTCCGGTCATCCCACCCCAGATCATCCATTTTGAGCTGTTCTAAACTTGGTAAGCTGGCGGAACTTTGTCCTCTTGTGAGCCCCATACGATGTCATTTTTGGGGTTTGGAAGTTGAAAGAGGTATTTGGGGCATTCATCTGAAAATAGGAAATCCTCCCAATCTTCTGCAGTGAGATGTTTAAACGCCTTTGCGAATTTCAGACGCGCGGTTCGCTGCTTTGTATTGAGAAGAGGCTTCTTTGGCTGTCCAAGTGCCCTCCATCCTTGGTTTTTCATGTACCTCCAGACAGAGTTTTTACCCCCATCAAGGCTTTTTCCTTTCGAGCTCTCTTGCAAGTTGTCTTGTCGAATTCCCTCTCTTGTATTTAGCTTTATTCAAAACTTAAATTGCTGCATCTTTGATTACCTTTGGCCTTCCACTTCGTTATTTATCTTCGAAATTTTCGGCACTTCTCGCCGACCATTTCACAACCGAACGCTCAGATTTTTCTAGCTTTTTAGCGATTTCTTTGACTGTGAATCCGTTAACTCTTAGTGCATAAGCTTGGGCCCTCAAATACGTAAGCTTTTTACCATTTAAAGGATTCACTTTCCATACGATAACAAAAAATGGTTCGATGAGTGCAGCAGCTCAACTAAAAAAATGCTGAAAAAGTGATCACAGTTTTGGCGGGAAATTAGACGCGTGCGCGCAAATTTGGCGGGAAAATTGAAAATTTTAGAAATAAAGTAGCACAAATGTAAGGTAATAGTCTCGCAAACTTGTATTTGAAATTATTCGGTAATCGAGTAAAATTGCGTTTAAATGCAGGCTTTTAAAGTAGAGGAACGAACTTTTGGGACACCCTGTATATGCTCACTGTTAAGTGTCACCTATTTTTTGTGTCACTTTGAATAGCCAAAAAATATATTTGTATTGATGAAATCAACAAAATAATGGTTCCGTTTTGTTAACAATAACCCTACTAGTGCACATAAACTAGTATTAATTATCTTTGGCTGCGGATGGCTCGGATGGAAGTGGATTACAACTTGACGAAATTTGCCAGTTTTTTTAAGTTCATCCTGTGTATTGTAGAAAAGTCGCTTAAACCTGATTATAATTTGTTTTCCTCTGAGCGAAATCCCCAAATGTTTTCTTCCTAGTGCTCTAATAGCAATTTCTTGTTTGGAAAAAGAAGCTTTGTCAAAAATTCAACAGTTTTGACCAAAATACAGCAAAATCGCTGTGACAGTGCCCATTTAAAATTATTTTAATAATTTAACGACTTATACAGCACTATCACCAAGTGAATGTCGAAGAGTGCTTAAAAATCAAAACAAACAAACTAAGAGAGTTAAAACAGTTCAAACAAACTTCTGCATGAGATAATTAAAAAAAATGCCTTCTTAAAAAGAGCTGTTTCGAGTCGTTCCTTGAAACTTTCAACAGAGGGGCGAGTTTTCAGCTCCACTGGCATAGGCATTCTACAGCCCCGGCGCACAAACGGAAAAGGCCCGATGTCCATACGTGTGTAAGTTGTAGTTGGGTTCCGCAGGAAGCATCTTGGTAACAGAGCGTGAGGGGCGCTGACGAATATATGGTTCAAGGAGTTCCTTAATATAATTAGATCCGATGACGTTGAATGCCTTATAAAAGGATCTTGAACTCGATGCATTGTTCAACTGGCAGCCAATGTAATTTTTTCAGTATTGGTGTGACGTGATCTAACTTGCTCAACGAAACTAATCTGGCTGTGCAGTTAAGAACATGCTGTAGTCAATGCTGTAGTTGGTTATAACAGGCTGTGAACTCTAAAAGATAGCACATTTATAATGGACGGCATTTTATGCCAAGGCAGACATAATACTTAAGATTTCAAATGACAAACTGCAGGTGCGTTAAGTTGCTCGCTTTGTAGCCCCCAGGGAAACAAGTTGTTGTGAAACACAAACCTGATGATTGGCTTGTCCTTCGGGGAGAACAACTGCTGCCATCCTCGTCTTCATCGTCATCATCTTCATCGTCATCCTCATAATCGCTGTTGCTGTCACTCAAGCTGTTTTCTTCGTCATCAATTTCCGCGCAACAATCTAAGTTGTTATGGTAACCATTATAATTGACATGTCTGAGGCTGCTGTCCAAGAGAAAGCCATGGAGGTCCTCAGGGGGGGCCTCTAAGGAGCAGTGGAGCGGTGTGGGGGGAGGTGGTATGATGTGGTGTGGATGACAGTGACTATTGTGTATGTGATTGTTGTTAGGTGGGGGAGGGGAGGGGTGGGCAGTACAGCTCTTGCTGTCAGCTTTTAATCTGATTTCTTGGTCCTTTGCACCATGGAATGGACATTTACTACACTGACAGTCTGCCATCTTGCCGCTTGGAGGCTGAAACGAGAAGAGTAAATTTTCAGCTTTCCGGTAATAAAATTGTGTTTACACATAATGGATATTGGGGGTACCGTCAATTACGAAAACCACACGTCCACACAGGCTAACGAGTTTCTGACTTAAATACTATCTCACATGGTAGACGCAGAAATAGCATGGCTCGGTAGGCAATCTCTTTTCAAGGAACCACAGATGGGGTTCCATCCCAAAAGAGTTGTTTTTTATCCACTGTCTGCATGTGAAACTTTTAACAGTAGGTTGGTACAAACAAGGGGATAATTCCCAGCGACTAGTTCCTTGCAGAGCTTACATGAAGGGACTGGTCGCAGGGACTTGTTCACGTAAAGAGACAAGCATCATCTTGAGGGAACAATTTCTGGGTACTATGTTCCAATTTGTACGACAAGTCACAGGGACCAACATTGAGTCCCTGACTACATGAAGATTTTTAATGAAAATGAGTACTTCACACGATGGGGCAAGTCCTTGTGACTAGTCCCTACAACCTGGTCTTAGGGCCTTGTCCCCTTGTGCGCGCCGACCTTATAGCAAGGACATGCACTTTTCAGGTACACAATACCTGTTCAACATTCTTTGCTCCTTCCCTATACCCAGTTGTACTACTACAAGCCGGACAGTGACACGGACTTCCCAGACCATTCATCATGAATGGCGGAGGCAGCAGCTGCGAGGTGGGGATATCATGGAGGTCATTACCAATCAGCAGGTGAGGGTTGAAGTTTGGAAGGTTCACTGGATTAGTCCACTGTACCTGGCCAGGTGTGTTCTGTGGGGGTGTTGCAGAGCTCCGATTACAGCCCTTTGTGTGTGAAGTTGCTGGTTTGAAAGGCGGCAGCATGGAGATCGGTGAATTTAATGGTGATAAAGGAAAATTGCAGTGGCCACAATGACACGGCCTAAACAATGACAATAAAATAATTAGTACATTATTGAAATTGAAAGGCTGAAAGCACAACCGACGCAAATGACACTTCAGATCGTTTTTTGTCGTTTTAGCTCAGATTCACCAGAGGTTTTGTATGTGGCCTTGAAAAAAAGCGATCTAAAAAGTGATTTATTGTGCTCTCAGCTCTTCAATTCTTTTCTGCAGTGACAAAAGTGACAACATGAGACTTTTGCTTCCACCTCAAAAGCTCCTTCAGCAAACAACGTTGCTTGTTTGCGTGTAATCCGAGGAACATGTGACAAAAGACGATTGAAGTACACTGTAAGATCACAGCCCCCATCCCTGCTCACGGTGTTGTGATCTAAGAGTGGTCTTCAATCATCTTTTTGTCAAATGATCCAATGAAAAACTAACTGTGTAAGTAGCATCATTTGCTGTTAAAGCTTCAAGTTGCTGTCAATTTTATCACCTAAGAAATTGAAAATTAACTTTGCTGCTAGTTAGTATATTAATTAACTTATGAGAAACCATTGGGGCTGTCATTAGTAACCAAAAACCAGCCATTTTGACTAGAAAACTGCAGTGAAGATGACTGGAAACTCAGAGTCTAAGGCTATGTCTACACTATGCTGGACAGCATTTCATGCCATTGTGAAAAGTACTCCAGCCTGGTGTGAACAGAAGTGGCCCAAAACCACCACCATCTTTCCACAAGAATGCAATCCTTGTTCCTCGTTCCTTGTCCTCCTGGTTTGATTCTCTGTTCACACTACTTAAGAAAGTGTCACGAAAACCTATCTAATACATGAGGATTCACTTTCAAGACTGAAGCAGCACAGCATCGCCCTGGCACAAAAGTCGATCCAAAATCAGAGTTTAGTGTGTGAACGAAAGCCCCATCCAATACGTTTTTGGTGCTCGCACAAAAGCTATCCGGTATACTGTGGACATAGCTTAAAATGACTTGAAGGCAAGACCTCTGGAAGTGAAGTTCCATAGTTTGTGACAGATTCAGGTGTACACACACATGTAGCTGTCCTGTTAAAGTTTCAGGGATTTTTCACCAACTTTTCTTCCATTAACTTAAAGCTTTCTTTAAGTAGTAGTAGTTATGTTTCCGGAAGAACCATTACATTTTTTTAACGTGAATATTGTTGGAGAAAAAAATTACACAAACGGGAGAGCAAGGTCATAAACACACTTGCAACCAACACACATGTACAATGTGCACAGCTAATTTCCTTCATAAAAATTAACAGCCTAATTCAATACAGCTAAGAACAGATAAGTAAAAGATTCACCTCTGCTGTAAAGGTTTCTTCAATGCCTGCAATGCAAAAAGGAAACAGGTTGTTGAGAATCACCAGGTCTTTGAGAATTGAGACACTGCTTTTTATGGACAGTCTTTCCTAACAATGGTTAACTTCACCGTATTACCTTATTTTTCATGTCTGCACATGCTGTCTCGTCCTCCCAATCTACTTTTGCTATGCCACTTTTTTCACGCAGTTTAGCCTACCAATCAAAAGTTACAGGACGTTGTTATTTAAGCTTTTACAATATCTGTCATGCATGCTGATTGGCTCATAGCTGTTGTCTTTTAGAGTATAGACAATACAAATGATGTCAGATGTAACTTGCAGACTTAAATCATACTTTTTCCATGTTATTGATTCATGCATCAGTGTGCGTTAATTGAGATATGAAGCACGCGGGAAGTTTGGAGAGCACGAAAGATGCGTAAGAGTTGCTTGAGGCATAGCCAAAAGCAACTCTAGCTTCTTGAGTGCTCTCCAAACTTAGAAAGAATATTAATATAAAAAGAAAGCATATTTGAAATACAAATTCAACAACAGAAAGACAAAAAAAAAAAAAAGAACAAAAAACAAAAAAAACAAAAAAAAAAAAAACCAAAACAAAATATGTAACAAGATTGTAAAGGAGAAAATGGATGAAACAGCATACCTGTTTTTCTTTATACAGTTTGAAAGCTCGTTCACTTTCTTTCCATGAAAACTCAATCTCTGTGAGATCATCAGTAAAATTAAGGTACCTTTGCACAAAAAATAACAAAAAATTGTGTCATACAAGGACTACATTGTATAAAGAGCTAACTTATTGAATTTGCAATCAGAGGATATCCCTGTAAGTCACAACACCAGAGTCTGTAAATAAGATTTATCATGATGGCAGCTTCAAAAATTGTGTTAAATTCTTAGCAGGTATTTGAACTTCAAAATCCAGGTGCTACTCAAGGTCTTATTTCAATATTGCTCCACCAATGATGCAAGAATGTGACAGTAAAACATGACAATGGCTGATAAAGGCAAGGATGACAATAGATCATACCAAACTGATTGGCATACATACATGTATAAGAGAGAGAGAGAATAAATGCCACTTTACCTGTGTAGTAAATTTGGAAATGTGTCTTGGTGAAAATTTTCTCGTGCTACAGCACCAAGTCTAAACAAAAACAAAAACAAAAAAATACATTTTGTGCAACCTTAGTTTAAGAAATTGCAAAGTAAGTTGTTCGTAAGCTTGTTGTTCTTTTTGGGTGTATTTAAAAGGCTTGCATTAATTTGGCCTTGAAAACCAAAATGCTCTAAATCAACTCTAGTTTCAGCTTGCAGACTGGACATTCATACAGTGTATACATGTAATGTGTGGTTCCAGATAATATCCATACCCTCCCCTACAGAAGGTATTTGGTTGCCCCCCTCCCCCTAGAATTTCCAGTTGCTATAGCTTCATGCACCTCTATTCTGACTTTTGAAGCTCCCTCCCCCTCAGAATTTCCAATGATCTTTCTTGGGGTGGGTATGGATATTTTCTGGAACCGTGCAATGTAAGAAACAGGCACAGTGTAGTTCTGTATCTGTTTTTGACATAACAACTTAAAGGGATACTCTGGACCCCAAAACAACTATCGCTTAAAAGGTAGCATTTGGACTATAATAAAGGGTAAACGGCACAAAAAGTACAAAAGAAAAAAGTAAAAGGCCGAAAATTGCCGGAGAAAGGCGAAATTTTCCCCGTTTTGAAGACCGGAACTAAAAATCGTCTTTGCTAGAGCACGTGATCGATGACGTAGAATGAAGAACCGCTCTTGTTTACAACACTGAAGACAATATGGATTCTGGGGATTAGCGCAGTTCTTTTGCTTGTTTTTCTTCTGAACAAAATAGTACAATCGAAATTGCCGACGAAGCAACGTTAGCAGAGCTACGAGGGCGCTCTTTCGCATGTGTTTAGCCGTGCAACAGCGAAGTGAACTCGGTTACGGACTCTACAAAACGAGTGCGAAGAGGTGTTTTAGAGCGGATTGGTAAGCGACCAGTTATGCATTCTAAAGCAAATTCGGTGTATTTCACATCTGCAATGTTATTTCATGGGCGATTGAATAAGTTTTGAGTAGCATTAAAGTTTTCTTTTTATGGTACGGCGTTGTTATTTGAAATCTAGTTTAGTTTGGTCATTTAGTTATATTTTTTGGCCTGTTTAATAGCAGTTAATAGAGACACAGCGTACAAAGCTCAGCAAAAGCTTGGAGATGTGGGCAGCTTTCATTATAACGATTCACACTTTACAGGAGCGGTACCTGTACAATCAGCAATACTACGACGAAGACTAAGCACATAAATAAATTCTGGAGTCATCCTGATTGTGTTGTACTGGGCCTTTTGGGATATTAAACGAGTTTAACCTTTCATGCCATATTGCGTTCTATACTACTGCATTCGAGCTCACTTTACAGGGATTTTTTCCGCTAAGTAATGTGACTGGCAATTTTTCATTGTTTTCCATTTTAAAGCAAAACAAGGCCTGTCACCTTTGATATTATGCTGATTTAGAAAACGGTGTTCACCGTTGTTGGTCATTTTGCCCTGTTGCGCCGCGTATACAGCGAATATGACAGTCGCGTACCTGAACTGAACAAGGTTAATGAAATAACTGCGATACTACGTGTGTTCGAAAGGTAAGCTTAAGTATCATTATCGGCTAATGCTAGTTTTCTTCAGGCTGCACTGCAATAACATTTTTTTATTATTTTTCAAACATACAGTGGACCCTAGTTCTGGTGGAGTAGCTTGTTTTGTGATCTGTCTGGCGCGAGCGGCTTCATTGGACGTGCTGTCCTCCATCGGGCCTATGCTCTTATTTTCTGATAGTCCTTCTTTAAAACAAGGTTGAAATGGCATTTTGAGCTTTTCATCTTTCCATAGACACAGCTATGATAATTTGTGGTTGAGAACAGTCTTCAGAAAAGTGAGCAGAGGTCGTGGGGTTAGCAAACAAATCAAATCGCGCGTGTCCGAACCATCCGTACAAAACCCGAAAGAAATGCCAATTATGAAGACCTTCACCGTTGTTACTAGAATTAAGCATCAAGCAACTATAAATCGATACGGTCTTATTGAATTTTCCTCAAAACGCGAACTATACATTTTATTTTGGAATTTTAAAATCAAGCCATTTATCGAATCTTGCTAAAGAAATCCAGGGGAATCTAACCGGAAAAGGTTTGGCGAGTTCTTCTTTCTGCGTCATTTCCGGTTTTCGGCCCAAGCGCTGCTTCGAATCCCATGGCGAGAAACTTTTCGTTTTTCTAGGCAAAATAGCGGAGATCGAACTCCGATTTTGGTAAATATCTTTTATTTGGGTCATAAGCTTTCTGAATTTGGAAAGTTGTTTTGGGGTCTAGAGTATCCCTTTAAATTTGAAGAATAAGCTCAATAATTTTTCCTAAAAACCGAATTGCAACCCCAAAGTTATTTTAATGTGTAAAATGTGGCAAAATTGCAGGTTGCTGGCACTGTTTGACTGGGCTGCCGCAGTACATGTATGAACCAGGCATTCAAGCTCCAGTATGAACAATGATCACTTTGACACTGTAAGTATGAACATTATGTTTTAAACATTTACAGTTTATAAATAAAATTTAATTATGTTGTATTAATAACAGAAAATACTCTCCAACACCAAAACATTTTGGGAGAAAGTTTCAACAGAGCTTTCAGGACTCATCCAGATCCCTTTTCCGATGACACAATCACTGACTGCATCCTGGAGAATATTTTCTGATATTATGATGTCCCAATGAAGAGATCTCCATGCTGTTACTATGTTGCATACCTTAATTGTGTGATTAACCCAGGAAGATTACCATATACCGCTGGATCTCGGTAGATTTCTGTGTAGAATAGGTGTTTGTGAAGAAGGTCCCAACTTAACCCAAACTCTCTTAAATGCTCAAAATCCTGTACAAATGGACAGAGAAATTATTGTTGTTGTTGTCAATGATCTGAAAACACTTTTTTCAGTTATTTAAACAGAGTCTAACTTAGGCCGAGGCTTAAGACAATCAGTGGGCCTCCAAATCTGTTTATAAGTGGTTTATTTTACATAGATAAATACTTTTCTAGTCTGGGATGCAAGCCTTCTTGTTACCATCAGCAGCAGACAGTGTTTAGATATGATTATTGGCAAAATTAAACATGGCTTAGAACATGGTTTTGTTAAACACTGTCTAAACTGTCTTTTAATAACTGATCCTTGACATTTGGCAAGCAGCTTTCAAACAACCCGAGCAACGTTCCTGATGATTAACGTTAATCCATGATTGAAAGCTAACCAAAGTTTTCACCTCGTACATAAAAATGTTCTTGAAAGCTAATGTTAAGCAAATGGCACAGAAAAGGCCGAGTCAAAACTGAGGGACAAAAAAGTCTTTTGGAAGAATCTTCATTGATTAGTAATTGAACTTGAATCAAAGGTCATGTTAACCCAGGATTAATCAGGCTTGGAACAAGTGGGTTCCGTTCTGTAGACAGATTTTATATCAAGGAAGCCAAAAGTGAAAAATAATAATCTGTTTCTGTGACAAGCTTTTAATCAGTAGCTGGGTATCTGGGAAACCTATCAACTATCTTGTACAAAATGCAACTACAAATAAATATTACAGTGCGACGCACCTTACCGTGGCCACTCAACAAACTTTTTTTGGGAGTTAGCCAATCAGGATACGCGAATTTGATTACGATCACGCCTCCTTGCAAAGTCCAACAGGCAAGTGATGCAACAGGAATTATTGAAAGCATTGTTTTGTATTTTATGGCTAACTTGTATAAAAAGTTTGTTGGGTGGCCACGGTAAGGCGCGTCGCACTGTAAGGCCTTTACAATGTTTTGAGGAGTCAGTTAATATGTAATTCAAACATTGAAGACTCAGAAAAACTTGAAGTGTAACCACTGCCAAAAAAAGGTATCAAAAACTCCCTCTATTTGCAGGTGGTATGGATTTTCTTTGGAAAACTGTCACCAAGCACACAGAGACAAGCATAATAATGACCTGAGCCTAAAGAGTCAAGATTTGAGGTTAGAAGATCACAAAAACTTGTACAAAAGTACTTAATTTATGTACAGTTTATAGCATTCCACATGTACAAAAACTTGTTTGTGAGCTACACGTAGATCTCTATAGATTTCACATAAAAGAAAGCCTTACCAGTTTGGAGAAGAATGGTCTGAGGATGTCAAACGCCTTTGACAGTGCTTGGTATTCATCCAGTAACATAGTAAAAAATTCCTTTGCGTGATTTGGGGAAAGGGGACACGACGTTAAGTATTTGACGAGGCGCACTTTCACCTCTCGCACATATTCCCTGGAAATCAAGAAAAAAGCAACAGTTAAGATCACATTCAGTACAGTGACAAGTTCATCAAAATGTGAAAATTTTAATCACAAACTCTCAGAAATACACTGGCATTATCTTCATATATTTTTTTTCTGCAACTGCTTGACAAAGCACTTTTGATCTACTTATGAAATTACAGCTCAAAAAACAGTAGGGGAGTTGACATACCTTGCTTGAATTTCAAGCTTTTCAAACAATTGAGCTGGGTCACTCTTTAGCAACCTAAACAAGAGAGATACATTGTAACAAACAGGCATCTCAATTAAGTAAACAATTGTAAAGTAGAACTGTCCAACCAGGGAGAGGTATTTCAAAATACAAAATAGAGATTAACTTAAAGAAAGGAACTTCAATGTTTGTAACTGGCATGGCTAAGTTTAGTACAAAGAGTGCCAGATAGCAGAGCAAGAGGCTATGTGTCTGAATCCTGCTCCAGACATCAAACATCAATGGGAATCCCCAGGGTCCTTGAAATTACGTATAAACCTCACAATTAAACAAAAGCAAAGATCCAAATGGGGGTACTCCCCTCCCCTAACCCCCCCCCCCCCCCCCACCCCCACACCAGGGTTGTAGGGTACTGATTATAAATTTTAAGGTTAGGGTACAGGATGAAAATTAAATGGTGGGAAACTGGATTGTTCAGTCATATGTAGGCTACATTAAGGCTAGTATTGGTCTTCAGGAAAATTGGTCATAAACAGTAAAATTCATAGGCAAGACTGTTACCTAAGAAAAATTTGAGGGGATTCATGAGGTCAAATGCCAAAAAAGTTAGGAGCCCAACTGTCAAATATTAGATGCCTTAGCAAACTATTTAGATTTTAATAAGCATTGTAAACAGCATAAGCTCTCTAGATGAGCCCTTTGTGCAAATGTTGAAATAAACATTGTTTATAAAAAATAAAATAAAAATGTTTAGATGCCCAGAGCAATTTCTTGGGTACCCAAGGCCAGGCCCCTTTTAGGCAACACCCTTGAATATGTGTGATCTCAGTCAAAATGGTCTCCGGCTGGGAAGAAAAAAATAACATTAAGTTGCTTGTATTAATAGCATCAACACTGGTACCTACTTTTCTACTTTGACTTTAAGTCTGTTCTCATCTAAAGAATTTCGGACTGTTTCCTCCTCATCTGAAATTTCCATACAGTACAAAATAATTATTAAAAATTTAGGTACAGGGTATACTGTAAATAAAATACAAAATAAAATAAAAAAATTAACAGTTATGAAAATAATGAAGTGGTGCATGGAAAAATGCCTCAAGTGACTCTTGATCTTACGTCAAATTCTCCCCCCCCCTTCTCTACAAGGAAATGCAAGGTAATTTGTAAGGAGAATCTAGCAGTTTATCAGATGCCACTTAGGGTTATTTTCCAGGCACCCCTTCAATTATTATTACTCAATGTTCCTAAAGGAAACAAAGGTCCACCCTAAGGATTTTATTTGCACAAAGTAACCAAAACTGGGCACACGATTTGTACTCCACAAGTGGTAGAATTTCCAAGAAGAGTACAAATCCTGTGGGCATTAGTTTTTTTGCAGACATGAATGGATTTAAGTGATATACCATGTACATTGTACATAGATCGCAAGAATGAAAAAATTAATGGAGTAATTTATTATCTATTTGAACCTAACATAACGCTGCCATTCACCTGCTAAAGATGTGCCAGCTTCTCTGTAGATACATCGGACAATGTTCCGCACCTCACTCCAGCAACACTACAGACAGGCAAATATACATGTATGTAAGCAATCAGAATACTTAGTTATGATGTCAGTGTTTCTTATCCCCAACTGGTGACAGTCAATTATTTATAGAAATGAATAAAATTACACCAAAGATGGTTATAATTAAAACCAAGTTTTGGTTTATAACAATGAGAAAAAATTTACGTGAACCAGTCATTGAAAAGAGTCCAGAAAAAAATCCATAAACACCCAATGGAAGGTCATCGGAAATTCCTAGGAGGAGGGGGGTGGGGAGAGGGGGGAGTCTTAAAAGTCAAAATGTAAGAAGCGAAGTACGAAGCTAAAATGAAATTTCCTGGGGGGATGGGGGTGCAAAACAAGACCTTCCGTGGAGGCCGTATGGATATTTTCTGGAACTGCACGTTGTAAGAAAGTGTTGTAAACTGCCGAACAATGTAATGGGCGATTCCAGAAAATATCCATACCATACCACGGACGGCTGTTAGGATTTCCGAAGGGGAGGGGGGGTTCACGATTATGGAATTCTAAGGGCATTGGGGGGGGGGGGGGTATTTACGATTGGATATCTGAAGGCACTGATGAATTCCACAGGTTGGATTTCTGGAGTAGAAAGTGTGAGTTCCTTGTAGTGGACTTTTGTAGTTCGTAAATAAAATTATCCACGAACGTATGACCGCGCGCGGAAGCAGAAGACAAGCATCGATAGATCATGATACATTTCATGTACACTACATGAAACATATGGGTTGAGAACACTTTTCGTGCACACTACATGACGTATAAAAGGACGCAACAAGACTCGACCGTATATTTGACCGCTGAAAGATTTTAACTGTCTAAATTTGAGCTATTCTGCTTTGTAAACGTCAAAACAGCACAAGAAAACAAAGAGGAGTAAAACTGCCGTAAATGGTGTTTATTATTATAGCCAAATTCGGACTTAAAAAGAAGTTATCACAGCCTGGCCACTAGCGGTAGGTTTTTCTTGTCGCTGAAGAGTAAAGCTTGTCGCCTAGCGCCACTAGATCACAGCCCTGAGGAGGCATAAATTTATGTTCGTTTGTTCATATAGGCGTTGCTAACTCAAAAATGTACTTCCCAGAAAAAGCGGAAATTCTGAAGGGGAGGGGGGGTTCACGATTATGGAATTCTGAGGGCATGGGGGGGGGGGGGGGGGACGCATTTTGGAATTTCCGAAAGCAAGGGGGGGTTAAAACATGGAAGCCGTCCGTTGTTGGGTATGGATATTTTCTGGAATTGCCCAATTTATGCTAAGATGAAAGAGTTAACATACCCGAAGCTGCTGCCTTTCCTTCTCTTTGGCAACGTCAATTATTGTGTCTTGTTTTGTAGAACTGCGCAAAATAAAAAGACAGTGAGCACTCGAAAAATGACTGAATGGCTTTTATTTTTAAACATCTGAATTTGGAATTTACTAAATATCATAGATCATTATTCCAGCACATTGTAAAATTGCCCAAATATGGTCATGGAGCACTAAATGTTCATCATCCAGGATCAGTATCCATGGCCAAAAAAATATTCTGTGATATAATTATGCAATTTTGTGTGTTGGGAGAAGCAAAATAAAGATCGTCTCCAGCTTTTCTGCAATAAAACTGTGCTTTGTCATCAATGTGTTGAATTATAAAACAGTCATCCTGCTCAATCTTGTGGAATATCTCCTGATTTTAGCCAGCTCGGCCTATGCCTTGTCGGCTAAGTATCAGATGATTTCGAAGGATAATTGTTGAATATTCACCTTACATAAACACTTCACATAACTGAAATTGCCCAGGGTATACTGTAATTTACACAGTACATTCATATACAATGTACATACTTATGATATCAATGATTATGGCTGAAAGGTTTTCATCCTTACACCACTACACACGTACTAAAACGATATAAATTTCAAGAAGTACATGTACAGCTGTACGTGTAGGCATCAGGTGAATTTCCTTGATATACATGTAGCCAAAACCATGTCCCCTGTCTCCTGTATTTGACCCCATTTTTTCAGTCATTCTATTTTACTATCAGCTGGGACTTGGTTAACTCGTCGAACTCCTCACTAACTTGAACTAATTTTACTTTCCCTTGGCTAAACTTTACCCTGATAACTTGAACTTGAAATTCCCAAATGTAACGTTCTTATCAAAGAGCTCTAATAAGACAATCTTATTCACCAAAGTTACTAGTGATGGTGAATGCATGATAAAAACCCACAATATTTTATTAATTATTAACTGGATGCTTGGAATTCAACACCAAACCCCAGCTAATTCAAGCTATTAACATTTAAGTTTTTGGTTTCCCTTGAGAGTTCGAGTTAGCAAGGTTATACTGTACTTTATGACACAGCAACTGAAAAACTTACCTTCTGTTACAGTTTTGGTAACTGCACTTGACTTGCTGGTTGCATGGTTTGGTTGTTATTGAAAGAGTAAGATTCAAGGTGGGTTTCTGCATTAAGTCTGTATCCTGAGAAATTATTTGAAAAGAAAAAAATATATTATAATAAAAAAGGGTCTGCATTTGCCATGTACTGCACGGTCCGAAATTAACTTTTTGAAGCGGACGCCAAGTGGTGACTAGACAACTTTGATAACTGTGTACGGATTACAACTGTTGCGGAGGTCATAACATGGGAATCTTACCACGATTTTTATCCTAAATCAGTTTCCCTGGATGTGTAAAAAAACGTTGACAAGACAAGACTAAGTCAGCTTCTGAAAAGAGCCCTAAAATTTTCCTCCTAAATTAATTCCCTTAACGCCGATTAAAAACACCAAAAAGTAAAATAGTTCTAAAAGTCATCTGCTGGCGACTAGCCCTGGAATTCTGGTCACCAACACTCAATTTTTAGGTGCACTGGCGACCAGCTAGTCACAATTTCTGACCCTGTACTGTAAGGCATGAAATAATACCTTGGTCAGTATATTCTAAGTGAAGGTGTGCGTGGAAAAAGCCTGACAGAAGTGATTTTGGGAAATTTTGAGGTGAGCAGCAGAAAAATTACTCAATAATTTTCACTGGTTGATACAGTATTAACCCTTTACAGCACTGTAAGTCCTAACGGTGATCAGTATCAAATTTCGCCTTGTAAAATATATGCTTATTCAACCCCCTGAGGTCATGAGAATTAAGGATATGACCACCCAAGGTGAATTTTCTTGACATTTTAACTTCTCCTCGTTACTTTTATAAGAAAAATTTGGGAGCAAGATAGGAGAATTTGTTCTTTGATATTAGGGGTAAAAGGGTTAATCATTACCCAACAAAAACTAATGACTTTTAAGCGATATCAGTGAATAATAACATGAAATTGTAACCAGAAACTCAACACAAAAAAATTTATTGGATTCAAAACCTTGGTGAAGACAAGAATCCAAAAGTCACTTAATATGGCACACGTTGAAGTGGTACAACATACAACTCTTTTTGAATCTTCATGCCGTACAGTACTGTGCAAAAAAGCGAAATTCGTCGAAATTCGTCCTTTGTTCTCACGAATTTTCAAGGAAATTTCAAACGAAATTTCGCGAATCTTTCTTCGAAAATTTGAAGAACTTTCAAAGAAATGTTGCGTGGAAAATCGAACATTCGGAAAAGCTAACGATAGTTTGACGAAACGAAGGTTAGAATGAGCGAAATAGCAAAGAATTTTTGCATAAGCAAGAGGAAACTTCGAGGAATTGTCAAAGAAACGAAAGGAACATGGAAATTTCGTGACGTTCGTACAGTAAGATAAACATTACACTGTATCACCCAAAGGCTACGCTGTGACATGCATGAACTGTATTTGTTTTCATTTTACCGCGCATATTTCTTTTGCTCTACAGTAGGAAAGTTTTTTGGGACATACATACATGTAGGGATAAACTTCACATCGGCTAAAAACATCATGTTAGTTGAATGTGATTTAATCTGAAAAAAATCGTGACTTTCAAATCGGGCATCTTTGTCGACTCAAATACCGCAAAGCACGGATAATTATGTAAAGCTATTCAATTTGGGTTCAAAACCAGGATGCGCATAAACATTGACAGGGATGTGGGGCACGTAATCTGGTAGATGTTATTAAAAAAGGATATAAACAAAAAGCGCTGAAGCACTGTTCCTTCCACCACGTGCGATGACACAAGAAAGCAATCGTGAAGCGAACGGCCGACTGTGCATTGTCGATTCTACCACCTGCAATGACAAATTTATCCAGTGCACTTTCTATTTCTGTTCTGGGTAAATGTTTTCTCATATTAAAGTTTGCCAAACACGTTGGTAAGATGTGGAATCCTCCTCAGATAAACCGGAATAAAACTAACTGCGTGACATTTTGTTTACATGGTTTACGGTCGAGCGGTGAACGATGGTATGGTGCCCAGACTTCTCTCTTGAACTACGGTTGCCATGATTACGTATCCATCTATTGTTGTTGAGATGAAACTTCGAGTGAATTGAATGGCTTAAGCGTCATTTTAAGAGAATCATTTGCCGAAAATTCGATACCTTTCTCTTGAAAAATCAAATTCCTCTTCGAAAATTCGAAATACCGCTCGAAAATTCGTTCGAATTTTGGAGTTCTATTTCGCCGACAAGGCCATAATTTCGAGCGTGTCAAAACAATAGCGGCTTCGAAAATTCGCGGAAGATTCGTTCAAGTTTCATGCCCTTCGAAATTTCCCTGTTTTTCGCTACTTTTTGCCGAATTTCGACGAATTACTTTTGCACAGTACTGTACATGTAGGGTACCTGAAAACTTAATGGCAATGAAGGCTCCATTGCTGCACGCCGTTCCTCCTCTTCAATGTTTCTTCTACAATCTGGACACACCCACAATGGAGCCTAATATTGAAAAGAGAAACTTCAACTTCTATAACAATTCTGGTGACATATTATCCATCACTATTGATCAATGAAAACGATAATCTGGCTTGAAACCAGCAATTATAAATTGTGCATCCAAAATGCTAGGTTTGGGAGTTATCAGTGCAGTGGGACCATTCTGGCTAAAACCTTGACAATACATACATATGCTCACTACTGAATTACTTAGGTTGGATGACAGTCAATGTGATACACTGTAAAAACAATGGAGTAACTTAAACATAAACCATTTTATTTCCTACTGGTTTAATAGCACCTTACAACAATAGAACTAAAATTCTAAATTGAAAATCTATATGAGAAGAAAACAACAATTAAGAAAAAGAAAAGAAAGGATTGAAAGAAGTAGGTAGCATGAAATCAACAAGAAAATACCTAAAATTGCAAATACACACAACAAAGAGGAGTGCTTCCATCAGTGTAGAAAAGCATGCATGAACGTAAAATGACAGGGAAGGCAAAGGGCCTTCCATATGTTTATTGATTTTCTCTAGATACAGTGTACAATTATGTTGATAATTAAGGTTTCATTCTTAAAAAAAGTGTAGATTCATTCAGGATTTGTCGATAAACATTATTTTCTAAGAATAAAACATACAACCTACAGCTGCACATGTTAAGTTCTGTTTACTTAGCTGGATTAAATGCACATATAGTCACCCAGTACATAATATACAAAGGTGACTTAATTGAACAGCACTAAAAACCAGTTCAGCGTAATTACCATAAAAACCGGGAGATAAGCCGTACTTTTTACCACAAGATGTACATGTAGCTCAAAATAGGGGTGCAGATTATCTGCAAGTAAGTTCCTACACTGTATGACAACTCCACAGATAGAATGCTCATAGAAAGAATCAATGTTCAGACGATTTGGAGAATAATTCAGAAACATCTGCACATTGACGCCTTGTATAAGTTACCTACATGTAGCGGCAGCATCAGTAACTGCACTATTTGGTACACAGTACATGAAATTTGTTTTATTCATCTACAAGCATTGTGTCAATAAATTACCATGAAAACAACATAGAAATCTGAGTAGAAAAGGGAACTCTACAATGTGTTTTCTGGCTGCCCATCGCATCCTTTGGTTTCTAGCTTTGGTTCAATGTGCAATGATAACAATGATGACGTCCTGCATTGCCATTTGCTAACAAACCAATTAAGCTAACCAGGCAGAAATTTAGAAGCCATCAACTACATGTGCCAACCCAAACACACTGACCAAAAAAAGGCACCATGGCCCCAATTTTTATTTAAAACAGAATAATCTTTTGACAGCCAGCTTCAATTCACTGTTGTGTTTGACTCTATGTTTTTTCATGCTCGCTGTACAAAATAGGCATGAGGTGGTTTGGAACACCTTTTTAAAACAACAGTATTCTCCGGCATTATTTTTACAGATTTTCTGCCCTTTTTGTGAAACAAATGAATATGACTTTGCTTCTTTTTCTAGAACTGGGATGTTCCCAAATTGATCAAGCAAATATGAAACCACTTGTATTATAAAAACAAAATGCCTCTATTTATCTCTTTAAATGAAGGCTGCCTGCACACGGTACAGGGAAGAAAAATTGCAGATCCAAACCATGCCAGTTCAGATTGGATCGATGCAAGTTTTGTATTAAAGCTATTACAGTTAAAGAGCTCAGTGCATAACTGACCAATGTCGCTTTTCAGATCGCACTTTGTTGTTTTAGCTCAGATTCACTGGAGCTTTTGCATGTGACCTTGAATTCCTTCAGGAAATGTTTATTTTATCTGCTGCTTTGTGCTTCGTTTGCAATAAAAAACCCTATGATTATGGGCAAGAATTCTGTTTTTATCCCAAAATGAAGCACAAAGAAGCAGATAAACATTGGAACAACATTTTGTAATAATTATTACAATAGACACATGCAGTTTACTGATAATAAGGTAAACCTACTTGTGACACCAAAGAACCATTGGAATTGGAGGCTTCAGCTGTGGACTTAAGTGGGTCTCCTGAAGTAAAGAAAAGAAAATCATAGACTGAAGTTAGTTACAAGTATTTAAATAGATGGCATTCAAGTTAAGAGTGGAGGAAAGAGTGTTCATCACTTATTTAAATTTTCACAGTCACTATCAAACCTTGAATTTGAAGCTTTCATTTTCATAGTTCTGCTTAGGACAGTAACAAATGTACCAAAACATATAATGCGTGTACAGAGCCATTGTTTGGCCAACATTCTCTTTGCACAATACTAAAAATGGTCTCTGGAAAGGAAAGTCATTGGAAACTCCTATATGGAGCCGCATCTCAAAAACCAAAGTTCTCAAGCGAATACATGTACTGTATGAAGCTTACTTGCAATCCTCACAGGGATGGGGTGCGGTCTATACCAAAAAACCTTTCTTGGGAGGGAAATGGATATTTTTTGGAACAACATACATGTACAGTATTATCATTGCCTTCACTGTTGGCTATATGCATGTAAAAGGATAAAGAGCACAAATTTCTAACCTTTCTTGGTTTTCTCATAACGTTCTTTTTGACAAAGAAGACACCGCTCGCCATCTATGTATGGTGTTCCTGCTTTCGGTGAGTTTTCAGCTTTTGGTGTATTGTTCAGGAGCTGCTGACAAGGAATGGAAAGAAAACAACTCAGTGAAATGTTAATGAAGCATTCAAATCCAGAACTACTGTACACTGCCAATGATCTAATCAACGATCAATGATATCAATAGCGATGGAAAGTCAACTGCCAATTTCACCTCTACCAATAAACAATGAGGAAAGGATAACTGATCATTGACTGCTACCAAGATACAGTATCAATTAACAACTCCTTATTCTGCCCCATGGGCAATCCTTGACCTGGCCCTTAATCCTTTAATCCCTAACAGTGATCAGCATCAAATTTCTCCTGGTAATATCAATCAGATAAACAACAGCCACAATGGCTCTCCAGGTTAGTGGTAGTCCACAACTGTAAAATCCACTCAGTCACCAAAATGTCTATAATTTGATCTCTCTGGGACAGTGGATGAGGTAAGTTTTACTCATCTTCAGAACTGGGTGTGACTTTTATGGAATTGTTCTATTAATACATTAATCTGCAAGCTTTTTTCTATTACTTGTATATATGTATCTATTAGCATTTACTAGTTATTTTAAAATAATTATGCGTCTTCTGTAACATTTGCACAGAAGAAGGCAGAAATTTCTGCAGAAACATGTCTCTTAAATTGAAAATCTTTTTTTTATATCTACCTACCTGTAAAACTTATTTAAATGCAAAATTAACACTACCAGAACAGATATACATTTAGAATAACACACTTATCAAAATAAATATAAAAACAATTTTATGGAGATCTGACACTTTCAACCATTTGCAACAAATGTTTTCAACTGACATTTGCTGAAGGTCATTTACAGTTAGTTTTGTTTCATCGAGGGAAACATCAGGACTCGAGGGAATACAAAACTAACTAGTTTCCCGAGGGACCATACATTAAGTGATTTGTTATATATTTAGACTTTCCCTTCAACAATCACAGCAAAACAAACAAACAAACAAACAACTGAGAGGGCAACAACTGCAGAATTGTATCCAAGTCGGGATACATTTGCATTTGATCAGGGGCACGTGACCCAAGAATCAACCAATCACAGTGCTCGTTTTGTTGAGTGAAAGTCTAGGTATATAACAATAGTAAATATTGGCCAGAGTCAAAATGCAGAGCAACATCCCCCCTCCCCCATTCGATGTTGTTGCCCTATATTTTTTGCACATGGTCTGGGTAGCAAGGTGACGTTGTATGCAGGGGAGGGGGGGGGGGGGGGGTGGAGAAAGACAGAGACTACGCATGCAAAATATTGTGCATGCATGTATACTGTAGGTACAGTACCGCCTGGAACTATTGACCCATCGGGACTTGGGCATACCTTGTCTTTCCTGCGGGTAGTGGCCGCGCGTCCACCTAGGTGAGAACAGGGTCGTTCTGCGGTGAAGTCAAGGTACAGTGTGCCGCGATAAATTTGCCGCGGGCGAAAAGACGAGGCATGCCGCGGGAAAGAACAATGGGGACTGGTTGCATTTCTAAAATAAGTGTTGGCGTGAGTGAAGACATTTATACCGCAAGTGTTCGAGGTGCGAAGAATCGGTGCTTAATCGAAGAAGTAATTTGAAGTCAAAATGGCGTTGGGTATAGTGCACGTAATAATTCAAATATTGAAATCCTGAATCTTTGCCTCAGCAAATGTTTGTATTCAGTCTTTTCAGAGATAATAAAAGTAACTAACAAATCCACACTTGAAAGAAGCTTGTTACATGTATCTCCGAGGGTTTGTTAAATACGCAGTGAAATATGTGTACGTTGATTTACCTGCTTTTCAAGACACTCAGTGTAAGTTTATGAAAGAGAGTTCGCTGAATTGTCATAAAAAAATCCTTTTTTTTAAAATTTAGTTTTCTTATTCGTTCATTTCGATACAAGTGATGGAGGGCAAACGTCTTGTAACATTTAACCGTAATTTGCATAGACGCAAGGTTGATGTTTGTTTTGCACTCGTGGGAACCACCACTTCCGATTCATCAGCTTTTTTTGTACGTGTCCGACCAAACAGCTGCTAAAAATATCTCCTGAATTTTAGAGCAAGCTTTTGTTCTAAAAAAATCGGATATTGAGAGAGAATATTATTCTTGTTGCAGTGCCAAGTTCATTTTAAAAGAAAGAGCTTTAAAATAGACTGTAGACACAAGCAACAAAATTTGCGAAGTCGACAGAAGGGTTTCAAGTTACAATAACATCGTCACGTGCGAACATGTTTTATAATCCGTAAATTTCGTAGGTCAGTTTTTTTTCCTTTGCTTCACCAACTTAAAATTGAAATAACTTGGCAAAAAATACAAAGTAAACAGCAGCAAATCTGCACGCTTGGAAGCTTCGATAGCGAATATGTGCATTGTCCACAAGATTTTTTGGGTATACCGGGTTTTGAGATATATTTATTAGAATTTTCCTCAAAGGATTTTTTAAATTAGGTCGGATACTCGAAAACGGATTCTCGTTTTCTTCAAACGGTTCAAGCCTTCAAGGGCCGAAAATCGTATGTGTATCGCACATGATCGTCATCCCTGGTTAATGTTCTTTGGTGCGATTTCGCCATTAGAAGTTGACGAACCAAAACACAAGGAGACAAAAGCGTATTCAAACTCTACCGCGTCTTTTCTTTACCGAGGTTTTACCGAGGTGAACTTTCCTGCGGCAACTTTGGAGCCATACCGGAACCGAACCGAGGGAAATAAAACGTCCTACTGCGGGAATACCGAGGGAAACCCGCGAGTAGGTCCCGCGGCAACGACACGGCAAATGAGTCTATAGTTCTAGGCGGTACTGTATCTCAACAATTTTTGCTTCTAATTTGCAGCTAAAGTAGCAGCTATAACAAGACATGGAGAGCGCTGGTGAATTCTTTGGCTTTTTACAGGACAGCACTATACATTAAACTAATTACCTACAAGGACTAAATAATTGGATTACATACAAGGACTATTTGGTAATTGACCAGTAAATAATTAGATTAAAAAATAATGGCTCAAATTGATGCTAACAGGAGAATAAAGAAAACAAACAAAACAAAAATTACAACACTTCACCAGGAGGAATAAGAAAACAGTGGGACCTTAATTATAAACAGAGAGCATTTTTCGAATGCCTATTGCACTTCTAATTAAGCCTTTAATTTAGCATTGCTGGGGTGTTTCGAGAGAATTTTGCATGCACATGCACAGTGTTTTACAAGTACCAGGACAAGATCTAGTCTGTTTTTGGGTGATGGTCAGCTGGTGTATTTTGTCTGTTTACTAGAAAGATTAACATTCAAGCTATGAGTAGCTCAGTATATCTCGGTCAGGGCTGTCACTAAGATTTCAAGTTGCTGGATAAGTACAACAAGTAGGCGGGAATCAAACAGCTAGGAATTTCTTTTGGTTCTACTTTTCTTCTATTTCCCTACGAAAATAGCTGGGGGCCACGTTCATAGTAACCGGGGGAAATTCCCGGCCCCTGCCTCTTAATGACAGCCCTGCTCGGTACACTGTATCTTCCAATCGACAAAGATGTCTGGGAATTTCTCTTTTGCTTATGCTTGTATTTATATCATGGAAGTATTTGCTTGAGAAATAAGCACAAGCACTACTGGAATGAGAACATAACACAAAAAAGAAATAGGAAAATCCTTTATCTTGTGATTATGTTTATCTCACATTTGTTCCCTTATAAGTTCTCATTTCAGGAATTTCATCAAGATTTTGAAAAGGCGGGCAGGAGGTTATTGCACTTTGGCAGGTTAGTTGATTTGGATAATAATTATTGTGGTCTTTTTATTTAAAAAGTCAGTTGAGATGTTAAAGCAGCTGGGCAATCAGGTCATGTTCACAGACAGTCAATCTGCCTGGTGGTTGGCCCTTAATGAGACCCTGTCATATGCTTGTATATGTGTTCATGTATACAGTACATGTACATGTTCATGTGCACATCACACAAGTTGGAATTAGGCTTTAGACTTCTGGGCCGGGTTGTTCGAAAGCCGATTAATGCTAATCCACGATCAAAAGTTAAGGTTTTCATCTTGCACATTAAAAATGATTTTAAAGGTTCATTTTAAACTAATGGTAAAGAAAAGTCTAGGGCAAAACTAAAGAACAAAAATCTGTTGGATGAATCCTTAAGCATTAGTAAATATACTCGAATTAAAGTTCACATTAATCCAGGATTAGCTTATTCAGGGTTTGAACAACTGGGCCCTTCTGAATACATGTACAATGTAGCTCCATATAATTATTTCTGCGAAAGATCAGGATTTTTTACCAGATATTACATATAGCTCACAGCATTTCAAGTTGAATCACTGGGTTAGAGTACAGTCATTCAACTGTACTGTACTTTAGAGAAACAACTTTGAAATCAGTGAAAATTTGACAGAAATGCAGAACTCTGATTTCAGTGGTTAAAATGGAATGTTTATACAACAGGTTTGCTAAATTGAAGTTTGTTTGACAAGAACACTTAAAGATATGCCAGAATAATTAGAAGTTACTCACTGACCTGTGAAAGTGTAACATCCGACTCTGGATGCAATTCAACTGCCTTCACTCCCTAATGTCACAGAACGACAGAACAGGAATGTCAGTTCAAGTGTCATGCAATACGAAGTATTATGGAATGCTTCAAAGAAGCATTCAATAAGTACAAGCTTAAGGATTTTTAATTAATCAAAATGAAATTGTTTACAAGTGAAGTGTTCAAGAAAAAAGAAATTTCACAATTAGAATGACTTTAATTTGTCACATCAAGAATGAAACAGAATAAACTTCCAAAAGATCTCTAAGCAATAATCAACCACTTGTCCCTTTTAGGAAGTAAGCAACACTGTCAACTTCAAAATAAGTTTAAACTGGTTCCATAGGCTTGCAACTTGTACGTGCATATAAGTTTATCTCAATTCAAGTCGAAGAGAGGTCGCATCTCAAAAATATCAATTTCACTTCTGTCACAACAAAACTAAAAACGCTGCAGATGATTCTCTATGTTATCAAAAGTGGGTTTTTAATTTCATCACGACACGCGATTTAAAACCTAGTGTGGAATGCGCTTACCAAACACCAACATTACATGATCATTCGAAATCGTGTTTTCAATTCGACCAAATGTTATTCCTAATTACGTAGGTCATTAAACTTGAAATATATCTCTTACGTCAAGAAAATCAAACAAATGACAACCAAAACTGTCTAAAAGAAAGAAAGAACTATTTGAGCCGGTCAGCGTGAAACAAGCGAAGTAATAAATACCCTCTACAGCTACTGACACTTGGGCTTACACATGATTATTAGGGGCCGGATAACTGGGTTGTTGTGTCTGTCGATGCGAGACCTTTCGTTTCGAAGAAGGTAAAACGAAATTACGAGGACACTTCGTAACTACTGAAACTTAGGATGAAACTTGATGGAGAGCATAAAGTATACTGTCACTTTATCTAGTTTAACTAAAGTCTTACAGAAAAACAAACATTCCATATTGAGCGGAACACGAAGATGGAATGAAGACGGAAACCGAGAATGACCTCCAAAACATTACAAACGGATTCGCATCAGCTGAAAACTACAACTGATCGTGTCTGCAGTTAATTAGGAGTTAAATCAGCAATGTCTGTGTTTAGATCTGCTGTCACATAACCCAAAGCTTACCTCATGATTTTCGGTCGATTTCGAAGCGTGCGAGTTCGTTTCCGAACAGTGCTTCGAACGCTTCTTCTTTCGCTTGTTGTTCTTCTCGTCACAACTCATAGCAACGAACAGCTGGGCCAGAGAAGTTTTCGCGTTCGAAGATATATACAACTTATTTGATTCACTGGAGAAACAAAGCTTCGTCTTATCTGGCAGACAGCAAAACAAAACAGAAGACCATCACTTCTCCACTTTCACAGAATCCACACATCAAAATGGCGCCTAAAAAATTCCCGGCATGCCAATCGATCTTGATTACAAGGTCATGCAAGGTATTATGGGCGCTCACGATCACCTGAGGGTTACAGATAAAAGACTTGCAGGGGAGGGGAGGAGGGAGGACAGATTACCACGAAATTTTAATTTTCGCGGAAGTTTAATTTCACGGACTTTTTGCATTTCGTGGGAACTATCTTTTTGCAAATTTGGATTTCAGATAGCCTCAAACAGAACTGAGTCGTGAAGCAGCGACGCTTTTTATTGTCGCCGCTTCAAAGACCCAGCCTAGCCAGGACGAGGAAAATGTCGCAATGGGCGGGAAAAAATTCGATGAAAAAAGTAGATCCTAGCAACTTTTCTTGGTCGAATTTTTTCCCGCCCATTCCGACTTTTTGCTCGTCCTCACTATTAGTTCCTGGGTTTCCGAGACTGTTAAAACCTCTGCCTGGGACCATGCTAGATTTCAGACTTAACTGCTGGGCACAAATAGTTGTCGATTTTGAACAACTCAGTTCCTAAATGAAATTATAATCTCGGATACCAGTTTGGGACGCAACAGCGACGCACTGACGCATGAATTTCATTCGTTGGTCAAGTAGCGTGTAGCAAATACTACCACAGGCAGCCCAAGCTTGCGTCACTTGAGAGTGTGTAATAACAGGAGTTATGGCTCCTGGTAACAATTAACTACCAGTGGAACGATGACCTTTGAGGCAAGCAGTATTGGGTTACAGGCGGCCGTTGAGAATTTAAACGCGTTATAAGACTTTGTATGGGGAATAAAATATTGCCGAAAAAGTTTGGAATCGACAATATTTTATTCCCCATACAAAGTCTTGTAACGCGTTTAAATTCTCAACGGCCACCTGTTACCCGGGCCAATACCGCTTGCACTCAAATGTCATCGTCCCACTGCAGGTAATTAATTATTACACGCTCTCCCGGCTATGCGGGCTGATTCAAGGTCATGTGACCCACTGGTTGCTGCCCCCTGAAAATTTGTTCTTGTTATCACTAGTTCTATTTATCAAAAAATAATCTAGTTCAATCACGTTATGGCATGGTTGGGCCGAATTTGGGGCAAAAATTTAAAGAAATCATAATTTGGCAATAATTTACTAAACGACCACCAAACTTGGAAACAAACTGCGGAGAACTTGACGATCTTAAGGAGGCTCAAGGCAGTTTTTTGGGACTTAGGGTGGAAGTTTTGAAATTACAATCTCGCATACAAGATAAACTTCGATCTCCTTCATACTACATCATCATTTCAACATATGATCAAAGTTAATTTTCTCATCGGTTTCCAAGCAACAGCTATTACCATAGCAACGGAAGCGCATAGCCTCTCATTTTAAACATTGTCAATTATCTCAAAATCTAGTCAGACACTTTATGACGAAACTTTAGGGATTTAAACTACTCAATCTAGACAACTTGTAGGCGAAATTAGAAAAAAATCTGTAAGAGCGTTTTCAAGTAAATAATGAATCAATTTTTATGGGGTGATTTTGTTTATTCCAGCCTTTTTCACCAATATCTCTAGCAAAATAAAACTTAACACTTTGTCTTTTCTGTTAAAAGGTCATTCCTCATAGCAAAACATTCTAAATGTATATTGAGCTTCATGGGTGTCTCTGATTTTAAGATATTTACGTTTGAAAACTGTTAAAATATAGCGCAGATGAATGAAAAAGTTCCTACTTTGCATAAATCGAGATATCTTTGAAATACCCAGGCAGATTTTTCTGTTAAATTACAAGTGGTGAGAGAAAGAATCCTTTTCGATATTCACGCAAGTTTTAGGCTCAAGAACCGAAACCGGTGTTAGATAAGAAGGTTGAATCTTGGTCAAGTTTCAGACATTATTCGCTTTCTCCGAACAAGAGTTTTGTTTTCTTTGTCCCGGTCTATTCCACTGCTATTCACGTGCTGTAAATATTTATGATTACGTGAAGTCGTGCAAAAGGTAAAATTTACATAAATATTTGCTCCTGCTTCTCAAGTCTTCCATTGTAAATTTTACCTTTTCCACGACTTCACGTTATGATAAATATTCAAAGCACGTGAAAAGCAGTGAAATAGACCGGAACAAACAAAATAAAATTCTCTGTTCGGAGAAAACGAATAACGACTGAAACTTGACCAAGATTCAGCCTTCTTATCTAAAACCAATTTCGGTTCCTGAACCTTAAACTTGCGTAGATATCGAAAAGAATTATTACTTTAACCGCTTGTAATTTAACAGAAAAATATGCAGGGGCATTTTAAAGATATCGCGATTTATGCAAAGTAGGAACTTTTTCATTCATCTGCGCTTTATTTAAACTGTTTTCAAACGTAAATATCTTAAAATCGGAGACACCCATGAAGCTCAATATACATTTAGAATGTTTCGCTATGAGGAATGACCTTTCAACAGAAAAGACAAAGTGTTAAGTTTTATTTTGCTAGAGATATTGGTGAAAAAGGCTGGAATAAACAAAATCACCCCATAAAAATTGATTCATTATTTACTTGAAAACGCTCTTACAGATTTTTTTCTAATTTCGCCTACAAGTTGTCTAGATTGAGTAGTTTAAATCCCTAAAGTTTCGTCATAAAGTGTCTGACTAGATTTCGAGATAATCGACAATGTTTAAAATGAGAGGCTATGCGCTTCCGTTGCTATGGTAATAGCTGTTGCTTGGAAACCGATGAGAAAATTAACTTTGATCATATGTTGAAATGATGATGTAGTATGAAGGAGATCGAAGTTTATCTTGTATGCGAGATTGTAATTTCAAAACTTCCACCCTAAGTCCCAAAAAACTGCCTCGAGCCACCTTAACTCACCGGCCAAAAATCGTGTCACGTGACTTGTTACAGCTCTGCTTCTCAGTTAGACTTGCTTACAAGTCGAGCTTAGAGAGCGCGAAGCGCGATCGTCAGAGCTCGAGCGAGCAAGCGCGGAGCGCGAGCGAGCGAGAGCTAGCGAGGTCCATTCGATGAAAAGCGAGCCAGCTCAGTTACTCAATAGGAAATTAACTAAAAAGGGGCTGTCGAGTGCTAGTTGAGATATGGCTACTGTTTGGTGCAGAATAATTTCTGTCACAGTGTATATACGTAGTTGTCCGCCTTGCATGCATGACTCGTGAATTTCGCTGGGATGGTTAACTTCAACATCTAGTTAAAGAATAATTTTACAAAAACACGCGACTTATTAAAATTATCTCAAAAAATTTTAATAAAATAAATAAATAAATAAATAAATAAATAAATAAATAACTGTTCCATTCCGGGCAGATTTAGCATCTATGTAATAAAGCATACAAACACACATATTTAGTTCTTAGTCACAACCATTCTCGGACCATTTGAGAATTCTTTCTGAGAATGATTACGCCCTCATAAAAGATGTGTCCACAACTTTAAACTGCAAGAATTTTAAGGCCACTGAAATAATTAATTTCATTATATTGCTTTTAAAGAGAGGAAGTTTTAAGTTCACGTGTTGAAAGAATTGATGCCTTTGTAAACTATAAGAAAATTTTAATATTTAAGAAAAGACATTACATTTTTGATTTTACAAGACATGTTTTCATGTTTCATGTGTCTTTTCTTAAAATTATAACATGTCTGCTGCTATCCAGACGTTTTGGAAATTTTAATATGAAAAGACAGCGCGTTGTTTCATGAGGGGGGTGGGGGGCACCCAACAAACTATTTCGGCCGAAAATCTGTTCGGAAGGACTCAGAACGCCTCACAAATTGAGATTTAGTTGCAAAGAACAACTGAAGTTTTCTTCAGCAAAATTTCACCTTTAAATTTGGTAACAGTGGAGAACGAATTCCTTTTGTTTTCATGGAGTGGCAGCTAAAACGTCCTTCAAAGTCCAAAATGAGGCCAGCTGGGCACTTTTGTAAAGCCAAAAGCAGCTCCTTTAAATTAAAGGTTCCGTTCCAAAAAACGTTCTGTAAGTTTAACTTACAGCTAAAGCATCCAAACAGCTTTAGCTTACAAAAATTTTCCTTAAAAACGCAACAAAACGAATTCATAAATGTAAATGTATGAACATATATTTTGAACTGCGGATGAAAGATCAAATAGAAGAAAGATTCTCGCAGTTAGGACGCAACTTAAGCAGTTGCGAAAAGAAAGCCTGAAAAAATTTAGGCTTGAACGGGATTCAAACCCATGACCTCTGCGATGCCGGTGCAGTGTTCTACCAACTGAATTCAGTGGGAATACACTGAGTGGGGATAGCATTTTGAGTATTTTTCTTATGTGCTCATGTTGGGGTCCCTGATTGTATCACATACAAAACAGAAAAAAAAAAGCGGTGTGCGTACTCACTTAGTTCCATTAAAACAGGGCACGCAACGGTTTATTTCGGTAGATATTTGTTTAATCGCCTGAGAAATTCGGATTTGGTCTTAAAGAACATCAAAAGTTTTCTTCAGCAAGTTTTGATCAACCAGGTACATTTACTACATTTACGCTACAAGCAATTAAAGAATTAAAATAAGCTAGTGGTAAGAGGTACTGCGTGATAAAATTCTCCTTGAGTACTTTATACATCTATCAATTAATGTCAGGTTTTACTGTGGGTTTGAATTGTGCTCATTTATTAACGCTTTGGCATCTGCGATGCTTCAGATGGTTCACAGCTGCAGCAATGTACCGTCAGCTCGTCCACCTTGGCAGCAGTTTCTTCTCTCCTGACTGAACGCAATTGTCGCAGATGAAGCTTGGAAATCTCCTGGATATTCTGAATATAAAGGAGAGAGGGAGCCCTTTAAATTAATTATAAATTATCTATAATAATTAACTAGTTAATTATAATAATTTCTTTCGTGTACGCTTCGAACAAAACAGGTCTAGGGAAGAGCCTCACGCGGTAAAGTATGCGTAGCTATGGCGTCCCGGATGACCGGAAATACCTCGGATGGGAAATGGGACTAAATATGAAAAAGGCAGCATAAATTCATTTATTTTCCAAATAAATCTCCTTTACAATAATTAATTAATTAATTAACTAATTAATTAATTATAATTATTATGTTTGTGATGCGTCACCACAAACATACTAATTATAATTAATTTACTATTTCCTGGTACGCGCATTTGTTCATCCTTGAATTGGAGTACCCACCAGCCTAACAGTGGACAGATGCTTCGTCCTACGTGGGACTTGTCAACATTGCCTTAGTCCGATGATAGTGGATAATTAATTAGCCTGAACATCGGGCGTTTCGGGGGAGGGGAGGGGGGAGGGGGCATGATACTCATGATACGCATGATAATGACAAAAAAGTTCTAATTTCTCCCACCTCAGTCATCCAACACATGTAGCGGTGTGACGATCGCGAGTCCAAAGTAGGAGCAAACAGCCCAGTGTCTACTGTAAGGCTTGTGGATGCTTCAGTCTACATATGAGCAAATGCATATACCTGAATGCAACGAGTCTATCATCCCAAACATAGTATTTTCTGAACTTTAGAGATACTCTAAATTATTTTTTGTAATTTGACTGGAAGCGAGAAGACTTCGTAAACTGGCGTTTAACGAGGAAATACGGTCAGACACTTGCCTCAACGCTTTCATAAGATAAAAGGTCGCTTATACACAATATATGATTGCGATTTAAGCTATACGTGTTTTCCTCGCCAAATCGAAGAAAACTTGTCCCTCCCAGCCGTTAAAAAATTGCAAACTCTCTGATGTTTAGGTGGAAAACTTTTCAACTTGGACAAAGCGACAAAAAGAACGGTACCACACCAAGTTAAATTAAAGTGAGAAAAAGTCCAAGAAAGCCGATATAACTTTATAGAAAACAAATTAAATAAAAAGAAAGAAAAAATAAAATGGCCGTGGGTCTTTTTTTTTTCTTGGGGAAATCATATTGAATTCAGTGCATGTGTCGGGGGCATCGATGTACGTAGATGTTTGCTGCAAAGCTATCTGAGACAGGCTTTAAGATCCGGGTACTATTAGAAAGACCTTCACCCTTGTTCCCAGGACGTGAAGAGGAGAGACCCTGGGAACGAGGTTGCTATTGGAAGATTTGACCGAGTCGATATAAACCTGACAACAAGCATATATTACATCTTAGTAAGATTTGTTTTGCAGATTTTTTATTTGTTTTCGAAAAAACTCGCAGTTAGCGAGACGACGGCTACCGGATAATTTTGCGGCCAAAACGAGCCCGGATTTTGTTTTAACTTGCAAAATCATTGATTGTCTCTCGGCTCGCTCTATTGCCAGCACTGCAAAACGTGGTAAGAGGGAGGACCTGTGACATATCTTAGTTAAGTTGGAATCAGGGAGTAGACAGAAGCTTTACATGTCTTGCAGATCGAGGAAAACAATGAAAACGTCAGTCATCAAAACTGATAATAAAACATCATGAGCAAACGAGACTGGCAAAAGTCCTTCATGAGGAGAATCTTCATTACTGGCGTTACTTCAAACTTGCTTTCTTCCTTCCTTTGACCAAAGGTTGCAATTTCTTTTTTGTAAGTTTTCAAACGTTGTTTTGCGTTGGATTTTGTTGGATTCAAAGCAGGGTAAAGCACCGGAAATTCATTGTTAAGTTTTAAACTTCAGAATTCGTTTACTAGTGGTTTTTGATAGAGAGTTATTCCAGCTACTTTTCTTGATTTTTTTAATTCCTCTACGGATTCCAGTTAAAGTCATCTGAAGCGTCTCCACCAACCCGGTAGATATATCACGACAATTCCAATTCTTGATCTTTGTAAAAGGCTTTTGTTCTTTTGGAACAGTAATAGGTACTCACCGTTACATTTCATAAGGTAAAATCACTATGTGTATTAGGACAGTAAAAGTCTTCACTGTTCACAAATAGTTGCCAGTGATTGTCTTCTGACCCGGGCAGCCAAAGGTCCCATTGCGATGAGCATCTGTTCAATTCAGACGACCCAAATCGCTTCAGGTTTTCGAATGTAACTGTGTTTTCTTAGGCGACAACATTTCTAACATGGGAAATAAAAATTCCTTTTGTTTTCGAAGGAATAAAAATGGTGTTTAGAAGGCAAATGTATATAAGGGCCGGCTACAGCAGTTCAAAAATTATCTGCGAATTGAACTTTCAGCTAAGAATTCCGAACCAGTAAAACTGTGTTATGATATCACAACAGTCATTGTGGAGGCTCTAAAAGGATCAGCAAAAATCGCGAGGGAACAGTTTTTATTTTGCAGGTCACGTCTCCTGTTGGGTTCCCCCCTTCTGACCAGTTTTGCAATAAGAAAATTGCCCCGAGATTTTCTCTTGCCTGCGTCTATTTGGCTTCCCCCGAGACCTATTGCCCATTCCGAAGTTCATAAAGGGACTGGGTTCTAGTTTACCCATTGTTCAAATTGCGTCATATAACATGAGAAATGAACCTCACCGCCAGAAAAATTAGTAAGTTTACCAAGTTTTGGTTATGTTTCATTACGTAATAGGCTGTGACCTGTCAAAGATCCTCCAAATTCCATGCAAAAATGTCTCTAATTCTGAGATGGCGTCCCTCAAATCCATACAAACTCTCTAATTTTTCCGAGTTTTGAAAGCCTTCTACATGGTTGAAATCTGACGACAGAGCCTCAAACGTGGTAAACTGGCTAATTTTAATGTGATCTTTCTTATGATGGGCTCTAATTTCTGATTAAATGAAAAATTTAAACCTCCCAGTACATCTTCATTTGAACTCCGGAACGGGCATTTTGGCGCACGGGCGAAGCACGCCCCGAGAGGATTCGGATCGGGGCGGGACGGGCTCCACCCCAGTCCCCACGCAATTTTCGCCCATCTCGCGGCTCGCGCCCCAAATAAATCCCGCGTGAGTCCCCAATTAGAAAGCTTACTCGCAGGCTGGATTCTCTCTTACCCCTTTCCCTCTATAGTACGGCGCTTTTGTTCAGTGGTAGCAAGCTACGGTATTAATTAGTGAAAATTGATTGGTCGAAAGCTGAAGATGGTGGCACGGATTAAAGTTACATGTACTATCACAGATGGTGAACAAAGAGGAAAGTTTTGCAGGCAATGTTGCCGATCAAAGTAGAAACACATCTTAGTTTAACAACAGTTTATAAAAATAAGAGATGGCGCAAGATGCATCTTTGAATTTTTGCGCAACTTGCATTATACATGACGATCAGTACGGGCCTGAAAACACGTGATAATGACTATCGATCAATTACTTCGTAGTTTGAAGGCTGTAAACTATCTATGCATAATAACGGTCAAATATTGTTTAATTATTTTTGCCAGAAATGATGTTTGTTTTTATATTGCTTTTTATATAGTATGCCTCACTGATTTTGGAAACCTTTGTAACGGTGAAAAGGTAGTTTGCGGCGCCAAGAAGAATTTTGAGCCGGTGCAATTACTTTATCTTCAAACGCTCCGTGCTTTTAATTCATTCGGTTTATTTCAGGGAATTCTCAGACAAAACACTGAAAACACTATTTGCTTTAATATTACCATTTATACAGAGTATGTACACCTTTAATCGCATTGGCAAAAAAGCCAATAGACGTTTGGTGCCTAAAGGAATTCAAAGCAAAGTGTTGCACAGTTAGAAAATATTTCGTTAAAACATTTTTCGCGTTAAACACCGCCGCAAGTAGGCTTATAAAGAGTGATAAGTGACATTTGCAGCCATGGTAACGGCAAATAAAGACAGCTACGAAAATAGACCCTCTCAATATGGCGCCATGCTCATATTGGAGTGTTTGAAACCTCCTTGAAATTTTGACAATGCACTTTTTTCCATCAGAATTAATGAAACTACAAGCATGAAAATGATTATACGTTAAGATCTCCACAATGCTTTATCTTTTGCCACGGACATTTTTGGGGGTGATTAATGGAGGACTAGACTGAGGGCTAAACGTAACACTACAGTTTCATTTCATTACAACGAACTAACTCGAATGTTGAATTGCAAGTTTGATTTGTAATTGCATGGTTAAACCCCAGGAGCTTTTATTGTTTGTACCAAATTAAGGTTGATTCATAGGAAACAGGAAAAACTATAACAAATAAACAAACTCGATATTCACGACTTAAAATAACTTTTCAATGAAAAAGACACCGGAAAGATTTTTTCTGCTCTTCCCAATTTTCTGCTCAATTTGCTGATTGATTTGTTTGCCTTGGGAAACTCGTGCCTTTAAACATAGAAAGTAATATCGCTGATTAATGGCGAGAAATTAGTGTTATTTATAGTTAGAGTTCAGTTTGAGAGCTTAAGTTGTTTTCTTGTAAACAATGACTACGGAAAACATGAAACCTCTGGTGAACTCTGATTCATTTTAGGTCATGGGTCACGTGTTATACTTATCACGAGCATGAGTCAGGCAACTCGCAATGGCCCTCCCAGTTTTATTAATAGTTAATATTAATTTTGAATTTTGTCAATTTTCTCGTAAACAATGACAACGCAAACATAGCAACCCTGATTCAACAACTTTTTGGAAATCACAACTAAGAAAAACTGGTGGGTAAGTTTGTCACGGGCCTCTCTCGGTGTTGCGTGTACGTAGAGGTTAGCAATTTGTTTTATTTCGTACAGTTAAAGTTAATTTGATAGCTCAAATTGTTTTCTTGTAAACAATGACTAAGGGAAACATAGAACTTCCGCTGAACTTTGATTCATGATACGGGGAAAGACTGATGGGTCGAGGGTTACGGTCTATGCTTCTCACGAGCATGAGTCAGCCAACTGCGAAGGCCCTCCCTGTTTATTACTAGTAAAGCTAATTTTGAGTGTTATTAATTTTCTCGCAAACTATGACAATGCAAACAGTACCCCTGATTTGAAAACGTTTTGGAAAACACGATAGAAGAAAAAACTGATGAGTCAGTTTGTCACGGGCCTCTCTGTTGCATATTCAATCGGCGTGTAGAATCTCATGGATTTGACTCCTATCTGGCGGATATTAACTTTCATGTTCGTAGCAAAATGAATACACTTTACTTGATTAAAATCAAGTATATCAGTTCAAATAGGGGTAGAATAAGGAACCTTTGGGGAAATTTATAGTGTGGACCCCTCTTGTAAAAACGTAGAGCAAAATATTGGAGTGGATCGATCCAGACTCCATAACAACAGCATAGGTATATAACAACATCATTTATATGCAGCATCAGTGGGTTGTGTGTTGTATGATGTTGTGACCGAAGCTGTTAGTTTTCTTTGAGAACTAAAAAGAAATCATTTTTCATTCTTTATCAACAGCTAAAAACTGGTTTCCAAATGACCGCTTACGATTGCCAACGATTGCTGCTGGCGCTGTTATAAAACGGAACGATCGTCAACGATCTTCCCACAACCAATCATTACAAACGACGACTATTTAATCACTAGGTCACTTAGTATAAATGATCGTCTCGTGCGGCTAACGTTTCCTTGGGATCGCAGGTGATCGCTTTTCTCAGCTATGTGGAATCGAATGGAATTCTGTCGTAATTTTCATTTGGACATCATTCCTACGTCACTTGAAATTTGTGTGAAAACATTACAATATCTTAATACGATAATGCAATAAACGTCAGGTTCAATCCCTTTGTCAAATAACAATCGTCCTCAATATTTGTTGATAAACTTTGTTCTTTTGATCGTAAAAAAAAAACAAAATAATGTTCAGAACAGGAAAATTCCCATGGCAATAATATAAAATATAACGAAAAATAAAACGGAATCAATATAACAATGCTTCGCGCTGGTTTTACGCCATACTGAATTAAATATTGAATATATGACAGAAATCAAACATCTTCCATGGGGGTTTAAACGGAATTATGCAAAAATATAGAAGTACTATGTCAACTCCTAAAGGGAGTTTATCTTACCATTTATCAAGCAAAACATCTAGTTCCCCATTCTGGTTTAGTTTTATTCTTAAAAGAGTTACTTTACTAACTTTTTGAGAAGTTTATTTCTTCAAATCAAACAAAAAACCAAAGAATGTTTATAAGAGTACACAACTTCACCCAATTAGAAAAATATTTTTTCTCGATAATTGGCAATATTTGAAATGACTTTTGTAAAAAAAGGAATAAAAAATATATTGATACAAAGAGTCATATCTGCTTTTATTCTTATAATTGCAGCAATGATTTGAAATTGTTTCTTTTAAATTTACAAATATTTGTCTCAAAAGAAACGGACCTCCGGGCTACAAATTAAAGCGCACGCATTATAACGCCACGAGACAAGACTCGGTTTAGAAACCAAACATAAATAGGCAATTCGAGGAATAAAATTTCAATTTTCTCATTAAATAAAGTTATTTCTGAATTTTATTGCCCCGTTTTCTTCTTTTATTATTATGGAGTCCTACTTGAAAAGCCTTGCCGTCCTAATACTGTAGTATTGAAACAACGACAAGCCAATATGTCTTCATTGTCATTTCAATTCGAGTTTTGCTGTACGATTTGCTCGATTCAGAAACATTGTAACTTCAGTATCAGGTGTTGTTTCTGGTAAAATATGTAGCTTTTACTTCTAGAAAATTCAATCCAGGAGCAGGACAAAATTCCTTTTATCTAAATTCGATATAAACCGAGATAAATAACCGTCTTTTAGTAATAAAACTCACGCAAAGATTAAGCAAGCAGTAAATTCTCAGAGTAATATTTTCCCCGCCTTCAAACTCCCATTCCAAAAATAACAAACTAAAGTAAATTGTTTGTTTGTTGCGCACGATGTTGTTGCGCGAGATTTTATTAGCAGCTTAACACACCTTTTCAAATAACCTTTTGAAAGGAATGATTTGAATTAAGGTTTCGGGAATTGCATGACCCAAAATTCTACGTATTAAGGGAACAAGTTGATACGTAACCGTTTTCTTCCCAACGTAGTGTATTGCCAGTGAGCAAAGGAATTTCTCGTGATATTTCGCTCGTAAACTTCTATTCCAAAAATAACAATAAACAGTATTCATTTAAGGATTGCGACCTTTCTGACTACTCTGCTTCTCCCTCGAAATATAACTTTTTTAGTTCTTGTTTTCGAAGTGGTCAGAAAAATTGACAAACGAAACAGTCCAGTTTTGGGACAACTGCTTTTTGCCTCTGACTTGTTAAAGTCGAGTCAAGATTTTGCGTCTAGGAATTTTTTCTATATCCTCGTCTGCTCTAAAAATAAAGTTTTAACAATAGCAATATGTTTGAACTGATCGGGCAATATAACTGAACAAAAGAGAGTTATTTTCAAAGGATATTTTGTCTACCCAGAAAGTTTCGCAAGATTTTTACTCGGCCCCACTAAAAGGACTAAGATAAAAAAGACGAGGCTATATTTATGGGAAATCGTAATTACAGGCTAAAGGTGTTCCTGTGGGTGAATATGTAGAATATCATATATTTGAACTTCCATTGAAAGATTTTTGAAAGACGTAGGAGACCTTCTGAGCTATGTACACAAATAGACCGGCCAAAAGAAAGCCAGAAAAAAGCTTTCTTTTCGCAACTGATGAAGTTACAACTGCGATAGCCTTCTACGTCTTCAAGAAAGTGTTTTTGCTGTCCAGATCATATCACTTCTAACCACTGATGAGGCTCAGTCGCACGGATATCTAGATGGCTTTGAAATTTGATTAATTAATTCACAACTTGAAAGGAAATTATTTTTCTGTTACACACAAAAAAGTACATTGGGGTTAGCTCTTCGCTTTCTTCTGGTTTGTCTATTTACCTAATATATACTTTATATAACCACCGCGGCCTGTGGTTTTATCTATTAAATATCAAGAAAAATTGTTATTTGCTATAACCATATCATTTTGCCGGCAAGTAAACCTATTTCTCTTGTTTTGTTGTCCAATACATTGCTCCCATTACAGAAGTAACAGCGTCCGAATTCTCCAAAGCATTCAAATTTCGGTTGCCGTCCGAAGACTTCAGCCCACAAACTCTGTGCATACTTTCTTAAACGCGTCACTTGACACATATCCTTTAACTAAAACTGATTGATATAACTCTAAGCATTTTCCAACAGGTTGAGTTTTAAGTTTTACTGACATTTCTTGCTCAAATGAAGCTGAGTGAGCTTTAACGTACGTATACGTACTTTTTATTTTATGTTATACAGGGCCCTCGTTGATACCAGTCCTGCGACTGAAGGGATCACCCCGTTTAAATATGAATTATTATTATTATCATCATTATTATTATTATTATTATTATTATTAACAGTACTTTAAAAAGCTGAACAAAATTACTTAAACTAAAGTTGGACAGTTTGGCAGACACTTTGTTTGGCGCAATGTTAGCCTTTTGTTGTTTTCATCTCACCTTCAGAGTGTTATGGGGTGATGGAGCGTTGACAGTTCAGACTAGGCTCTGAAACAGACTACCAGTGAAGGGTATCTACGATTGCTCCATTTGGCTTCAAAACCATGCCGAGATAGTTGTCCTTGGACATTAAGCTTATATTTACTAACCAGAACCAAACTAATACCTGCTTATAAAATAACAAATGATTGGCAGGAGTCCCAAGTAGCAAGCTTTTGTGAGCTTCCCTAGTTGAAACTTTCCAAGGTCACAGCTTTCATTGAGCTTCCATTTTACGCCAAGTGAAGATTTAATTATTTGCATGAGTGGTAATTTGAACTTCAAAAGTGTTGGGACTGAGCATTACGCTACTAATGGGGCAGCTAGGTTTTGTATTGCGGCCAAGAATAGTTAACATTTGCAGATGGTGTAGGGTGCAACCATATACATGAGGGCCAGCAGGTACTTGTTCAGAACTAATTAATTTATACATGTATTAGCTATGACAGCAAGGTCCAGAGCTAAAAAAGAAATCATGATTTTCCTAACATTCTACTTATGACAGTCAGATATTTCTGTACGGCAAAATTGATTATATTTCACTATCTTACAATCCAGGGCACGGTTGTTTGAGAGCCGGTTGATGTTGAAAAGCATTTTCTCAGAAAAAAAAAAGGTCACAGTTCGTTGTCGGCGAAATCAAAACGAATGACTTAAGAATATTCAGGAAACCATATATTACTGGCCCCGGTTGTTCAAAGAGCGGGTAAGTCTCTCCAGTGGATTTATAAATCGCCGGAACCAGTGGATAACATGTACTCCAACAAATACATTTTATCCGCTGGATAAAGTTATCCGCCCTTTGAACAGCCGGGCCGTGAGATATAAACCGGAAATTGAAAAAAAAAAACTGATAATAATTCTAGGTATGCATAAAGTTGCTTTGCATCAGAAAAACTACAGACAGCAAGAAGTACTGACTATACTAAGTGCGTAGTATGGCCAGTGCATTACGCATGTGCACAGCCATACTACAAGAGGGTGGCAGTTCGTTTGACCAGCCGATCCCAGGAGGAGCTTTACCAAATACTTTTTGCTGAGATGTAGATCCAGAGGTAGTTACGATTTTATGCAAAGTGGCGGATTTGAGGAAGGGGCCAGAAGGGAAGCCAGGCGAGTGTTCGAGAAGACCCACCTTCCCCCGCCCCACTTCTAGAGCCACCACTGGTACAGGGTGGCCCATCGGAGGCAATGGTCAACCGTCATGCATCTACCTACCTAGAAATTGATGTTTCTATTTATTAATTACTGTGACTTGAATTCATTTGGGCGAGTTGAAGGGGGAAGTTAGCTCAATATAAAGAAAATTAACGTAAAAGAGAAAGTAAATTTTCCTAATGAAGGAAATTAACGCAAGTGTGGAAGTCTTGTACTCCTTCAAAAAGGTGTTGATGATTCCAAAGCAGTTTTTTCATTCAGTCAACAATTTAGCAAATTTACTGATAAATACATCATTCTCAATTTAGCGAATGTAGGGAAAGCGATTTGTAATAGCAAGAATTATTGACTTCGTAATTTTGTATCAAACTGTAAAAATATTCTAGACGAGGAGAGCCGCTTAGCTTTTTTGAAGTGACCCCGCCTTATAAGGATAGGTGTCAAAATCTGGGGTGGCAGCGATAAAAATGAGCGTTTTCCACGTCCCAGTTTATTAGAATCGTGGAAATTAACATCTCACGAACAAAACACGAATAAAAATTAACGCGAGTTTTGGAAATTTGTTCTCGTTTTGTTTTGTGGAGCATAAATTTCCTACAATAAGATGTTACGAAAATAATCGAATATTCTAGAAGCGTAGTGTAGCATTTGTGGTACAGGCTTTCGTGCCCTCCTTAGTCTCTGTTCTCGTCTGCCCGTGAATTATAAGGCTCTTCGGACTGCTACTTTTTCATGCGATTCATTAGATCTGCACCAGGCTTCTCCGCAAGTTCCTTCCGGTGTCATTGTAGTAAGCACATCCAATTTTAATAGCCCATACTCGGACAAACACAGCGAATGGACGTTCAAAACATCGCACCACGAGGTATAAGAACTACTCAAAGTAGATCTATATTTTACTAGCCAAGTCAATAAAATATCCTTGTCTTTACTAGAAGTTTCTTTTAAGATTTTGTATGAGTGTCCTCCATGCACGGAACAAAAGCATGAACGGCCATCAAAGGGGATCAGTGACTATATATGCCACCATATAACATTTTTGCTGATACATTGGACGACCCAACGTTTAGATCCGTAGGGGGTGCTTAAAGCTCCGCATGTCCATAAATTATTTCTTGGCCCAAAAAGTTGATTAGTTTAAGTAAAAACTTCGTGTCCAGCTGTAAATACTGGACCAGTGGCAATGCCTGAAGAGGGCCGTGTGAAAGAATTAAAACTCTTTATCCCATGAGAGGGCAAAGTACAAGTTTGTTAAAATATCCACTTCGAAAAATTAAAAATCGAATATCGCAGCTGAAAAGAACTCCCCCTTGAATTTATTTTCTAAATGGGCACAATGTATAATTTTAACTTCAAGCTTAGAAATAGGAACCTGCGAACGAGCACATTGCTGGTTTAGAATTTTGGCTGTAGGAGGGGCTGGGTGCCACGTCGAATCGAGCTGTTTCACACTTATGGTGCATAACAGCAAAGGCTCATTTCGTGACTTCGGAGAAATTTCCTCTGTGAAAACTGCAACCCTGTTTTTTATGCCGCCCCTCGCTTTGAGGTGTTCTCAGCAAGCCCATGCACGGCTACTTCACTCGTGCTCCACTCACGCACTCACGGCCACCTGCAGGGTGTACACCCAACCTAATATAGCCGACCTTTCAAGGGGGGATTATGCAACGGTTTACAATATAGCACGGTAAACACCAATCCGATATATTAAGGTAAGCCAGGGCTGGATCGAAGTTTCCAGCTTTCGTGCACAAACACGCGAGCTCGATTTGGAAACTTCCTGCCTTTTAAATGTCCTTTAAAAATGTCGGATATGCTATATTGTCACCGAAGGGGTTTAATCCCTATTAAGGAAATGCCTGCATTGTAGTCAACTGATTGAAAAACCCTAGGTTCAAAGGTGTTATTGAGGTCGAATATTCCTAGGGAAGATTAAAATCGTCTCCAAACTCGCTATCGCGTTTATTTCTCCAAATGAGTAAGCTACGGTGTGTAAAAAGCCGGGTTTTTGTGCGTAAAACAAAATCTGATTGAGCTACCAGGGTGTTAAATTAATGTTGTTTGATCTTCTGATGTCCTCTAGAATTCGATCAATATTGTTCCGAGCTTTCATTGTTAATCAAACTTACACCAGTAAGTATACGAGTTGGTTTCACTGTGTGACTATCACATGAGAATCGTAACCGAGTAATTAAAATTTCTTCTCATCAAATATATTCTCGAATAGTTCTTCTTGAAACCCTTGGCCAGTGGCGCTCAAGGAAACAAGTTTTAAAATGTTGTTTCTTGTGTTACCATACAGTTCGTTTTTTAAAAGGCCAATTAAAGGAGTAATTGTTCTTGGAGCCTGTTTTTAAGGTGAAAATTTAAGCCCCATAAAATTGTAGGGAACGAACTTGTATTCAACGAATTTGGGAGATATTCATGGTTTTCAAAGACGCAAAGCAGACTTTAATTTCGCGTCTTTTAGAAGCAATAATTTCCTCCCTCAGAAAAGTTTGTCCTCTAATCCAACAAGAACTTTGTTGTCGAATTCTTATGACCAAAGCATACGTAGAGATGCGCACGATTACCAGGCTTTTGAGATGAAATTTGTACACCGCACCTTTTTTGTTTTTGTAGCGTCCATATCTATTCTTACCCTAGAGTGTCTGATCAATCTTGAAGAAAAAAAAGTCAATTATATATGAATAAAACCATTAGCGTGGTTTATAAAACAGCAGTTAAAAATTCAAACTGCAGGACACTTCATTCTCTTCACGTGATTACCAATGTACAGTGTTTGAAATTCGTCCTTTAGATGCATAGAGAGATTGATTATCGAGTTGGTCTGCTCAACTGAAGATTTGACTTGGCAAGTTGAATCTTCAGTTGATCAGACCAACTCGATTATTAACGCTCTAGTCCTTCTATTGAGCACTCTTGCCAACAGGCGTGCATATCAACTAGTATAGATAGATTGATAGATAGATTTGTTAATGTAGCATATAGGATTTTCATTATTTTGATAGTTATTTTGCTTCTGGTTTTGGTTCGTGAATATATTAGTTTTCAGCTACTCGACCTGTAATTCAGAGGTGAATAACGTTTATGCATGCATGTAAAAACCATTTTTGTTGACCACGCGATCAGTAGTATCGAAGGTTGAATTTTAACCGGTGTTCGCATTCGTCCAAGAGGAAGAAATCTCTTTTCGTGCCTTCTATGTGTCTGCAGCTTGCTAACAGGATGATTTGTGGTCCAAGAACAACCTTACCTGAGGACATAAAGGCAGTTCAGCTCAGTTTTCTGATTTTATGGTAGTAGCGTGATAAAAAGACGACACTTCCAGCAAGATTTCAAACGGCCATTTCGCCATTGGTTTTGCTTGTATCCTGTCACCTGCCCACTTCGCGCCACGTGGTACAAGTGACCTTAAGTTTTATTACTCGATGCAAAATTGTCTAACAGGCCAATTTTAACCGACATGTATCCCATCCTGTTGGTAATTTTTAATGTTTTAACACTTTTCCCGCTGTTGTGCCAGAACTGCAGTCTAAGATTTTGCTTAAGCGGTGGCCATTTTGAATTTTAATGTTGAATATTTATGCTCAGCCGGGCTCTGCATGATGCTTTTCTTTCTAATAAACACAGCTGCATTCTCTAGCTATAGTTGCCCATTGCAAAATTATCTCATGCGCAATATGTCAAAACGAAAGTCTCTTTATTCAAGAATGTTTAACAGTTAAAAATCTGCCCTACAAAAGCCAGTGTCTTTATTTAGTGAATTTAACGTTTAACGCTTTTCATCTACTGTATATCTATCTCTCCAATGAGACTTTGCCCGTTGCAGAATCATCTTATGCCAACTGTGAACCCAACAAGATCATAACTTTGCATTTTTAACGTTACAAAATCTCTTCGAGTAATATTTTCACTTACCATACATACGCGTCTTCTATTTTTAGTATCCTTTATAAACTTCCCAAGTAAAAATGTCAGAATGCTACACGATAAGTTTTAGATCGTTGCAAAATCGTATCAAGCGCTAAACTCGGAATTCTGTGAAAATCGTTACTTTGCAACTTTTTGTTTTTGAATATCTCAGACTAATGTTTATTTGACGTATGCGAGCACTATCTAATTGTTATTTATAGTTCTTACTCTTTCTCCGCATGTAATGTGTCAGTTGCAAAGTCAGATAGCCGTTGCAAAATCATACCTTGCCCAACTGATTTAACTATTACTATTATTGTTATCAAGTCTATCGACGGTTTGCATTTTTAAACTTCTTGAAAAAAAAATCTCTCTTACTGATAACGTAGACGTGCGTTATTTGAATAGTTATTTTAAGTGTTCCAATACTTTTCACTCAAAAGTGCCAAAGTTGCGTTGTATGTCAAACAACGCGCGCCATAGATAGAGCGTACTCCACCTTCTAAAAAAAAAAATTAGTATTAGTTTTAACTGAAAAACACAAGTCTGGAAAGTATAAACGATTTCGCACACAGCAGTCTATTTCAGTACATGGTATGGTAAGGGACAAAACCTTATTTTCAGCTGAAGTCGAATTTACTTGTCAATTATTGCTTATATTGAACTCACAAAACACAAACAAGATCTTATAGGAAGTATACTTTTATTTTGGTTTCCCCTAAATTTTCCAATATAGTTCACCCATTTTTGAACCGTGACATAACGTGATGCTTCATCCCTTTTTTCCTTTAATACAAATAATGATTTATAGCCGCAGACCGGAATAAAATACAATATGCACGATCGTTAACTTACATAAACAAATGCAATTTTGTGGTTATGGAGCTGTGTTCATGAATTAATATCATTCGTCCGCACGCAACCGAAAAATTGCGTTGTTTGATTACAACTTGCAAATGATAAAACGAATCTCGGTTTTTGTTAAAGGTCGGCTTTCTCATTCAGTAAGAATTAGGATGAAAGTCATCCGCGAGTATTCAGAGAGGACAATAACCAGATTATAGTTTTGAAAGATCTTGAATACATAAAATTAAATTATCATAATCTAGTTGTTATATAAATTATGTTCTAAGTCTCTAATTCAAGTCTTTGTTCTATCGTCTTTAGTCCATTAATGCTGCGATGAGAGCAAGTTCTGAACATCAAAGCTTCTTCTTCGTCCTGGATCGTGTTCGAGCGAAGACGGTTCGATCTTAACACAGTCAACATCTCTGATTCTAACTTCATCACGTTCGCGTTCTTCATATCTTGGTTGAGTCTTAACAGTTTCGGTTTGGGCAGGTACGGTGGTCTTCGCTTCGTCACTGAAGAAAGCGAAATAACGATGTGAATCGCTTAGAAGGCGCTCTGCTGGTTTCAAGTCCAATTTGATAACCTTTCCAGCTCTTCTTCGGCGATAGTCCCCGTGCAAGAAATCTTCGTAGTACATGGGACAGATCGTCCAGAAATGCCCCTTACCGTTTGGACTGCGACCTGCCTTGACGAAGCAATCATTGAGCGATAGATTGTGACGAATGCTGTTTCTCCATCCACTTCCTTTGGTCCTGAAGTACGGGTAGCGGGTCAGAATGTAGCTGTAAATGTCACTTAACACAAGCTTCTTCTCCGGAGAACTGAGGATCGCCTCCGCGATCAATCCTATGTACGACTGACTCGGTTTTTCGTACGACCTGGCCAAGGAGCTTCCTGACGGAAGGAAGAAGCCACAGCTTCCCAGGGAAGGAACAGTAGGCCAAAAGCTTGCATAGTCCAGTGGAGCGACAGCAGCAGGCGCTGGAGGGCCGTGACAGCTTAGCTTTGCCGAGTGTAGGCCCCATGAATACCATGGTGAAAGCTCGTACGCTGAAGGAACAGCGCTGGGCCAAGATACTGTGCTAACGGACGGAACAGATGGATAATAATCTGGCGCCTTCTCATAGCATGACACAGGACTGAATGCTGACATCTTCTTTGTGTACGTGAAACACTGATCAAGTCACGACTCAATCGTTCGTTATCTAAGACAAGTGTGTTCGTTAGCTGCTCTCAGCAAAACACTATAACGTTTGGCACCGTACACTGCTAGTTATAAACGCTCGGCCAAAAAGCCACGTGACCGAGCCAATACGGTCTTTTGTTCTAGAGTCGAGCTGAGTCGTGGGAAATGTAACATTACGACCACATGCGAAGAATATTTATAGCGTTTATATTTGAAGAGGGGAAAAGAATGCGATCCCTGGAGTTGCACGCATGGCTAACAATCGACGTTCCCCTTTATTACCCTCGGCAGTTTAGAGAAAACAGTTTCTCGACCTGATTTTGTGTCTCAGCTTTCGTTAAGAAGCAGATTAAGTTCAGAGAAGTTTTCTTTGAATTGTTTAGGCTGGCTTGCGTGTTTGTAGTCTTGGGCCGATTTTTCTTTTAATCCCCCTCGTTGGTGATCTATTTATCACCCGTAAGCAACATCAGTAAGCCGCATGCGATAAGTGCTTTAAAAAGTGTGTATATTTTGATCTTTTAGGGTTGGTTTTATCCTTTTAATTAGCCCATTGTCTAGAAAATTACAAGTCAGTCAATTAAATCCCTGAAAACAAAGCATGCATTTTCGCACGTTTTCACGGCTTTTCCACGGATCGTGAAATATATAATAAAGATAACCTTTTTATTCACTTCAAAATGTACGCAGTTGAACAATCGCTGAAAATTGCATAATCACTTTTCCGCATTTCGTGCCCAGCCTTACGGAGATAAGCTCTGTTTAATATCCAACATTAAAAATATATTTTTGGCGGGAGAAATTTCCTCATAAATAAGTTGTATATTATGAGATCATACTCAAAATAAAGAAATCCCATTCTATCTTTGCGAGATACGGCTAAAAGTTAATTTTCAGTTTTTATCATACATAACTTGCACACATTTTGTTCCCCCATGGCGGTCGTCAAAAAAAGATAAATAAATAAAAATGAGGAAAATTAACCTTTTAGTTATCGACTTCAAAATTTAGGCAGTTTTCTGATCATTGAAAATTGCTTAATCATGTTCCCTTGTGCAAGCCTCACAGGAATGAGTTCTGTTTAAAATTCAACGTCAAGAATATTTTGCTAGAAAAAAAGATTATCCACTGAACGAGAGGTTCATGATGAGACTGCAGTGAAATGAAAATATCCCATTCTAGCTAAGCGAGAACGTTAGAAGTACCTTCGCTTTACTGCGATATCGCCTCACGCTAAATGAACTGTTTCTAATGACAAAAAGTTGATTTAACGCAAAGAAAAAAAGCAAGCCAAGAAAGAAAAGGGAATGAATGTCTTCTGTTCTCTTCGAAGAAGTGAACAAAGGAGAAAAACGCGACTTAGGAGAAAAGAAAAGCAATGTTCGTGTGTGGAAAAAAAAAAACTCACGTATTTCGATAAAGCTTGATATTGGTTTATAATTTAAGCTAATACATAGTTGGTATCACAACACCATAAATTCAAAATATGTCACGGAAGTTTACACAAACTAAACAAATCGATAGCATTATCGCAAGTGTAATAGCAGACTTGACACTAAATAAACAGGTGGTGTAAGCGTGAAATTTTGAGCTAAAAAAGTGGAAACGAACGTTGGATGGAAGCAAACTGCGTTTGAAAGTTGGGTGCTTAGCTTAGTGCTGCGAACTTGTCCTGCTTTGAATATATTGGACGCGAGCGGACTATGGTTGAAAAGACGAGTATTTTAAATTCCGGAAACCTCTGGCAAATATTGCTCTCTTTCAAGTGCAAATGGAAGCATTTCTTGAAAGCTACCGGATATCATCAGAACTAATCCTGACTTATCGGAGTTAATTTGGCAGGAACTGAAATTCCATTGCAACAATACTTCGTACGTTGCTCGTCGTGTCTTTGAAGAAGGTAGATTATAGGCTTCCTTTCAAATCTTTCAAATCATTTGTTGTTTTTTAATCCCTAAGTGACCCATAGGCGATCATCATCTAATTTGCTCTCATAAGACCAATACATTACTAAAAAGCCAAGTCACGAGAAGTAAGCATATGATAAAAAACCCCAAGATGCATTGATACTAAACAAATTATTACAACCATTTCTGAATGAAATGCATCGCAACTACAAAGCGAAACCTTTGTTCATTGTTTAAGGGATAATCATAAAGTTGCAGTTCATAGATTATGGTGAATGTTCCTATACAAAGCCATGTTTTTTTGTCTGACACTACCCAAAACATGCGTGCACACATAGCCTCTAACTTACAAACGTGATTTTCTCAAGGACTTACCAAGGGGGCCATTGCTGGCAGTTATTCCTGCAATATCTTTAAAAAAATAACATGGAACTGAGTTCATACTTCAGATCTTCAATATCGATTTGTATTGAAGTTAAAGCGCGCTGATTTCTCTTACGAACGAGATGATATCACTTAAGCTGAGTTAAAAACAATGTTATAATACAACTAAACCTCGTTGATTCGATCCGTGTAGGGACTTTTGGGTTAGTTGCCTCTAGCTTGTGATCGGACTATAGCCCGGAAAACTGACACCTGTATCGCGAGAAAGACAAAGTTTTTATTTTAGCTAGTGTTGTTTTTAGTTACACGACGTAAAGCCTTAAATTCTCTCCTCTCAGAGAAAAAAAAACTGTTAATTGATCTGTATTATACAAGGGCACAATGGCCTGTACTGTAACTGAAGCAGGACATTATTGAAACATTTCAGATTAAAATGGAAGTGAAGCGTTTTAAATTGCGAAACTTTGACAGAGTCAAGCTGGATTCTTGAAACGTTTTGTGGGCGGAGTGAAGGTGAAAACGAGCTGACATACCGGTCATTTAGACGACCACCAAGGGTGCACTATTACTGAAAAATCTGTCTTCTGTGAGAGCTTGCAGTAACGTGCCGTTTTCTTATTTAAGGTTGACGGATAGCGCTCTAGCTTCGACTAGAAACTGTTTGACAGTGAAGGTATAGATAACGACCATTGCGTGTTTTTGCAGCAATGGATGATTGATCGTCAGTTTTTCATTAGAGATGGGAGCTTCACTGGAAGAGGCACACTTCGCCAAACATCAACGTTCAATAACCTTCGACAAGTTGAAGTTAACGAGTTCACAACAAAGCAAATAAAGTGGTTGCATTTCCTGTTCGTCAACCCATCATAACAATCTCTTTAGAAACTCACTTCCGATTTAAATTTGCAGCAAAATAGCATGATAAGTTCAAAGAAATGACTGTGTTTTTTGTGTAAAAGCAAAGTTTGAGTATAATTGTCGCCGAGAGAAGAAAACGGGCGTCAGAGCTGCAGAGGAAAATGATTCTTACTGACGACTTTCCAGCTCGTTTGCGTGAATCTAAAAATGTTACCGGAAGATACTGTTGACAACTGCAAGGTTAAGTATCCAGCCAGTTTCAGTTATAAGTCTATTCCCACAGAGGTCGAAGGTTTTCTCTTGGCCTTGTGTTGTCTCCCATTTCCTTACGGTATCGGCTAACGCTCAGTGGGAAATTCACGGGTTCACTTTAGCACCTTAACATACATTGCAGAGTCAATTCTGTGATCTATCATTTGTGTCATCAGTGCTGCGGTATACAATATTCATTGCATCTATCACATAGCTTAGGACATAATGTATCGAAATGCAGGGATCCACGTCTCATAAAGATTATCGCAATGCTTTAAGAAGCAACGAAAATTTCGTCGTTAACAGACTACGCGGAAAAAAGATATAGCGTCTTTGCACTTTTGCCGAATTTGGATATGCTATTTAAAAATGAAAGAAGAATTGTTTTGGAAACTGTTGCTATGTCACTTTTACAAAGTGAGTGTCACACTAAGCTAAAAGAGTGGATGACCTTTAATATCAAATAATTATCCTATGTTTGAGTGTTTAAGCCAGTTTAAGCACGTTAGCTTTTTAGAAGTTTGAAACACGCTACTTAATGACGTTGCTTTGAAATAAGCAAGCCGAAAAGCACGATAAGTACTAAGATATGGCCTTCAGTTTCGCAGAAAAGCGTGTAAACTAAAAGGGCTACTTAAAGAGTCACAATCGTACTTGTAATGCTTGAAAATTAAAAAAGAAATCAGTTGTTGACAAAGGAATAAATATGCGGCATACTTTGGTTGAAACATGGGTACAAATATCTCTTGCCGGCATATTGTGAAAGTGAAATGTGTTTGTACGAATATCGTTGAAACTCATGTTGATCGAGATGTAAAGTGCCACTCAAATGAGAAGTTTTAGGATTCGAAAAGGCGGAAATTCTTTGTTTAGAGTTGATTGTTTTGTAAAACGGTTCTTGGTGAACTAAAAGCATGAAATTCACGCGAAGGAAGGCGTTTGCTAAAATGGTTTTCTCAAGAAGGAAGTTGCATGCTAGGGGTTATGAAATCACTGTGAGCCAAAATATCTTCCACGGAGTATGTCATTGATATTTTATCTCCCAGTTGGAGGCGAGTGTGATACTGTAAAAGACTATTTCTCTATATTGAATTGAACAGATCGTATGGACCAATTTGCTGGAAATGTAAGTAAACTGCAGGATCAGTAGAAATATACTGCTCGCTTTTCCTTATTTTTAAATCTCTTTCTCATCAACACAGGATCAAAGTCTATTATTTACAGCTTTTTCATCTCTAATCATGCGCTATTGTGCTGTATACAAATTATATGCCATTGGTAGCATAGGACGCATAGTATAGGAAGTTTATATAATGTAATGTAACGTTCGAAATCCAATACAAAAACTATGATGCAATTTTCTTGGAAGGAAGAAAAGTTCCCGGAAATTCCACAATCACACATGCCTCATCTTAATGCTAAAAGATCTATTTACGTTTCCTTTGGTCGTTTTACTCTTCAACTTCGTTTTGTTGCTTGGCAATCGACGGAATAAAAATGATAATAGTTTCTTGCGGATTCATTTTGTTGAATAATTGTAATAGGCTCCATATAATATTTATTCCTTTACAAGATGGTGCATTTACGAGACGTTTTGATAAACGATTTAAAACTTACAGGTTTCGCGACGCGAACTGTTTACTTAGAAATTTACAGAATCCTGTAAAAATCATATAAACATCATATAAATTTAATCTGCAAAAAGGGCCACTGGTAAATATAATTTTCTACAACATAAAATTTTAGAATTTACAGGTTGTAAATTTAAATTTTCATGTACATGTAAATTTTCAACTGGTGAGTGTCAATTGCCACACACTAAAATTTAGAATTTACAGGTTGTACGTAAATTTCAATTTACGCGTACATGTAAATTTTCAACTCGTAAGTATCAATTGCTACAACATAATTTACATGTGAATGTAACTTTTTAACTTTGTCATTGGCATTTTAAATGTGTTAAGCACAATAAGCGCAGAACCAATCATGATTACAAAATGAAGATATTTCGTTAGGTACATAGAAATAAACGATTGTTAGGAAAAACTATTAACAACTATTCCAAGTGATAAGAATTTAAGTTAGGATTTATCATTTTTTATAAAAGATATATCTTTGATCACAAGACGAGAGTTTCAAATATTACTATTCTTGAATCAAGAATTAGAAACCTAAGTGAAAATAAATAATTTTTTTCCAAGCAAATTTGAAATTCGAGCAATTAAATGTCAAACGTTTTAACTAAAAAACTATTTTTATATATTGACTCAACCAGAAAGAATTTATTACTCAAACAAACATCGCTATGTTAAAGTTTATTTTTGGACCGGATATCAAAAATAAATCAAATATCATTGCAACAAAGAATTTTATGTTCTCATAAATTTAAATTTTATGAAGCCATACGTTTCGTGAAAACAATATATGATAATGAAGAAAAAAGAAATGTCAGGGCAGAAAGAAATTAATCGGAAAAAAGGTTTTTTTCTCTAAATAAACATACCGAAATATTTTTGGTTTTGAAACGAGCTTTTAAGGCAAATCTTTTGCCACAAAAATTCCAGCTGCTAACAAGGTTTCAAACATCCACATTTTTAGCCATCCGACCGTCCCTTACTGTGGAAATCAGGGTTTGTTCTACTCCTAGATTTACTTTTCTCTACTCTTGAGCGGTATTAGACTAACATTGCAATTTACGTAGCCAGGATGCGAGCAAACTGGTTGAAGTCAGTCCATGCTTCCATAATCAGAAAACTACGAACGAAAGGCAGAGAAGGTGCCTTCATTACAACAAAGCATTTTCGACAACATGTTTAATCTTTACAATAACTAACGACATCAGAGTTTAAAAGTACTCTCCGGACGACCTTTCAAATGAGAAATCAAAAACACAAAGAAGTGAAACATGATGAATTTGTTAATTAACTTTAATGATTTTTGGTTAAAAAATCCCGAAATCTTGATTGTCGTCTACCCCGCTCCATTTTGAATTCTATTTTAGATTAACAAATGTTATAATTTTAGCAAATACTTTAAAAATTGCTGAGAAGTGGGTTTCTGTCATGCAAACTTCTCAATAACAATACGGGTGTCCGTTTTGGTGATTAATTTTCTCTTCGAGTTCAAAGTACAAGTATCCATACGGCAGTTTAAAGAGGTGAGAGATCAAGGGTAACGTTTCTTAAGAGCGAACAGTTCGTTTAATGAAAAGCAGTCAGCTTTTAAATTGGGTACACGATTCACGACATAAAGTTCTTTTATTGCGTCATTTTAAATCATTTTAAATATTGCATTACAATTTTTAGACAGTTTTTGGCAAAAGGGTGGAGTTGTTGCTTCGTGTTTTGATTAACAGCAAATTTTCCTTAATCAGTTTATTTTTTAAACAATAACATTGATTTTCAATCAACAGGAAAAACGAGGAGATGACTGATCGCGTGATAAAATGAGGTCTTTCAATAGAAACTAATGGACTGAACCTCTACGGTCTTAAATCACGCACAACAAACGTAAGGCAAACTGCACAGTCACTGCATGTTTGAGTAAACTAATCGATTTGTTGTATTTATTGACACTACTCTCTTTATGCCAGCGTTAAAAAGAACAACTTTTAATTTTAGTTTTAAAATTGAATCTGCTGTGTCCGTGTTTCATCTTTTTCCTTTTTCACTGAGAGCTGATAAGTGTTTTAGACGATAGTGGCTTTCGAAAGAAAAAGAAGTAATGGTTTTTGTAAAATAATTAGTTCTTAATTATTTTATTTCCTTGGTTAGTATATTCGATAGTTAGGCAAGCATGACGTCGTTTCATTGTATTTCCATATTAGCTCTCCAGATAAAGCTTTTCTTTGCTGGATTAGTTCAAGGTTTTGGCAATCAACTCAGTGACATTCAATTTTTGTGGATCATTCAAAAGTTGATTTGGAAATCAAAAATTAATAATATAGATGAAACAGATGAAATATTGTTCTTTTACTTATTTATGACCTCAGAAAGCAGAAAGAGCAGTTGGTAATTATTCTCAAAAAGCTAAGCAAAATGTTCATAGTGAGATCCTTAATAAAGCCACACACTTTAAATCATACATTTTCAATCAAGAGTGATATCATTCAATAATTGGACTTCTTAACTGCTATTTGGTCTGCCGTGTTCCTGTCGCTCAGTTTACATTATTCAGTTCTAAGTTTTCAAGCTTATGACACGTTACTTTTACAAATTTGTAGAAAACATTCTTGTCGGTTTGATGATCGCAATACGTAGAGGAAAGCAAATATCCGACTTTAAGAATTTCTGTGAGTTTAAAGGCAGCAAAAACAACCACTGAAGAATCTAATAAATGTGTTTTGCCAGCACGTGATTTTAATTCTTTGTTCCGTCAATAAAAGGATATGTATGATCAGAATAATATCTTTAGAAACATGTTACTCAAATGTCCATGAAAAAGAACTGAAGCTAACATAGTTAAGCTAGAGATTTGTACACAGCTATTTCATTTCCAGCCATAAAAAGACAATATAAACGTATGTTATTTGGTGTGTTAGGACAATACTAAATTCACAGAATGGAATTTGTACTCACGTGAATGCTTGCAATGTGACGTCATTAGGAAACTATTTTAAAAGTTGAATGAACGGTGATCGTTGTTGTAGAGAAGAAACGCTTCGTTTGTTTCGTCGAAGACATGTCCGAGACTTCTATTTGATATCCTATTTTGTCCCTTTGTTCACCAAATAGCTTGTTTGTCGTTCAACCGATTTTCAACTGACTGCACAATGTTTGTGTCAAAGTAAGTAAAAGGATGACTGGATTTCGCTGTAAGACTCATGATTCCACAATGAGAATAACTAACATTAAACTGAACTGATAAGCCTTTCAAAGCATCATTTAATCATTTAATATTTAAAATTGTTCCCTCCAAACGAGCCCTAAGGCAAGTTGAATATATCAGCAGACGTTATGAACTCGACTTCAATGCCAAAGAACAAAATTTACAGTAACAGATGTTTTGTCTTAGAGACTCGAATCCAAAGAAAACAAGACCACAAATGAAAGTTTGTCCTTGGACTTGCTAAGAAGTTGATGATTCATCGAGCAAGCCTTGTTGTTCTATTCCATTTCCTCTCATTATTTTGCGTTGTTCGGTTATTTCTTAGGGATCATTATTGCATTGTTATATACTTGTCTTTACGATGATCTTTAGTGCTCATAGACTGAAAAAGGCCGCCCCCAATAATATCATTTTGCCTTGTCGTACAAACCAGAAAAACAATTCTGTTAAAAATGTAACATGGCAAATTTCAAAGTACGTCTTAAAAAAGGATGAAGCTCGAGGTCTTAGAAGCGGTTATTCCCTGGGATTAAGAGGAAATTAGTGACATCTTGAATTTTCCTTGGCGTAAGAGATGTGAAGACGCTAAAGCGAAGAGCAAGGTGCCGCTATATTTGTGTTCTGAAAAACAGAATTACTTAATTAAGTTAAAAGAAGAAAGAAGTCTGCGTCAAAATGCAAGAACTAAGGTTTTTAAAGGCACGAAAGGAGAGCTTTCAATTCAGCGGAAAGTACGATATGCATGACCTGAAGAATGCAAAACCTATTTCTTCTTTTATTATTGCTTCTTGTCAAATTAAGGGAAAATAAACCCTGGTATGAGATATATGTTATGTTTTCTCACCCTGAACCTGCCATTATTTATATCGCGAGAAAAAAGACTATTATTTCATCAAAGAAATTGAGTTTTGTTCCTTGATCTCCTCAAATGAAATCAGTGTCTATAAAACGGAGCAACATTCCAACGAAACGACAAAAGCGAAGACAGTGTTTTCAACTGAGACACGAAAATGAAAATTTGATCACTAAAAACTACGTTAGCGATAACTGATAAATGTTGCACAGGTAAAACAATAAGTGGAAGAGCGATAGACAACAAAGATAAAATTATATTGAACGAGAGATGATTCAGTGTGTTGAATTTGCATGGCTACTCAGTTGTAATAGAAAATACCAACCTTATCACGTGGATATTTTAAAATAACCGTGAAATCGTTACCTTGTACTCCGCTCCTTTCTAAGGCATTGTTTAAGCTCAAAATGAAATATCAAAGATTTAATTACTATTTCTATTAAACTGCTGAAAAAGCAATTCACTATTTGTCATGCAAACGTCTTATTGGCGTTATGATGTCTGCTCGCCTGAGGCTATTTCTTAATCAGCAATATTTTGTTTTTAATTATTAAGTAACAATTGTTTGAATCACTGGATGAAAGCAACCAAGAAGTCTTGAACAAAAGATAATTTTTATGTCGCCATTTAGTTGTTTTCAAAGTTAAGTCAAGAGTTACTTCCAAACGATTAAATCATGTTCGGCAAGTTTGTTTATATCTTGTAAAAACAGTTTAGTTTGGAAATATAAACTTCTCGAAGAGAAGACTAATTTTTAAAAATAAGGCAAAAAGTACAAGCACAGCGATTTGCCGATTAAATTATGATTAAAATTAACAAGATAGAATTCTTCCTTCCATTTCACAAGTAAAGACTGTAAAGAATAGAGTCATCGGTTTCGTTTGAGTTGCTGAAGTAAAAAGGAAGGTTCCTGCACTACATGTTTTCAAAAAATTAAGCATTGCTTGACAGAATATCTTTCAAGCCTTTCAAAGCATCACTTAATCATTTACTATTTAAAATCGTTTCCTCCAAACTAGCCCTAAGGCAAGTTGAATATATCAACAGACGTCATGAACTCGACTTGAATGCCAAAGAACAAAATTGTCATAATTCTTACAGTAACAGTTTCTTTGTCTTGGAGACTCGAATCTGAAAAAAGCAAGACCACAGATGGAAGTTTGTTCTTGGACTTGCTAAGAAGTTGCTGATTCGTCGATCAAACCTTGTTGTTCTACTCCATTTCCCCTCATTATTTTGCGTTGTTCTGTTATTTCTTAGGGATCATTGTTGCATTGTTGTATACTTGTCTTTACGGTAATCTTCAGTGCTCATAGCTGAAGAATGCAAAACCTATTTCTTCTTTCATTATTGCTTCTTATCAAATTTAAGGGAAAATAAACCCTGGTATGAGATATATGTTATGTTTTCTCAGCCTGAACCTGCCATTATTTATATCGCGAGAAAAAAGACTATTATTTCATCAAAGAAATTGAGTTTTGTTCCTTGATCTCCTCAAATGAAATCAGTGTCTATAAAACGGAGCAACATTCCAACGAAACGACAAAAGCGAAGACAGTGTTTTCAACTGAGACACGAAAATGAAAATTTGATCACTTAAAACTACGTTAGCGATAACTAATGAAGGTTGCACAGGTAAAACAATAAGTGGAAGAGCGATAAACAACAAAGATAAAATTATATTGAACGAGAGATGATTCAGTGTGCTGAATTTGCATGGCTTCTTAGTTGTAATAGAAAATACCAACCTTATCACGTGGATATTTTAAAAAACCGTGAAATCGTTACCTCGTACTCCGCCCCTTTCTAAGGCATTGTTTAAGCTCAAAATGAAATATCAAAGATTTAATTACTATTTCTATTGAACTGCTGAAAAAGCAACTCATGCACTATTTGTCATGCAAACGTCTTATTGGCGTTATGATGTCTGCTCGCCTGAGGCTATTTCTTAATTAGCAATATTTTGTTTTTAGTTAGTAAGTAACAATTGTTTGAATCACTGGACGAAAGCAACCAAGAAGTCTTTAACAAAAGTTTTTTTTGCTTTCGTCATTTAGTTGTTTACAAAGTACGTCAAGAATTACTTTCAAACGATTAAATCATGTTCGGCAAGTTCAAAAAAAAACTTGGAGTTTGGATTAATTACTTGCTTGTTAATATCTTCTAAAAACAGTTTAGTTTAGAAAACATAAACTTCTCGAAGAGAAGACTGATTTTTAAAAATAATGCAAAAAGTACAAGCACAGCGCTTTGCGGAAGAACAAGATAGAATTCTTCCTTCACTTTCACAAGTAAAGACTGTAAAGAATAGAATCATCGGTTTCGTTTGAGTTGTTGAAGTAGCAAAGAAGGTTCCTGCACTATATGTTTCCAAAAAATTAAGCATTTCTTGGCAGAATATTTTGTCTTTAGAAAAACTAACAATACTACATATTAGATTAATAAATTATTTTTTTTTAATGTTACTTTAAAAATTTCTAAGAAGAGGGTTTTGTCATGCGCACTTCTCCATAACAATATGGTGTCCGTTTTTGGCGGTTAATTAAACTTTTGAGTTCATAGGTAATGCAAAGAGGTAAGCTACGAGGCGCACCTCTTTTAAAAGAGCAAACAGTTGTGTAAATGAAAAACAGTCAGCCTTAAATTGGATCAAATTATTTGATTGCACAGCACATCTTTTCTACACGATTCACGAAAGTTCTGTAATTGTGTTCAAAGTCGTTTCAAATATTGCTTTACGATTACAGTTTTTGCAAAAAAGCTAAAACGTCGGGATCAACATTGCGTGATAAAATAAGTTCTTTCAATAGAACCTGATAGACTCAATGAACTTCTGTGGTCTTTAACCACGCACCAAACACGTAAAGCAAACTGCACAGTCACTGCATGTTTGAGTGAACTAATCGGTTTGTTGTATTCATTGACTCTACTCTACGAGCGCCAACCTTGTGAAACAGCAAATTATAAATTCAAAATTGAATCTGCTGTGGCCGTGTTTAATCTTTTTCCTTTTTCAGAGTTGACACGTGTTTCAGACGATAGTGGCTTTTGAAAGAAAAAGGAAAAAAAAACAACAACAATAAATAAATAAAAAAAAAAACGATGATAAATAAATGTGATTTTTTCAGCACGTGATTTTCTTTGTACTGTCAATATATGGTACAGTGAATGCTGAAAACAATATTCAGTAATGTTACTCAATTGCCCATGGAAAAGAATTGAAGCAGAAAAACTTTAGCTATGGCCGGATTTGTCAGAGCTTTTTCAATAAATGGTGATCAAACGAAGTCCATTCTTGATTGTAGACATCATAAACGTGTTTCTGCTCGGAAAATGCTTGGAATGTGACGTAATAAAGAAAATATTTCGAAATTTGATTGTTGCAGAGAAGCGTTTCGTTTCGCTCGTAGCCCAGTTACACTGATATTCGTCTTCCGTAGCTCAAAAGCACTATGTGCAAAGGTTGTAGTTTATGTCGTGTTTTGTTCCCTTTGTTCACCAAATAACCAGTTCGTAGTTCAAAAACTGATGCCAGATATTTGTGCCCTCTGTAAGTAGAGGAATGAATGAAATATTTTCTAACGACTCCTTAATGAGAATTACTGACATAAACAGGAATTTTTAAGCCGTTCTAACTATTGATTGATCCTTAGACATGCTAAATACATAAAATTCTATATTAAACAGACCTTAAGGTCAAAGAAAAAATTGTCATTCTACTTTAAAGTTTCGTTGTAACCCCGAATTCCTGAGAGAGACTGTATCATACAAACATTTTTACAGACGTTTCTCCTTGGAGTCAGTTAGACTTTCCTGATGCATGTATCGAACAACTTAATTGCTCTTGAACTAAAAAGGGTCGCTTGAAAGAATACCGCTTTGCTTTGTCATACTTAGTAGGACAACACTTTTGTAATAAATGCAATAAATTCAAAGTGAGTTGAAAAACTCTCATTTGGCGTGAAATTGTTGAAGGTTATTAGTTTGTTGAGTCATACCCCATCATGCGATCAGAACCACCTTTCATTTCTAAGATGCGTAGTAGAATTAGAAAAATGTGTGCGTTCAAATGCCAGATCTCATTTTTCAAACCATGCACTTTCAAGCTGGTCAACCAGCTACAGAGTCCATAAGGAATATAGCAGTAACTACCTAGCCTCTCACGCAGTCACTTTTAGGGGAATCGTTTTACTCCTTAAACCGCCTCCTGCGTGAGAAAATAAGCGGTACTGAGACGCACACTGATCTACTTAAAATCAACAACTGATAGACAGATACATAGCTTTATTGCTTGTCTTAAGTCAGGGTCTAAGTCGGGCTTCGTTCCAATGTGAAGAGATTTGACGTCATTTTAAAGTGACGATATTGTTGTCTGTTGAATTTAATGGTTTGTTTGCGTGTTTAAGATACTTTGTCATATATTAAAATACCATTCTGCTTTGTCATGATAAGTCGGAAAAAAAAAAAACGCTTTTATGGTAAATTACAAATGAAGGAAATTTCCGCCATCAAAAACTGTACAGTTTGACTTTACCATAAGGCGTGAGACTCATAGTTATCAATCTCACTAGAGCTTCACAACTTGTTCAATAATTGTTGTTACTTTAGACGAAAGTCACCAAAATAACACTGAGAATTTTTGTGACTCTCAGTGCTGTTCAACGATGCCCTCTAACGAGCAACATGGTAGCTACCCTTGTCCTCCAGTGGAGGAAGTTATTCGACAAAAGAAGGTCACGTCTTCTGCCGGATATGGTAATATTTATCTGCCTTAGCTTAAGTTCTAAACACACTTTCTATCGATATCACGGGTTTGGCTCGGTACTTCTTCATGGAAATTGTCTAAAGTTACATTCAGTTTGAGTTGGACCAAGGCCGGAACATTTTGTAGTTAAACTACGCGGAAAAATATATAGGGTCATTGCATTTTTGCCTAATTTTGATATGCTATGTAAAGGAAACAAGTAATGTTTTGGAGCCGACTGTTGCTATGCCACATTCACGAGGTGAATGCAATAAGTAACCTAAAAATAAGACAAGCTTTAATATCATATAAGTATCCTATTTTAAGGCGTTTCAGCACGTCCATACTTCTAGGAAGTATGAAACACGCTAATTAATGATGACCAGTCCGTTGGAATCAACTGTAGATAAGAAGGAAACTACTAACGAATGACCCTCACTGAGTTTTATTGACAATGTACAAGTTGTCATTAAGTCTACATGAAGATTTCAACCGTCAAAACGTACTGTAATGCTGCAAAAATTGAAATACCTGAATTGTTGCGTGCTTTAGTTGAGACATGGCTACGGATACTTCTTACCATATCGTAAAGATTAAGTGTGTTTTTACGAATATCATTAAAAACATGTTGATTAAGATGTAAAGTAACACCCGAGTGATAAGTTTTAGCATTCATAAGAAAAGGAATGTATTTGCTCGAAATTCAAGCGGCGAAAGGCGTTTTCTAATTTGTTTTTTCAAGAAGGAAGTTGAATGTTTATGGTTATGAAATCATCACCAATTTTGAGTTGCATAGATTCAATGTATTACTTTGTGGAAATATAAGAAACAAGCAAGATAAGATAAGATAAGATAAGATAAGATAAGATAAGATAAGATAAGATAAGATAAGATAAGATAAGATAAGATAAGATGAGATAAGATAAGATAACTTAACATAAGTAACCTGCAATATTATGAGTAGAACTCTAATGCTTTTCCTCATTTATTTAACATCAATATAGGATCAAGGTCTCTTGTTTACAGCTGTTTCATCTCCAGTCATGTGCGTTGCTCTAGATACAGAACATACATGTACGGATGTTAGCTTTACTGAGTCGAACGCTTTTAAGCATGCCATGGAGAATGTTAATTTTGTAATGATTTGTTAGTTATTGATTTTGTTTTGTCGCTGCTGAAGCCATGCACCTCAGGTTAAAACTTACTAGAGGGTATACAGCGAGTTACAAGAAAGGAAGGAAGGAAGGACATTATTTGAATTCTCTAGTTTGGTAATGAAACTTGGTGATTTCGTCTATGTTTTGTTGTAAGTTCAGGAAATAATTTGGGAATAAGTCATCGTACCAATCAAATGTAGTTTTGAGAACAATATGTGTGTTTTAAAAGAGCCGAGGCACCACTCATCACAATCCAAAAATAGCTCTTGCACGCGCTGCGTGCCTATATTATATTATTTTCGTTGCGTGAACTTTGTTTTAATTAACTTTAAATTTAAATGATATTGCCCTCAAGCATAAAGAATTTATTGCTCAAACAAACATGCTTTTAATTATTGAAATTTTTTTTGGAAGGATATCAAGCGTAAATCAAATATCACATTATGAGGAGTTCAATGTTCACTGCTTTGTTTCCGGCATACGTTCAAAGTAGTAATAAAAATGTTTCTTCCGTAAAACAAGAGAGAGAGAGAGCAACCAAACAGAAACAAGTTTGTTCTCATTTAACAAATGGCGTTTTTAGTTTTTCGAGAAACTATGATGCATGCAGATATGTTTCCATGATAACAAAACAGTTTGAAACAAAATGTCTTATCGTTGCGACAACAAACGATACTACAGTTTGAAATGGAAAACCTTAAACAAAACAACTGAAACACAAAACTGCCAATAAACATGAATCATATTTTGTTTAAACATCCCAAGTCATGATTGTGTCTACCCCGCCCCATTTTAAAATCTATTTTGGTTTAACAAAAGTGATAATTTTAGCTAATACTTTAAAAATTGCTTGAATGGCGGTTTTTGTCATGCAAACTTCCGTTTTTGGCGATTAATTAGCGTTTTGAGTTCAAAGTGTCTATAAGGTCATTCACCGGAGGTAAGCGATCAGGGGTACCCTTTTTAAGGACAAACATGTAGATTATTGTGAAACATTCAACTTTAAATTGAGTCAAATCAGTTGACTATAAAGTAGCCAACCTTTTAAATTCATTCAAATCATTTGATTACAAAGGACATATATTTTTGCACGATTCACGAAAATTCTTTGATTGGATTTCAAGTCGTTTCAAATATTGCATCACTACTTTTCAGACAGCTTGGCTAAAAGGGAGGAGTTGTTACTTGGTGTCTTGATTAACCGCAAATTTCCTTAATCAGTTTATTTTTTAAACATAAACATCTCGGAAATCAATGCATAGGTTTTTAAACAACAAGCCAAAACGTCGGGAACATCATTCCGTGATCAATTGAGTTCTTTTCATTGGAAACTGATGGACTGAACATGGGACTTTGGTCTTAAATCAAGCACAAAAAATCTGACGCAATTCAAACTGCACAGTCACTCCACGTTTGAGTGAACTTATCTGTTTGTTGCATTTATTGACACTACTCTCTTTATGCCAGCGCTAAAAGAACAACTAATTAATTAATGAATCTACTGCGGCCGGGGTTAATCTTTTTCAGTTCCTTTTTCAGAGATGACAAGTGCTTCAGACGATAATGGCTTTTGAAATTAAAACAAAAGAAGTCACGAGTTTTGTAAAACCATTAGTTCTTTATTGTTTTATTTCCTTGCTTAATATATGCGATAGTCAGTGTGCATTACGCAGCCTTGTTCATCGTATTTCAATATTGGCTCTTGCTTTCTTTGCTGGATTATTTTAGTCAGTGTCTTGGCAAATCAACTGGCATTCAATTTTTTGTCGATCATTCAAAAGTTGTTCTGCATTGAAAATCAAAAATGAATAAAAGGGACGAAATTAATCCATGTATTTTGTCTGGCATCAGAAAACAGTTATCATATGTTTTATTTAAAAATCCTGAATATTGCCGATTACTTCGCCCCTATTCCAAGAGCTCTTTTGTAGCACTAAATGCGATAATTTTGACTACTACTTTTCCAAATTGCCGAGAGGAAGTGAGAGAGGTTCTGTTTGTCACGAAGACTTCTCATTGACAATTTGCGATTTTAAAATTTAATCTTTTGAAGTCAAAGTGTGCATAAGGTTAGGAGAAGATGGAAAGAAACCAGGAGCAAATTTTGAGGAACAAATAACTAGATTTGGGAAAAAGGAGTACAGTCAACTCCCTCTATCGCGGACACCCTCGGGACCGCGATTTAGTGTCCTTAATAGCAAGAGTCCGTAATAGCGGGAATTCAGTCAAACGTCTGTAATTTATTTTTCCGGGGATCTAGCTGCTGTCCGTGTTCGTAATGGCGAGGTGTCTGCAAGGCGAGAGTTGAATGTAGTCTTGACCCAAATTAATTGATTGCACAGTACAGCTATTTCAAAACGAAACACGAAAGTTCTTTAATTGTGTTGAAAGTCATTTTAAATATTGCATTACGATTTCTCAGACAGTTTTCTTGTGGGATTGTTGCTTGATATTTTGATTAACGGTAAATTTTCCTTAATCAGTTTATATTTTAAACAAAAACCTCTTTGCAAAAGCATGCAATAGCTTATTAGTATATAAGCTTAAATGTTTCATCATAAAATAACTTCAAATTTGCAATGCAAAGATAGAGTCCTTATTGTCAAGTTCTAAAGTTACGCTTAAAGAATCTTTAGTCAAAGAAAATTGCACATTTGAGCGAGTTAGTTGTTTGTTATATTTATTTTCTATCCATTTCTATACGGCCAGTCTTAAAAGAAAAAATCTCGACTTATAGATGAAATGTTCAAGCTGCCCTGATCTTATATATATTTTCTGCTTTTTAATTGCTGACAAGTGAATGAAGGAATTAAGTGGCTTTTGGAGGAGAAAATGATGTCATTATTGTCATAAAATAATTCCTTCTTCATTGTTTTATTTCATCACTTAATATATTCAATTGTTTAGCGAGTGTCTGACGTCCATCTACCGTGTATATTAGCTCTCCTTTTGTTCTGCATTAATTCTGTGTTTTTTGCAATTGAGTGGCATTCAATTTTTGTTGATCATTCAAAAGTTGTTCTGAAAAATCAAAAAGACGAGAAAATAGGCCAGACCGGCGAAATAGACTTGCTGCGTCTGAAGTCAGAAAACAGAGAAGAACCATAGATATGATACCGAGCTTAACATTCCAAAACACGCATGACGTCATTCAATATGGCACTTGCTCCTGTCTCTGTTCATTTCTAAGTTTATAACTTAAGACACGATAGAGGCTGTATGTTTTTAGAAAAAGTCTTCTTCAGGGTCTTTTTGGGTCGAGGTACTTAAAGCTGAAGCAAATATTTCACTTCCAGGATTTCAGTCAATTTAGAAGCAATAAAGATACAACCAAGGTCAAATAAACGTCTTTCATCAGCACGTGATTTTCTTTGTCTCTCAATATTTCGTTTAGCTAGTAAAAGCTGAAGGACAATATATTCAGAAATGTTACTCAATTACCCATGAAAAAGAACTGAACTGGCTATAGCAAATGAGTCCAGCCATAACAGACGATGTAAACGTGCGTTTTTTGGCATGAATTGAAGAAAATTCCAACAACGAAATTGGAAGAAGGCTTGGAATAAGACGTAATGGAGAAACATAATTCACGATTTGTCTGCAAACATTTCATTGGAGTTATGATGTCTGTTCGCTGGAAGCTCGTTGTTAACCAGCAATATTTTATTGTTAATTAGCAAACGACTACTGTTTGAATCGAGTCACTAGTGTAAAGCAACTCAAACGTTTTGAACAAAATATTTTTTTCGTTATTTATTTGTTTAACAAGGCACGTTAAGTCTAATAGTTTTTCAAACGATTACATCATGTTCGGCAAGTTCTAAAAGAAAGTTGGAGTTATGGTTTACTGTTTGAAATAATTATTTGCTTGTAAAAGTCTTAAACAGTTTATTTTAGAAAACATAAACTTCTTCAAAAAGATTACCTACAAAGAATATAGCGGAATTTTGTGAAAGCACAACAGAACCCTCCCGTAATTTTAACATGTAAACATTGCAAAAGAAAAGTGAACGATAGGGACCCGACTATATGGTGAATTTCAGCCCGGGCTGAGGTTACAGCCTGCTTAAGGGGCCTGAGAATTCAACCCGGATTTGCTAACAAATAGAACAGGGTTTGTACTGATATGGAGAAAGTTCCAACCCGGGTCGAAACTCAGTCCAGGTGTAATATTTGGTCTTAAGCACACCAGGCAGCCTGGCGGTTCTTTGGTGGTTCTCCACAACAACTTTATTGTACAGCATTCTGTGTACTTAATATATTACACCCAGGCAGTGAAAGTCAAGTTATCTTTATCGTGGAGAAGAAGTGCTCCATTCTTACCCCAATTACGATGGTTACAACACCTTATTCATATTGCCTGGCTCGTTGAAAACGTGTTCAAGACTTGTATTTAATGCTGTGTTTTGTTCCCTTTGTTCAACTGATCCAAGATATATGTGTCGTAATAAGTAGAAGAATAACTGATATTCTCTCTAACGATTCCATAGAGAGAAAAGCCGACATAAAAGCGAACTGATAATCTGTTCAAAGTATTCTTCATTATTAATTTACTATTAAAGATGGTTTTTTCCAAATGAACCCTAAGCCACGTTATGCATATAAAAAATATAGTTACCGTGACCGGCTCAAGGCTATAGAATAAAATTAATCGTTTTCCGTTGCTGAAGGTTTCCCTGTTCCTAAACGTCAGTTGAAGACAAACGTTTGTCCTCATAGTCAGTTAGAATTTGTTGATTCATCCGGAAAAAACCCTATTGTTTGAATCCATTTGCGCTAATAATTTGGGTCGTCAACTGTTTTTTCTAATAGATCGTAATTTCATTGCTATGTGCTGGAATTTATGAAATGTCATTATCCATGAACTGAAAAGAAATACTACTTTGCCTCGTTCATTCCTAGTCAAAAAACAGTTCTGTTGTACATGCACCGTCATTGAGTTCAAAGTCTTCAAAAAGCATTAAGAAATGCAAATAAAGCGTTAACTGCAATATATCGAACTTACAAATTAATTAGAAATACAACTGATGTAGATTCAACTAAATTTCGTGCATCAATTACAAAAATCGAGTCTATTTCGGGCTTTGGTTTCTAACAGTTTTTTTGTTTCGCTAGAGAATACGTACAAAATGGTACCGTCATCGAGAAACAGGAAGACTATTAAAATGGCTAACAACTTGATCTTGGCATCGTGTGTTAGCGATTAGTGGCCATTACTTTCCAGCTACATGTCATCGACAATCATAAGTTCCGGTTGTGTCTTTACATCTCGAGTTGCAAATAGTTTGGCCAGTCAGATCAGAGTTGTGTATAAACGTCCAAATAAACTCAGTTGAACGATAAAATACAAAAAGCAGAAAAATGTGACGATACAACTCCTCATTCTAACATGCTAACGATCGCAAAGCAATGGCAAACTGCAGACTCACCGGTTCAGTTTGACTGCCGTAAATAGAGTCTTCATTAGTTCACTCTGCTAGCTGGGTACATAAATAAAGGGCTTTGAGTTGTATCTATAGTCAATAATAAACAAGAATGTTCTCTAACAGGAAAAAATTTGGTCAATTTCCTCGGCCGGATTCTCTACTGAAACTAACTGACAAGTGATAGTGGCTTTTCAGGCAATAACTAATCGCCTGTTAAGTTTCATTCCGTTTTCACATACTTAGCCTCATACGCAACTTCCTTCTGGCTTCCCTCCTACTGATGACTGGCGATCCTGAATTTTCCATTTTAAATCGTGGACAGCCATTGAAAGAAAGCTGTCTTCATTCTTTTAGCCTACTACATTTGATTCTCGGAATAAAATAGCAACTTATAAAACAATAACTGTACCCACTCAGTTGTGCGGACTTTTTGTTAGAAATATTTACACGTATGCTTAGGTAATATTTTTTGCTAGAAAAAGGAATTAAAGATCGTTAAAAAGATTCTGGGGACCGGTTATTAAAACGAGGTCAATCCAGTTTATCTTAGTAGTTCGAATAGTCAAACATTTTACTGTAAATATTGCCAAGAAGGCAAAACGCAGTGACTAGAGTGTTTTTACTTGACCCGTGAAACAGAGAATAACAACTAGTACCAAATAACTACAAGTAAACAAAAGAAGACAATGGAATAAGCAGGGGCACCCAACGGATCGTTTCGGTAAATTATCTGCTCGGAAGGCCCTTAATCCCCTACAATTTTCTAAAAATAATTTTCGCCTCGAACTTTCGTGATATGGGAAATTTAAGGCCTGGTGTTTTCGGATTGATAAAAATGTCGTTTCGGTTTCCGAAAAAAGGTCAGCTAAGATTTTCGGAAAGGGAATAAGACCCAAGTTTAGCAATTTCGAAAAGACTCAAGTTCCCCTAGAATGACCGAACAGATAAAAATATTATAGCGCTGCTTTAAATGAATCTACAGAGCTTTAAAGCCACTCCAGATAGCCTAAAATAGCGTCTCAAAGGATCTGAGAGAAAACTGCCATTGGGTGCCCCTGAATAAGGGCTTGATAGCGGGTAGTATCCTACTACTTATTTCATGGGTTAAGTAAAATCACTCTATACACACATTGATCTACTTTAATAAGGCGAACAACTAATAACCAGATGCATTTATAGTTCTTAAGCCATGGTCTACCACAGACCTCATTCTAAATGAAAGAGATTGGACTTCGTTTCCAAATAACGATATTGTTATTTTTGAATTCAATGGTTTATTTGTTTGCTGCCGTTAATTGAAGATTTAAAATGGTTTTTCATTGAATATCATCCTGCTTTGTCATGCTGAACCGGAAACGGAGGACATTACTCGACGGAAACTGTACGGATATCATTGCATTGCAAAAAAAGCAGTGACTAATCACTGATTGAGCAACTAATAACCAGATACATTTATAGATCCCATTCTAAATGAAAGAGATTGAACTACGCTTTAAAATAACGATATCGTTATGTTGAATTTAATGGTTTGTTTGCATGTTGCCATTAATTAAAATTTTAAAATGCTTTTATATTCCTTAGAATATCATCCTGCTTTGTCATGCTCAACCGGAAACGGAAGACATTACTTGAAAACTAGCTTAACAAGTTGAAAACTGGTTCAACAGGTTGCAAAAGGTGATAACGGAGTGTTTCAACAGCACGTGATTTTTTTTGTTACGTCAATATGAAGGTTATGGATGCTGAGAACAATTTTATTCTTGATAAAACAATAACTGACTCAGAAAGTCAGAACAAATAGATTGTGGGAACGAAATACTGTATTCAACGTTGTCTCAACGTCCTCTTTTAACAGTCATTTAATTTTGTTAATCTGTTTTGACCATTGTATAGCTGCTTTTTCCAGCGTTTCGATGCCGCCAAGATGATAAGATGACGTGATAAGTAAAAAAACTGCTGCACGACTGAAATTAGTCGGTTCAAGAAGTTGCTGCTTGAGTAATGGCGGAAGTATTTAACGTAGTTCGGACAGCCTTTATACTGGAACTGCTTGTCGGGTTGGCCTAAATTTAATCTCTTCTTGATTTTTAAGGTCTAAACTTTAACTCGAGGCCCAAAAAATCTCGTTAAAAAATTTTCGATTTTCGTCCCAGTTCCTCTTTACAAATAATTGTAGCTTGTGGGGACCGTGAGTAATAAGTTGTAAGTGTAATCCTTGCCCGAGGCTAGAGTCATTCAAAAAAAAAAAAAAAAAAAAAAAAAAAAAAAAAAAAAAAAAAGAAGCGATATTGATCCCTGTGGAATTTTAATGGTTTATTTGCGTGATGATATAACTTGCAATTATCAATTGTGTTATTATATTTCTTTAAAGAGGAAGTGTCATGGGGTTTTTACCTATTTTGTTAAAAATGGTGAAACAAGACCTTCACTTCAGCTACAAATAATTCTAGAACAACAAGAGGAAAGAAGTCAACGCAATTCTTGTAAAGAACAACTCATAATCTGTACTAGCGCATTTTGGACACAAATTTCAAATCCATTCCGACCTTTTATTGCAATGGGGTGATAATTTGTAACATAACTAGACAATTATTTTTCTTGTTCCTGTTGACAAAAGAACATTTTTTGGGTCTTGTAATGGCACCAAATTCGCGTGATACTTTCCTTTAATAGAGAGCACAAGTTCTTTCGTGGGTCAACTATTTTTATTACTTTACTTAACTTAATGGCATTTCCATTACATTAGCGACAATTACGACATCAGTAATGGCAAGGCCATGCAAAGACCCACAAAGAAAAGACTTTACTACGACTTTATGTCACCAGTATGGAACAAACAAACAAGAACAATAATAACAACGAAACACACTGTTCTTTAATGTCTGTTAGTTTGTGTCCATGCCGTTATGTTATCATTTTGCTTTGTCATGCTCAACGGAAACAAAAATGCCAGCTAAGCAAGTTATAAATAAAGAAATTTCATCCGTTAATTACCCGGTTGTAAAATATGACTAAGTATAAGGTATGAAACTCACAAAGAACCAGTTTATCAAGTTCAGAAAACGTTTCTCCCTTATTTGTCTTTTATAGTTAAACTCCGTCCGTTCGTAAATCTATTTTCAAAATGTTTTTGTAAGTTTCTTTTCAGCAAAATTTTAACCTGATCATGTTTTTTTTTGTTCACCATGCACATGCAGTGTCATTAGTTAAAATATAGATCTTGTCTGATGAAATAATATATCACGTGCAAAATTCCTTTCTCTCAGAACAACAAAGTGGAAAAGATAACTTGAACAGCAAACAATAGAGTTGTCCGATCCAATCCGAAAACTAGGGGGTGGGGGGGGGGGGGTACTGGCCCCCTGATTTTCGTTCCTCTCGCTCCTTTGCGTTTCCCGGGGTACACCGAGAGCCTGGAACAGGCCAGATCCCTTATGGAGTTAATCTTGAAGGCCCTTCTATAGATGATATCTATACCCTAAAAGTAGACTTTATTTATGCTTCACGAAAGTTCCTCAATCTCATCACTTTATTACTTTTGGTGGGCTCTATTAGCTTGGACATAAAACTAAATTGTCAATTGAGCTTTTAAGAAAATTTTGAGATCAATGTATCTAGAAATGGTAATAAATTCGCCATAAAAAAGAAATGGGGGTGTTTGTAAGCGAAATGAACACCGTAAAGATGCCACAGTTTATGTTCTAGGAAGGTAAAGATTTAAAGACTTATTTCCAAAAGTTGTCATGATCAGTGAATGAAGAGCGATCGTCATTGTGAAAAAGGGTCATTTCATCCGATTGTATTAACATCCACTGAATTTTAGGGTCACTGCAACAACAGTTAGTCACTATTGTACTAGTTTACTGACGAATGTTCAAATGGCTCGGAAACTATTTGCGCCCTAATAGATAGTGTTTCTGTTATTCGTTAGAGAGCATACTGTTTTAGCTGTAACGTACTTGAATTTATGTCTTTTTCATTGTTCACGAACTGAAAAGGACTCCTAGTACAAAGAAGTACTGTTTTGCTTTGTGAAACCTAGCATAACAAATTTCAAAGTTACAGTTAAAGTCAAATTAAACATCGTTCTAATTCTGTTGCTTTTAAATTGTATGCATAAGTCTTGTCCATGACATTTATTCTGAGAGCCCTCTTAATACTGACGGACACCCGGATAATATGGACACTTTTGTGTGTCCCTTTGGCGCTCATATAATAACCGGGTTCCAACTGTATTCATTTCTACTCCCCACCTATGCAGCTACACAGTTCCTTTGGAAACTAACCTCCTTATATATTTGATGATAAGACGAGTCATAAGAGCACAAAGTTATTTCCCTGAATGAATGTAAATATATGAAACATATATTTTGAACGGCGAATGAAAGACCAAATAGAAGGTTGCGAGGATCTTTCTTCTATTTGTTATTTCCCTGAGTTGGTTTGCTCATTCCTTTCAAATATCAGTTATCGTGACTGATTAATAAGGCTGTGTACAGCCGCTAGCCGCGCCCATGCTGCGCAGCCTACTTATTAACCAATCAACTATTTTACACAGTCTTCTCTTCAAAATGCTCATGAAAAGAGGGCACGACTGGCTTAGAACGTGCTACAAGTAGTGCTTCGGAAACTCGTATGTAGATGTTTCCAACCGACAAAAAATATTATTTAAAATCGAATGTCATTGAGAGAAGAGTTGCATCTGACCGAAGCTCGGAAACTTGGCTAGAATCACTCAGGAGCCCATGCAGACGAGAGAAAGTGATCTCGTTGTTGTAGGCTCTACCGTTTTGTTAAAGCAAAAACCTATCAGGCTATTAACTAATTAAAATAACGACTGCAGCAAACCTTCCAATATGAATGTGACGCCACCTTAAGAAATCATCTAGTTTTATCGCTGTGTTATCACTCGCGACTGTTAAAATGTCAATCATCCCTTCCAGCTTAATTACCTGTAAGAGAGAGAGAATATATTAAGAACACGAAAGATTTTGGGAGAACAGTTTCTGTATGATAGAAATCTTATGATAAACGGTAAAGAAGGTGTGAGATTTCAATATGAGTGTTAAGAGCGCGAAAATGTTTATTATCTATATTAATTGCTGAGAATAAATAGGGCGGATCAAAACAAACTTTGTTTTTAGCAAAAAAGTGTCAATATTGGAGTGCAATCAATATAGATACTTTTTAGGTTTGTGGGTTGCACACCTCGTTACTATGTAATATTTCTGTTGCTCCAGGGCGTTGCTTGAACCGGACAAACACTAACGCCACGCCTCACACAGGCTATTTGTGTGACACAACAGAAATTTCCTTTGGAAAACTTTCACCAGTGGTGACAAAACCGTGTAAATGATGTGCAAGTTTCTGTTTTCTCAACTGTGTACACTGAGACATTAGACTTGCTTGAGGAAAGTGGGTCACGTTGCGACTAAATTTTTGTATTAGTCGATCCATAGTTTCACACCGAATGTTTTTTCGCTTGTAATATGCATGTGCATAGCGTCCACTACGTGTCCACTACGTGCAAGGTGACTTGCATGGAACAAACGCCATAACCTGGATTAGCTGAGGTCACCGGAATGTGAAGTAATACCGGAGGGAAGTTTTAAAAACAGACTGATTTCTCCGAAATTCAGGTATCCATATTGGACGTGACATATATGTGATAGTTACTATCACTGATAGTCCGGGGGGGGGGGGGGGGGGGGAGGGGCGTGCTCTCCGTATAGCTCACTAAATGGAGAGCCCCAGCCCCGCACGAAAGAGGACAGGGCCCTTTTCGTCCTCGTAGTTTGCGAAAGGGTTGCAAAATTTGAATATTTCTTTTTTTAGTATTTTAATGAGTAGCAAAATTAGACCGTGAACCGAAAGGGCAGCAATCTGAAAGCCAAGTAATTGAATTAAATCTAAGCGTTTGAAAGTGTCACACAGAAAATAAGTAGACTTGTAGGGCTGGAGTTACCTCACAAAGATTCAGTCCTTAGCGCTGGCAGTAAAAAAGACGAGGCCTTGGTTTATCTTTGAAATATTAGAAAAGAGTATAATTTTTCGTTTTATGCATGTTAAAGTTGGGTATCGATTCGGCCAAAAAATGGTTTGTGAAAGAGGTAAGGGGTAGACCTTCCGGGCGGTGCCTCCCCATATGAACATAATTAAGTACCGGCTACCCCTCCCCCCGCCCGCCCCCTCCGCCCCCCACTCGACTCCCGGGCCAATAGTCAGTTAGCTATATTGCACGTGAAAGTTTTCTGGGAAAGGGCAAAAATTCGATAGTACATGAAAAGGCAATTCATAGAAAACGCAACCAAACGTGCTGTGGTGCATGCTGTCATTGGCTATAAAAAGCACGGTATTGTCTTTCGGAGGTCAGTATTCGTGGATTTCGTAACGGACAGCAGAGATTTCATTGAGCAAAATGGGAAGTTTTGCAGCGTTAGTTTTCAGTTCCTGCATTGTTGTAAGCTTCTGCTCGGTTCCTTTGGCGGTCGACGAAAACGACTTTATCAAGAAAAGGGAAAAATGTGGGGAGGTGAGTAAATTCAAGTTGAAACGTGAGAGGGCTCTACCGTACTGCTTTGAGAGCTGCATGAACTGAATAATTTGCATAAAACTTATCGAGGCACCGAGAGAAAGAAATTACACATAGATATGTTACTAATGGTTAAAAATCAAGACTAATCAGATACGACAAAGCTAACATTTATCAGAGGTAACGAAGGCTAAGTGAAAAGGGAAGCAGGTACTCTTTGCTCGATTCTGTTGTCAAATATATATCCCAGTTGTATCCTCTCAAGGCACGCTTTTCACTTTTCGGACAATCTTTCTGTCTCCGGTATTATTATCCTTCACAGTACACCGCCGCCTGAAGGGATATGTTTGCTAAATAAACACCTACTGGACATTATACCTTCCGAAATAACCGCCACGAGAAACGTGTCTACATCGAAGATCATCGAAGGTTTTACATTCGCCTGTACATGTTTGTTTTTCAGTACCTGACCTACGAGGACTGTCTGAAGGAAGCGTACGCGGCGGCCGAAGAATGCAGGAATTTAAATGACTCACAGCTCACGGTGAACATTTACGAGATCTGCAGTGACTATCAAGACAAGTTAAAAAGGCTCTGTTTAGCTCACTGTGCCAAAGGTTTGTTGTCATTACTTCGTGACATTGCGTGACAGTTCGTGACGTTTGCGCTTCTCCCGTGCGCTTGGAAAGGAATTGAAACGACTGCTACGTAGGCTACTTCTAATTCCAATCGTAATTTAAAAAAATAAATTTGTAACGGCGTGTGCTCTCTTGATTAGAATCTGATAATCTTACAGTAAACGCCATGTCCTTACGTGACTTTGATTCATGACCGTGGTACCACGTGACACTTTAATAAGGCTAATCTTTTTCTATTTGTCTGTTACCATCTTCAGCATCCTGCGTGGATTGTTTTCACAAAATGGAAAAGATTGAGGAAAGCTGCGATATGTTTACCGAAAAGATAAACTGTGGCCTCAATGCTACAGCGAAGGAATGCAAAGAAACGAAGGTGGCCCTCGTCAAGTACTGCAGCCACAGTGAATGTGCAGGTGATTACAGTGGTTTGTTGTTCTATTCACTGTGAACTACTAATTGATTTTACCAATCACAGCAATGCAAATTACGCAATGAACCAATCAGACCTTGAAGAAAAACATTTTCGGATTGGGCTGTACATGTGCAACACGGTTCTCCAAACCCTGACACTATTTCAGACCAAAATATCTATTTTGCCGGTACCCTTTTCAGACCTGGTCTCTACAATCCATACCCGTTTCCGTAAAATTCTTATCCGTTTTCATACTTTCTGATCAAAATAGTTAAAATCTATACCCTAGCCAAAACGGCTCAAACACCAATACCCTTTAGCACCACAAGTATCTATATGTAACTTATATAGGGGAGTACCACCCCTCCCCGGAAAAACACAATGGGCGTCAAGCGCGGGAAAAACATAGACGGGCGGGCGCAAAAGCGCGCGAAAACATGTAATCCTTCACCGATCACCATAATCAAACACCTCTTGTAATACAGTAACACCCGCATAAAGATTAAGAACCTCCAGGTTGAAATTCGTCATTTTAGAAACCTGTTATATAAGAACCTTACAATAAATAAATGGGACTTATTCAGGCTGATCTTAAAATGTAGGTTCTTAAACGTGGGTTTTAACTGTACTACCAAAATGTGCTACATGGTAACCGACTAATTGTAACATGACAAGCGCCATCATTTGATGCGCACGCAGTACTCAACAATTTCTTTGTTAATGCACATTAATTTTCAAATCCCAGCCGATTTAATTAAAGCCGTGCCATGTGATTTCCACCTAATTGTACATGCAATCCTGTATTTTTCAGTGTGCAAAGAACTTTACTGTCGCAACGGTGGGAAATGTGCCGGACCAACTGCCTCTTGGTGCGCATGCCCAGCAGGATATGGCGGCGCCTTCTGCCAAAAAAGTGAGAATGGCCTTGCCGGCTTTAGAATCACGGTTTTATCGCTTTTAAATAGAACTCTAACTTTTAAGTCTAGGGGTGGAAGTTTAAAGGTATATATCAAATACATAATATATTATATTCTATCGTGGTGTTGTTTCAGCCGTTTTCGATATTTTGAAAATGAATTTTGATTCTTGTTTTTATTTTTAAACTTGGTTAACGGTTATACTGCTATGATAAAAGTGCTTTTGATTGACATCAGCAATCATAGCAGATTTTCCTAGATTCATCAAATTGAACTAAACAGAGACTGTAACTCTTAGCCAATGATGCGGTAAGTTGCTTTGAAAAAAGATGAACCTCCTCACTTGAATTTGTCAGTAGTGCCAAGAATGGTAACATTTAAAGAGATTTGGAATCGCCTTCAAGTCAATGCAGACGACAAACGTTATAATCAGAGATTCGCATTTATGTTTTCTTGATGAGCACATAGATGAGAATAGGGCAAAATAATTCTGACCTTTGATGCTAACTCAAAACCTCTCAATTTTACTGAGAAACTGAAAACAGCGAGCGCAAAATAAATGTACGATAAACACGTTGTCATTTCTGCCGTTTTCAGTAAAAGTTATTCTAAATCTCTTTAATCGTAGCCGGCGGCCAGTAAGGTGTAAATTTTCTTCTAATTTTTCTTTTCCAGGCAAATGTGCAGGAAACCCGTGCAAAAACGGTGGCTCGTGTATCGGCGAAAACCTCTGTAAATGTCCATCTCTTTATTCTGGTGCTCAGTGCCAGAAAAAGAGACTGGGAACCAAAGAGAACCCCGCAGCAAACTCTCAGGCGATTCTCGACGCCGGCGATAGCCTGGGCAGCGGTATGTACTGGATCCAGCCCCCTGGAGAAACAGTCCCGGCCGAGACGTACTGTGACATGAGCTTTGCTGGCGGAGCATGGATGCTAGCAAGTTATGGCTACGTTCACACAACCTCACTCAATGCTAACACCAAGGATATACCCAACATGAACAATCCGTTTGGCTACGCATGGCTTCCCACCCAACGGAGTTCTTTAAATGGTGTTATTAATCTCCCACACGGCGCAGTTAACATGGCCAATAATGCCCGTTTCATGATCATGGCAGCGGGCAACAATCCAGCTAGCGGGGGCATTGATACATATGCATATGTGTACCGTATTTATCTAAAAAATAACCCCTACAAAATTACCTTTGCAAATCATAACCGCTATAATGGCGGCCAACCGGGTCGTATGCATGTTCAAGAGTTTGTTATTGAGGCCCTAAAGGGAGAGAGTGGGACATATATAAGACATGCGCTGGCGGAGTCTCTGGGGGTGACATGGGGCGACTCTTACCCTACTGGTTACGGGTTTAACGACAAAACCACTCCATTTGCGGCCTTTGACAAGGGACCCTTTTTCCCAAGTGTTCATGCAGGGTCTGGACGTAGTCCCTGCAGTGGCTGCACCCCAACAAATTTTGACCCCGATGTGCCGGGTGGGTCTCCTCACTATACTCACCGTGGATGGTACACTGCTAACGGCTATGGAAAAACAGGTCAAACCTCCATTTGGTTTAAATAAAGACACATTTCTGAGCAACTAAATGTTAGCAATAAGTCGCTTCTACTTAAAGCATATATCTTTTTTGTTGAATTGGAAGAAGCTACATTGTAAACGGTTCTAGGTAAGGAGGTTGCCCAATCCTCCAAGTCAAGGGCTCATGTTTCAAATGTACTGGCGTGATCAGGTCTTTTCAGGTCAAACCTCCATTTCATAGAGGGGAATTTTGATTACAGTAATTGGTCACTAAGACTGGTCTGCAAGTAAAGAATGTATTGGTAACTGAAAAAACGTTATAATACAAGCATATACTCATTTCATTGTTTTACCCTTTTTCTTGACTCCACTGATTAGTTTTCCTTTACGCCCAGATCCGCAAAAACTTACAATTGAAAATAATAAAAAGCAAGGATCTCTTTTTGTATGACAGAGAAACGTAATATTTACCTGTTGCACGAGAAATGACGTTTCAATGGCCACTGGTATTTCTTTTTAAGCCTAGTGAACAAATGAGAATGATGTATCATTCAGTAATGACACTCGGTGCAGCACTCGGAATTTCTTTTTCCGAGTGCTCCCATCAGGAGTTGAACCTAAGACCTTCCGATTACTAGTTCGGATGCTCTACCACTGAGCTACAGGAGACTCTTGGAAGCTAAGGCCATTAAACCAGCTTCGATTCATGGGCGAAAATCCTGCATACTGCAACGATTGGAATGTCAATGAGTGGCATATGCGCAATGAAAGGAAATGTGATGTAATATTTTTTAACCCTGGTGAACAAATGAGAATAATTTATTACTCAGTAATAACACAGGCAAACTCAGAAAAAGAAATTCCGAGTGCTCCGATCAGGAGTCGAATCTAAGACCTTCCGATTACTAGTTCGGATGCAATTGAAAAAGAAAATTTCGTTAAGAACGATCTGATAAAGAGTGATGCATACAGTCATTGACCCGGTAGCAATGAGCAGGATTCAGCAATCCGACAGCAACGGTATGAACATTTTTCCCGTCGTTCACCCTCCAATGTTAATGTTTCTTTCTCAAATTTCTTATTGCTACGTTTTTGTGTTCGTTTTCTATGTTGTAAAGTTAGCTATTTTACTCATACCTATTGCCAAGTCGCATTTTCAAATTGTAGCGGTTTTTTTTTTGTTAATTTAGCCTAAATTTTTATGGTATCTCATTTGCACCCCCCCGCCCCCTCCCTCTGTTTTGAACTGTGTGACGATAGGGTCAGTTTCTAAAATATCCTGAAGAAGAAAGGTCGTGCCTTTCGAAATATTGGAAGGGAAAAATATATTTCCCTGACCGTTAAATCAGCCTTGCCCTTTTTTGCAATATTAAATCAATAGACTATTCTTTCTCTTCTATTGCATTTTTTGGACTATCCCAGAAGGAAAGTTTAAGATTTGACACCCTTTTTTGACAGTGTTCTCTCTACCTTTGTAACTTAGCTGTAAAATCAAACACGTTTTGACACACCACTGATATTATTTCTAAGCCTGGTAAACAGCTCCAGCCTAAATTCTCAAGCCGGAGGATTGAAAATGAAGAGAACTTTCAAGATCGAGGAAAAACCAGCAATTGCAGTGTCAACAAGCAAAACATTTTGTATAGATTTCCAGCTGAGAACCTGGCTACGAGGAAACACTTCTCGCCGCGGCAAACTTCCGAAATTCTCTTTATCCGGGACCTAAGCTAAACACTCAATCTGACTTGATTCGCACGAAAATACTTACTCATGATAAAAAACAAAAGATTCTAAAAATAGTTAATGCACACTTAAACTGTTTTTCTCTACACTTAACTACCGCTCGCTAAACTACCTTTTTGTATTTTTAGAACTTGAAAATGATATCATGAGAACTTCGCCGAAAACGTTCAATGTCTACAAAGAAAGTGATAAATATCTCTTAGCTTTTTCATCTGAAATTTGCTTGTGTGGATTAGGCTTGAAGTTCTGAACGTGATGGAAGGACAGGTCCAGATGCTTCTAACCACTCAGGAATATTGACCCAAGGCGAAAGAGTGTATTAAATGGCATAGAACAGCTGGATTTGGCATGAGTAAACTGCAAATTCGACTCTTGTCATTATTGTTCTTTCTGGACTTAGAATGCGAAACACCCTGTTAGGTGGTTAGTTTTCTCTACTAGCCTTTGGAGTGTTGCTGGTACATGCAGGTGCCGAACAGTCAACTCACAATGCACAGTTTTGCAGTCCTTGTTCTCAGCTCCTGTCTCGCTCTAAGCTTCTGCTCTTCATCTAACTCGTCGAGCCATCATACAGACGTTGCACAAGGAAACAAAACTTGTCAAGAGGTGAGTGCATGATTCAAGCAATAGTTTGCGGTTCACCTAACCACGTACCACCGCCTAGAAGAAGAAAATCTTTGTCCACGATTATACGTTAACTCTTGATATAATGTGAGGAAAAAATCGGATCAGTATAATATGCACTTTCTTTGGGTAAAATAGGTTATTAACTTATTGGAGAAAGACAGTCATACTTACTGATACAGGCATACCGATATTCATTATGTTTGGCAGCCCTTTTCTGAATGATCTGGGAGACAGTTTTCTGAATGTTTCTTTTTGGGAGAATGTATCAGTTTTCTGAACGTATCTTTTGGGAGACAGTTCTCTGGATGTATGTTTTAGGCGGCAGTTCTCTGAATTTATCTTTTAAGAGACAGTTTTCTGAAAGTATCTTTTGGGAGACAGTTTTCTGAATGTATCTTCTGAGAGACAGTTTTCTGAATGCATCTTTTGGGAGACAGTTTTTTGGATGTATCTTTTGGGAGACAGTTTTCTGAAAGAATGTTTTAGGCGACAGTTTTCTTAACGTATCTTTTACGACACAGTTTTCTGGGTGTATGTTTTGGGCGGCAGTTTTCTAAATGTATTATTTGGGAGACAGTTTAATGGATGTATCTTTTGGGAGACAGTTTTTTTGAATCTATCTTTTGGGAGACAGTTTTCTGGATGTATCGTTTGGGAGATAGTTTTCTGGATGTATTATTTGGAAGACGGTTTTCTGGATGTGTCTTTTGGGAGACAGGTTTTTGCAGTTTTCTGGGTGTATCATTCGGGAGAAATTTTTCTGAATGTATGTTTTGGGAGAGAGTTTTCTGAATGTATTTTTTAGGAGACAGTTTTATGGATGTATGTTTTAGGCGGCAGTTTTTTGAATGTATCTTTTGGGAGACAGTTTTATGGATGTATGTTTTAGGGGACAGTGTTTTGAATGTATGTTTTGGGAGACAGTTTTATGGATGTATGTTTTAGGCGGTAGTTTTTTGAATGTATGTTTTGGGAGACAGTTTTATGGATGTATGTTTTAGGCGGTAGTTTTTTGAATGTATCTTTTGGGAGACAGTTTTATGGATGTATGTTTTAGGCGGCAGTTTTTGAATGTATGTTTTGGGATACAGTTTTATGGATGTATGTTTTAGGCGGCAGTTTTATGGATGTATGTTTTAGGCGGCAGTTTTTGAATGTATCTTTTGGGAGACAATTTTCTGGATGTATGTTTTAGGCGGCAGTTTTTGAATGCATCTTTTGGGAGACAGTTTTCTGGATGTATGTTTTAGGTGGCAGTTTACTGAATGTATGTTTTAAGTGGCAGTTTTTGAATGTATGTTTTAGGCGGCAGTTTTATGGATATATGTTTTAAGCGGCAGTTTTCTGGATGTATGTTTTAGGCGGCAGTTTTTCAATGTATGTTTTGGGAGACAGTTTTCTGGATGTGTCTTTGAGGCGGCAGTTTTGAATGTATGTTTTGGGAGACAGTTTTCTGGATGTATGTTTTAGGCGGCAGTTTTTGAATGTATGTTTTGGGAGACAGTTTTCTAGATATATGTTTTAGGCGGCAGTTTTTGAATGTATGTTTTGGGAGACAGTTTTCTGGATGTATGTTTTATGCGGCAGTTTTTGAATGTATGTTTTGGGAGACAGTTTTCTGGATATATGTTTTAGGCGGCAATTTTCTGGATGACTTATCTGTTTTAGGCGGTAGTTTCCTGGGTGTATGTTTTAGGCGGCAGTCTTATGGATGTTTGTTTTAGGCGGCAGTTTTCTGAATGTGTGTTTTAGGCGGCAGTTTTCTGGATGTATGTTTTGGGCGGCAGTTTTATGGATGTTTCTTTTGGGAGACAGTTTTCTGAATGTATCTTTTGGGAGGCAGTTTTCTGGATGTGACTTTTGGGAGACAGTTTTGTGAGTGTGTATTTTGAGAGAAAGTTTTCTGGATGTATGTTTTGGGAGACAGTTTTCTGAATGTATCTTTTGGTAGACAGTTTTTTGAATGTATCTTTTGGGAGACAGTTTTCTGGATGTATCTTGTAGGAGACAGTTTTGTGAATGTATCTTTTGGGAGACAGTTTTCTGGATGTATGTTTTAGGCGGCAGTTTTATGGATGTTTCTTTTGGGAGACAGTTTTCTGAATGTATCTTTTGGGAGGCAGTCTTCTGGATGTGACTTTTGGGAGACAGTTTTGTGAGTGTGTATTTTGAGAGAAAGTTTTCTGGATGTATGTTTTGGAAGACAGTTTTCTGGATGTATGTTTTGGGAGACAGTTTTGTGAATGTATCTTTTGGGAGACAGTTTTCTGGATGCATGTTTTGGGCAGCCGTTTTTTGAAGATTTGTCTTTTGGGGCAGTTTTCTGGATGTATCCTTTAGGAGGCAGTGTTTTGAATGTATGTTATAGGTAGCAGTTTTCTATATTGATGTTTTTGGCGGCAGTTTTCTGAATGTATCTTTTGGAAGACAGTTCTCTGCATGTATCTTTTGGGAGACAGTTTTCTGGATGTATGTTTTGGGCAGCCGTTTTTTGAATATATGTCTTTTGGGGAAGTTTTTTGGATGTATCCTTTAGGGGGCAATGTTTTGAATGTATGTTAAAGGTAGCAGTTTTCTATATTGATGTTTTTGGCGGCTTTTTTTCTGAATGTATCTTTTGGGAGTCTGATTTTTGGATGTGTCTTTTGGGAGGCAGTTTTCTGAATGTATCTTTTGGTAGATAGTTTTCTGAATGTATCTTTCGGGAGACAGTTTTCCAAATTTATCTTTTGGGAGACAGTTTTCTGGATGTCTCGTTCGGAAGACAGTTTTCTGTATGTATATTTTGGGAGACAGTTCTGGAGGTATCTTTTGAGAGTTAGGTTTCTGAATGTATCTTTTGGGAGACAGTTGGGAGACGCTTTTCTGAATGTATCTTTCGGGAAACAGTTTTCTGAATGTATCTTTTGGGAGACAGTTTTTTGGATGTATCTTTTGGGAGACGGTTTTCTGGATGTATCTTTTGGGAGACAGTTTTGTGAATGTATCTTTTTGGAGACAGTTTTCTGGATGTATCGTTTGGGAGACGGTTTTCTGGATGTGTCTTTTGGGAGACAGTTTTTTTGCAGTTTTCTGGGTGTATCCTTCGTGAGACATTTTTCTGAATGTATGTTTTGGAAAGGTGTTCATTATTTATGGGGAGGGGGGGGCTGGCAAATGGGGAAACGGAACGCTTGGAACTTTTTGCACCCCCCTCAATGATGAAGGATAACTTTTGTTGCCCCCCCCCCCCAGCTAGAAAATGTAAACGTTTTTGACCCCCCCCCCCCCCCCCAATGATGCATTTATTATCAGACCATACTCTCATCCTCCACTTCTTGCTTTAATCACCTGCTTTTTGCTTGCTTCACTAGCAGTAGAAGAAACTATTACGTATGTTAATGTACAGGTTCAAGTGATACAGAGTGTAATCACTAGTCTGGAAAATACCACAAGGCAGCTAAAGAGGGTGTTTGTGCAACTGGCAAACACTAAAAAAAAGTGGAGTGAGTAGGAGGCGGAAAGAGGCAAAGAGAAAGGCAAAACAGAGGAAAGAAAAGAGAAAAAGACTGTGCCAAGCTGCAGTTGTGGAGCCCTTGACTGGGCAAAGTGCAGAAGAAGTTATATTGCCACTGTCAGATGACATGATCTGCCTGCTAAACACTCACAGCCTTCACCCAACCGTTCTAGTGAAAGGCCTAGATCAACTTATTTCTGAGGGTGGCCTATCTGTTGATGCATCCAGTGAAATCGAAACATATCTAACTAGCAAATCCATTGAATGGAAACCATTTGCTGTGTAAACTATTGGTGTGACATTATGGTTTGATTTACTGTGGTATAAGTACATTAAATGTCATGCGGTTCTGGAGGAATTTAAAAAAACCCAAAACTAATGATATCAACCTTCAAACTTTTTTGTCCCCCCCCCCCTCTTCCCCAGATCCAGAGCAAAACCTTTCTGACCCCCCCTAAATAGGGGAGTAAACTTTGCTTGCCCCCCCCTCCCATTTGCCAGCCCCCCCCCCCCCCCCTCCCAATAAATAATGAACACTCCCTTAGTGCGGCCGTTTTTTTAACGTATCTTTTTAAAGGCAATTTTCTGAATGTATCCTTTGGGAGGAATTTTTCTGAATGTATGATTCGGGAAGCAATTTTCTGAATGTATCTTGCTGGAGGTAGGTTTCTCAATGAATCTTTTGGAAGGCATTTTTCAGATTGTATGGTTTGGGAGGCAGTTTCTCAATGTATCTTCCAGGAGGCGTTTGGTAAAGTAACAAATTGGCACGATATTGCCAGAGAGGAATTCCACGGAGACTTTCCTTATACCTTATTATGTTTTGTTGTTTATTCTAGTACTTGACGTATGAAGAATGTGAGCGGCAAGCAGCTGCTCTGAGCGGACAATGTCGCAAGTCTAACAGCTCAAGTCCAACCGCTGACAAGATTTGTGCCGAATTCGAAAGAAATTTGAACAAAATCTGTGTCGCTTACTATGCAAACGGTACGTGGTCAGGAAATCTGTATAAATTTGCAAGACAGTGTTAGGTCTAAGAAGTCGTAAAGGGTAATACTTTTGTACTTGGACTGGTGCAAGGATTCCGGATCATGACTTTTGTGAACCAAAATATGTCAATTCACGTACCTGTCAGTCAGAACAGGGGACGGTCCGATAAGTATTTTTATTTTTTAAGTCCGTTCTCTATCGCGATTTGAGATAATTTTAAGTATAATTTCTGTTATTTGTTCATATCAGTAACGAAAAAGATTTTAATATGAAGCTTTCAGAATCGTGGAATTTTGAAAAGCTATGGCCTAGTTAAAATCCATAACCGTATTACACCTAATGAATGTATGTTTCTGTGCGTTAAATTGAGCCGATTAAAAAAACAAAAACAACAACAAAGCACATACACACACAAAACCCAGGATAGTGGATAGGATTTGGGCCAAGATGTGTCTGCAAGAATACTGAGCTCTCATGAAATGAATATTCTGTCTTCTGTGCCGGGGTCTGCAAATTCTGTTACGAGATTAATATAGCTCGCTGTCTGCATAGTACAAACTTAATGTCTCATGTTACTTTTGTTCATGATCTCCTTTTTAGCATCTTGTCTGGAGTGTTTCGACAGAATGGAAAATGTCGTGGAAAGCTGTAAAAACTTTGCTAAGTTAGTCAACTGTGAACTCAATACCACGGTGAAGGAATGCGAGGAAACAAAAAATGCACTTACCAAGTACTGTAGCAGTAACCAGTGCCAAGGTGATTATAAACCTCTAGTACCCTTAATAGTTACACTGAAAGTTTCAGCTTACAGTTGTGTGACTGTATTTGGCTGGGGGAATATATACCTTCCCAATTTTTCCCATTGGGCTTCCGCGTCAGATGGCGCACACGGCTAGTTTAGCCTGAATGACTTTTTTAAGGATTCTTTCCATGCATAGTATTGTTTAGTTACCATATTGAATGATGTAACGATATTTGGACGGCACTAAACACTCAGGTTCATAGTTCGAGCTGCACAACGATTCCCTTCTAGATGTCGTGAATATAAATTGGAAATATGCTTGTATTTTCCAGTGTGTAAAGATCTTTACTGCCGAAACGGAGGGAAGTGTGCCGGAGCCTCTTCTGGTTGGTGTAACTGCCCACCAGGGTACGGTGGAGCCTTCTGTCAAAGACGTGAGTAAACTATAATTTCTTGAGTCATCTCAAGATGGCCCCCTAAAATAGTATATATCTACACTTGCAAACTAGTTACACTAAAGTGACCTTCCTGGGGACGCCTTATTTTCTTGTCTCGCGGTTTTTTGTTACGAAATTTCACAAGTGAGATACTTCCAATTGACCATCCGTTGTTTTTTGTATCGCAGGTATTTCCAATATCAGGCGCTTTGTTCCTTTTACTTTTAGGATTATCATACTAGGCCATTGTCATGAAAAAAAGTGTAAATTGTTTTGGCAATATTTCTGATTCATGCTTTGTTATCTCAAGCTTTCATCTGGGACTTTTTAAACCTCCATACCTTGTGAAAATAGCTTAGAGTATTGTGGGGTTGCTTAGTAGGTATTTCTAATATAACGTGATCTGTTCCTTTTACCTGTATACTGGGTTGCTCAGACAGTTTTTATCCCAAATTGGTTGTCTAATGTGTTATTTACAACACAAATTGAAAACAAGATGAAACGCGAGAAACACGCTGTTAATTTAAGTGTTTTAGTTCCATGTATTGGCGCCACACAAAATTGAAATAGAGTGACATCATTCTCGACTCTCGAGAGCCTTTCGACTTGAATCCATCAGTCAGGCACAAAGGAAAGAGCTCTGAAAGAACTTTAGTCCAGAATGGCCCATGATTTCCTTTGAGCGTGCGCAGACTGCTAAGGAGTTTGTGATCAACGCCCGTGTGATTATACAAGTCATGATAAGAAGCCACCTTACAAAAAGTGAAGACTAAATTTCAAGCCATTAAGCCAAGTTTTGGCAATGAAGCAAGTAAGCACACTTTGTTTCGTAGCTCTCGAGGTTATAAAGGGTGACTAATTTCTGCGCGTCTGTCCTGATTAAATTTTCACGTCACATTGAAATATTTTGTTTTTTATTTGTTTAAAGATAAATGCACAAAAACTTCCTGTAAAAATGGAGGCACCTGTATTGGCGAAAACAGATGCAAGTGTCCACCCCGTTATTCTGGCCCCAACTGCTCTGTCATAAAAAGCAAACTGGGAACCAAAGACAACCCGGCTACAAATGCACAGGCGATCCTCAACGCCGGGGATAGTCAGGGCAGCGGCATGTATTGGATCCAGCCCCCTGGAGAAGCAGCACCGGCTAAAACGTACTGTGACATGAGCTTTGCTGGCGGAGCATGGATGCTAGCTAGTTATGGCTACGTTTACGCATCGGACTTTAATGCTAATAACAAGGCGATACCTAATATGAATAATCCTCTCGGTTACAACTGGTCCCCCACCAATCGCAACTCCGCCAATGGTCTCATTAACCTCCCGCATGGCGCAGTTAAAATGGCCAACAATGCCCATTATATGATCATGGCTGCAGGCAACAACCCCGCCACAGGGGGAATTGATAAATATGCTTATGTGTATCGTATTTCCCTAAAAAACAAACCTTACAACATCACCTTTACAAATCATAACCGCCTTAATGGCGGACAGCCGGGTCGTATGCACGTCGTTAACTTCATTGTCGAAGCATTAAAAGGAGAGAGTGGGACATTTTCAAGGTATACCTTGGGAGAGTCCCTGGGGGTGACATGGTCCGACACTTTCCCTACTGGTTACGGGTTTAATGAACGGAATGCTCATTATACGGGCTTTGACAAGGGTCCTTTTTTCCCAAGTGTCCATTCGGGGTCTGGTGGAGGATATCCTGGCTGCACCGCTACAAATTATGTGCCCGATGTGCCAGGTGGGTGCCCTAACTACACTCACCGCGGATGGTACACTGCCAACAGCTATGGGAAAACTGGGCAAACCTCCATTTGGTTCAAATAAGGGGGCATTTTTCCAGAGGTGCAACTAAGTGTTTGAAAAAAGGGTTTGTAGCAGAAGCATATATATCTTCTAGTCAGTGTTTATCGTTTAATTGGACGAGACTGCATTGTATAACTTTTAGGTAAGGTGAGTGGTTTGCTTTCAGTAATGCACCGACGTTATCGGGTCAAACATTGAGGGATTTCTAATAATTAAGACAGGGATAAATTACTAAGTATAAGCACAAAGCAGTTGCTTTTTTGTCAGAAGCCATGAATTGTAATCTGCGATTAAAGAGAATAAATGTGCTGTTTTAATGTACCGCCGATATAATCGAATGCCGAATGAATTTTAAAAAAACAAACTTGATTTATCTCGAAAAGGAAACGAGAAAGATGTAATAGGACATTTTCGAGTTGCTTTGCGGAACCTCACTATTCATCATTCATATGCAAATAAAACTAATTTGCTCTTTCATAATGAGGTTCACAGCAACTCAGAAATGGTCTATTTTCATCGCGCCAAGTCGTCCTGTTGGGACAGATTTTTTCTTTGCCACGCTCTCAACAAATCATTTGTGTCACCATTTTTCTATATTCCTCACGCCGTTGGACACTTTCGACATTGCTGATTCTAGGAGTACACAGGACTCATGGCCATTTCAGTACTGGGTAACGGACATGATATAACTAGTAATAATCGTAGATTAGAGAGTGCGTTCGATGTCATCAGGCTCTTAAGCCCAGGCCAATCTCGATCCCAGGTTCTCTCTCTCTCTTTGTGATGTCAGACGCCCCTGCAAAATAATCTGCGAGGGATGTCAGATGTGCGTCCCAAGATCCATCGACCCATCCATGACAAGTCCTATAAAATCTCGACTCAAATCCGTATTAGGAAGCGTTCTTCCGTACGTCGAACGCAACGAGAGCCCAGTAACCAAGTGGTAGAGCATTCGGCAGTTGTCAGTATAGACCATAAGTACGATTCCCGTTAGCCAATCACATTTCTTCTTTGCCCTTGCTCCGTTACTCGTAACAAGATGAAAATTAGAAAAAAAAAAAAAAAAAAAAGATGAAAATTAGACAAATCTTTTATTATTTAAATTATCGATTTGGTGAAAAAGTCGTTAACTTATTAATTGAATCGATCAATTAAGTTTAAAGTTGTTTTAAACGGGACAAACAGCGTTCGTAACAGTTAAAAAGCTTAAGAAATCGGTAAGCGCAATTGCCGCCCGATTCTACTAAATTAACTAGTGATACAAGTTGTCGCTAAAAGAGTGAGAGTAAGTGGATTCCAAATAGAAGACAAAAGAGAATAGAGAATAGCCTGTAGACTGCCTGTCATTAGACAGAGTAATGCTCACGATAAGAAATCTTCCAAAAAAGGAAAAAGGAAGAAAAATGCTGGAGATGCTGACATTGAGAAAACCAAAAACAAAGAAAGAAACATAACAGTGGGATCGGGGATAAAATCTTCGGCTCGGCAGCTGCGCATATTTTAATTTATTTTATTTTAACAGTCGATGGGCCTTGTTGGCTGACTCGTTTTAAAGATTTTAGATGCAGCGCACAAGGCCCATGGACTGTTAGCGGCGATATCCAAATGGATCTTTTGCACAAGATGGAGGCCATCTTGAATTGCGATGTATCAGTAGAATCACATTAATCTCTGTGGGGCGCCCATGAAGCAAAGCCTGTATCAGACAGAGAGTTTTTGGGTGGGATTCTGTGAATTTCTTGTTGAGAGTCCAAAAATATGGCACTTTTTGTAAAATTAGTAGATGAAACAAAAGCCACTCTCCATTGAGCATGTCCTTTCCGTGGTCAACTCTCATTTTGGTTACTCTGGTTTCTGCAAGAAAATTGGAGAGTTTTTTGGTCAAAAAGTAAGTAATTTAGTCTGCACTGCGGAATTCTGTGTGCTAAACCCAAGATGGCTTTGCCAATAAACATTCTGTCCCTAACAGATCTGGGCCCAGTTGCTGGAAGCATGGTTAGCGCTAACCCGGGTAAAATACCATGACAACCTATAGGTTTTAATACCTCTCAACCAATGGTTAGCACTAACCATGCTTCGAGCAGCTCAGCCCTGATGAATAGGGATATTGTAAGGTAGTAGCAGGGTAACTCATTCACGGAGCTAAATTCTCAAAAAAGCACAGCCTACACTCAGTTAAATTTGAAACTCGTGTAGCAGCCGATTCATCATTAATCTAGACTTGAAGAATGTTTAATACACGATTTGTAACCTTTGTGATTTAGGACCTTTTGCAGCGATTTCTAATAATTTCTAATTATAAATGAGTTTGGCTATTTTGAACTTCAAGGAGCACTGTCATGGAGATTTTGCTGCATTTTGACCAAAACTACTCAAATATTTATCGTAGAACTTTTTTTCTAACATGAAATTGTTCATAGAGCACCGGGAGGAAAATATCAACTGATTTCTTCGATGACGAACAAACTATAAACCTATTTTCAGCAATTTCTCCAAAATACACAGGAAGAACGTGAAAAAACTGGCCAATTTTTTCAAGTTGTAATCCATTTCCATCCAAGCCATCCTCAGCAAGAGATAACAAATACTAGCTTATCTTTACTTGTAGGGCAATTGTTAACAATACTGAACCACTATTTTAACATTTCTTATCGATACAAATATGTTTTTACGCTATTCAAAGGCACGCTAAAAGTTGGTGACACTGCCCCTTTAATAAAGTGTAAAATACAGAAGCACCAGGGGCAAAAAATACCGCAATTCTCATCCCTTGAGCCCGCACGTATTTTAAAATTGTTCCAACCGAAGACCAAAAGATCGTAGGCTCTGGGAACGAGGATGAAAATTACCCCGTACTCTAATAACGCCGTGCGCATGTTCGTTATGGTACTATACGAACTCGTCAATAAAATCTTATTCTCTAAATAATTAGAAAATGTTAAAGAAATTTTTAGCAATTACTTGGAGTTTAATCATAAGCTGTAGACCAAGAAATTAGAAATGTGCTATACTCGTTTCCTTTGTATATGACAGTGTATTTGCCAAAGAGGCTTTTCTTTCCAGAAAAGACATGCGTTTAAAAAGTTTGTCATATCTCCTTATTAACTTAGCTGTAAAATCAAACACGTTTTGACACACCATTGATGTTATTTTTAAGCCTGGTAACAGCTCCAGCCTAAATTCACAAGCCGGAGGATTGAAAATGAAGAGAACATTCACGGATCGAGGCCAAGGAGAAATCATCAATTGCAGTGTCAACCAGCAAAACGTTTTGTATAGATTTTCCCAGCTGACAACCTGGCTACGCGGAAACACTTCTCGTCGCCGTAAACTTTCGAAATTCTCTTTATCCGAGACCAAAGCTAAACACTCATTCTGACTCGATTCGCACGAAACTACTTACTCATGATGAAAAACGACAGATTCTAAAAATGGTTTATGCCCCACTTACATATTTCGCTATACTTAACTACCGCTCGCTAAACTACCTCTTTGCAAGTTTAGAACTTGAAAATAATATCATGAGAACTTCGCCGAAAACGTTCAACGTCTACAAGGAAAGTAATGAATATCTCTTGAAATCTGTAATTTGCTTGTGTGGATTTGGCTTGAGGTTCTGAACGTGATGAAAATACAGGTCCAGATGCTTCTAACCGCTCAGGAATATTGACACAATGCGAGAAAGAGTATATTAAAATTAATGGAATAGAACAGCTGGGTTTGGCTTCAGCATGAGTAAATTTAAACTGCAAATTCGACTCTTGTCATTATTTTTTAAATTCAAATGACAACTGCAAATTGGAAAAGGTAAAAAACGACAGAACATAGAATCCAAAGTTGCTAAATTCTCACGCTGCCGTATTTGCTCACGGTGATGACCTAAGTGATTCTGTTGTTCTTTCTGGACTTATAATGCAAAACACTCTGTTAGGTGGTTAGTTTTCTTTACTTGCCTTTGGAGTATTGCTGGTACATGCAGGCACCGAACAGTCAACTCACAATGCGTAGTTTTGCAGCCCTTGTTCTCAGCTCTTGTATTGCTCTAAGCCTCTGCTCTTCACCTAAGTCATCGAGCAATTTTACAGACGTTGCGCAAGGAAACGAAACTTGTCAAGAGGTGAGTGTATGATTCAAGCAATAGTTTGCGGTGAATTGTCCATGACAAGTTGCGTTTTCCGTTTTCCAGCATGTTTGTAATTTACTGTAATTTTTTTTTGTCTTGTCCCGCCTCGACTAGCTTTGTGGCTATTTGCGGGACAAGCCCTTTATGTACTCTGAATCTGTAAATAAATTGTTGTTGTTGTTGTTGTTGTTGTTGTTGATTACTTACTCTTGATATAATGTGAGGATCAGTATAATATGCACTTTGTTTGGGTTAATTTGGTTATTAACTTATTGGAGAAAGACAGTCATACTTGCTGATAAGACTTACTGATATTCATTATGTTGTCAGTTTTCTGAATGATCTGCAAGACAATTTTCTGAATGTATCTTTTGGGAGAAAGTTTTCTGGATGTATGTTTTTGGAGAAGTTTTCTGGATGTATATTTTGGGCGGCAGTTTTTGAATGTATACTTTGGGAGGTAGTTTTCTGAATGTATCCGTCGGGAGGCATTTTTTCTGAATGTATGATTTGGGCGGCAGTTTTCTCAATGTATCTTCCAGTAGGCGTTTGATGAGGGAGAACAAAGGTGGCACGATATTGCCAGTGAGTAATTCCACGATGACGTTTCCATATACCTTATTATGTTTTGTTGCTTATTCTAGTACTTGACGTATGAAGAATGTGTGAGGCAAGCAGTTGTTCTGAGCAGGAAATGTCGCAGGTCTAACAGCTCACGTCCAACCGCTGACAAGATTTGTGCCGAATTCGAACGCAAGTTGAAAAAAATCTGTGTCGCTCACTGTGCAAAGGGTTAGTGGTCAGGAAATCTGTATTAATTTGCAAGACAGTCTTAAGTTTGTTGTGTTAGGTCTAAGAAGTCGTAAGGGGTAATACTTGGACTGGTGCCGGGATTTTGGGTCATGACTTTCTGGAACCAAAATATGTCAACTCACGTACCTGTTTTCAGATCATGGGTGGCCAGATAATTTTTTTCAGTTTCAAGTCCGCTCTCTATCGATTGGAGGTAATTTTTAGTATAATTGCTGTAATGTGTTTATATCATTAATGATAAAGATTATAAAATCAAGATTTCAAAATCATGGAATTTTGAATAGCTATGGCCCGGTAATTTATCGGAAGTTAAAATCCATAACTGTTTTCTACCTAATGTATCTATGTTTTTATGCGTTAGATTGATTCGATTAAAAAAATCAACAACAAAAACAACAAAGCACATACACACACAAAACGTAGGAAATTGGATAGGATTTGGGCCAAGATATGTCTCCAAGAATACTGAGCTCTCAAGAAATGAATATTCTGTCTTCTGTTCCGGCGTCTGCAAATTCTGTTACGAGATTAATATAGCTCGCAGCCGCTGTCCGCATATTACAAACTCAATGTCTCATGTTACTTTTGTTCATGATCTCCTTTTTAGCATCTTGTCTGAAGTGTTTCGACAGGATGGAAAATGTCGTGGAAAGCTGTAAAAACTTTGCTAAGTTAGTCAACTGTGAACTCAATACTACGGTGAAGGAATGCGAAGAAATAAAAAATGCACTCAGCAAGTACTGTAGCAGTAAGCAGTGCCAAGGTGACTATAAACCTCTAGTACTCTAAATAGTTACACTGACACTTTCAGCTTATAGTTGTGTGACTGCATATGTTTGGGGTAATACCTTCCCAATTTTTCCATTGAGTTTTCGCGTCAGACGGCACACACGGCTAGTTTAGCCTGAGTGACTTTGTTCAAGATTATTTCCATGCATTATTTAGTTACCATAATTTATAATTAATTTATAACTTATTTGGACAGCAATAAACATTCAGGCCCATAGTTCGAGCTGCACAACCATTCCCTTCTAGATGTCGTGAATATAAATTGGAAATATGCTTGTATTTTCCAGTGTGTAAAGATCTTTACTGCCGAAACGGACGGAAGTGTGCCGGAGCCTCTTCTGGTTGGTGTAACTGTCCACCAGGATACGGTGGAGCCTTCTGTCAAAGAAGTGAGTGAACTATAATTTCTCGAGTCCCCTCAAGATGGCCTCCTAAAATAGTATATATCTACACTTGCAAACTAGTATCACTAAAGTAAACTCCTGGGGACACCTTATTTTCTTGTCTCGCGGTTTTTGGTTACGAAATTTCATGACAAGTTAGATACTTCCAATTGACCATCCGTTGTTTTTTGTCTCGCAGAGGCCCGTGCCACGACAAAAAAGCGTAGAATTGTTTTGGCAATATTTCTGATTCATACTTTATTATCTCAAGCTTGCATCTGTGACTTTTAAAACCTTCATGCCTTGTGAAAATAGCTTTGACCTCACATCTTTAAAGAAACAAGATGCCTGCTATACTGGCATTACGCGTGATGCTGGGGCTGATTCATTTATTCAACTGTATGCTTCGCCGATTGATAAAACTATCCTTGCTAATGGAATAGTTTGAGTCACGACGATCGCGTTACGTTGTTTCCCTTGTGTTACGCTACTCAGGGTTTCAAGGGAAATTGCGGGAATTCCATTGCGATAACGTAAGCTTCTCAATGACCTCTTTTCAGTCTCGCGTCGTGATCTAAGACTGTCAAACAAAGCACGATTCCTTCGCCAGGAATTTACCAATTTCCACCGTTTTAAATGTCGGGTGCTTCTTAGAAGTTATTCTTTCGATTTGCCGCTTCAAAATGGTGAAATTTCCGTTTGAAAACGGCACACTTGAGTCCAGAACATGTTAACAATATGGCGCCAAATTTAATCTGTTTTTAATAAATAGATCAAATGATGCGTTGACGTCACACAGGTGGGGTGAGTGGGTCCCCTCCCTCGCGATGTAAGCGACAAGAATGGAGTTTGATTCGCCTGCTTCTGCTGAAGACAATCAGAACAATACACCCCGAGTAGGAGAGGGGTTAGTTTAATGAATAAACAAGATGCCTGCTATACTGGCATTACGCGTGATGCTGGGGCTGATTCATTTATTCCAACTGTATGCTTCGCCGATTGATAAAACTATCCTTGCTAATGGAATAGTTTGAGTCACGACGATCGCGTTACGTTGTTTCCCTTGTGTTACGCGACTCAGACTATCAGCAGAAATTTGTGAAATTCCACTGCGATAACGTAAGCTTCTCAATGACCTCTTTTCAGTCTCGCGTCGTGGTCTAAGACTGTCAAACAAAGCACGATTCCTTCGCCATGAACTAACCAATTTCCACCGTTTTAAATGTCGAGTGCTTCTTAGAAGTTATTCTTTCGATTTGCCGCTTCAAAATGGTGAAATTTCTGTTTGAAAACGGCACACTTGAGTCCAGAACATGTTATAAACAATATGGCGCCACAATTTAATGCAGTTGTAATTAAGAAATCAAATGATGCGTTGACGTCACACAGGTAAGGGTGAGTGGGTTTCCTCCCTCGCGATATGAGCAACAAGAATGGATTTTGATTCGCCTGCTTTTGTTGAAGACGATCAGAACAATACATCCCGACTAGGAGAGGGGAGAGTTTAATGAATAAACAAGATGCCTGCTACACTGGCATTACGCGTGATGCTGGGGCTGATTCATTTATTCCAACTGTATGCTTCGCCGATTGATAAAACTATCCTTGCTAATGGAATAGTTTGAGTCACGACGATCGCGTTACGTTGTTTACCTTGTGTTACGCAACTCAGACTATTACCGGAAATCAGTGAAATTCCATTACGATAACGTAAGCTTCTCAATGACCTCTTTTCAGTCTCGCGTCGTGGTCTAAGACTGTCAAACAAAGCACGATTCCTTCGCCATGAACTCACCAATTTCCACCGTTTTAAATGTCGAGTGCTTCTTAGAAGTTATTCTTTCGATTTGCCGCTTCAAAATGGTGAAATTGCTGTTTGAAAACGGCACACTTGAGTCCAGAATATGTTATAAACAATATGGCGCCACAATTTAATGCAGTTTTAATGAAGAAATCAAATGATGCGTTGACGTCACACAGGTAAGGGTGAGTGGGTCCCCTCCCTAGCGATATAAGCGACTAAAATGGATTGTGATTGGCCTGCTGTTGTTAAAGACAATCAGAACAATACGTCCCGAGTAGGAGAGGGGAGAATTTAATGAATAAATTAATGTACCGATTTGTAGCTACGAGGAAGAAAAAAAAAACAAGATGCCTGCTATACTGGCATTACGCGAGATGCTGGGGCTGATTCATTTATTCCAACTGTATGCTTCGCCGATTGATAAAACTATCCTTGCTAATGGAATAGTTTGAGTCACGACGATCGCGTTACGTTGTTTCCCTTGTGTAACGCTACTCAGGATTTCAAGGAAAATTGCGGGAATTCCATTGCGATAACGTAAGCTTCTCAATGACCTCTTTTCAGTCTCGCGTCGTGGTCTAAGACTGTCAAACAAAGCACGATTCCTTCGCCAGGAACTCACCAATTTCCACCGTTTTAAATGTCGGGTGCTTCTTAGAAGTTATTCTTTCGATTTGCCGCTTCAAAATGGTGAAATTTCCGTTTGAAAATGGCACACTTGAGTCCACAACATGTTAACAATATGGAGCCAAATTTAATCTGTTTTTAATAAATAAATCAAATGATGCGTTGACGTCACACAGGTAGGGGTGAGTGGGTCCCCTCCCTCGCGATGTAAGCGACAAGAATGGATTCTGATTGGCCTGCTTCTGTTGAAGACAATCAGAACAATACACCCCGAGTAGGAGAGGGGTGAGTTTAATGAATAAATTAATGTACCGATTTGTAGCTACGAGGAAGAAAAAAAACAAGATGCCTATACTGGCATATACGCGAGATGCTGCGGCTGATTCATTTATTCCAACTGTATGCTTCGCCGATTGATAAAACTATCATTGCTAATGGAATATTTTGAGTCACGAAGATCGCGTTATGTTGTTTCCTTTGTGTTACGCTAAAGAGGATCTCACCGGAAATCTCGAAAATTCCATTAGGATAACGTAAGCTTCTCAATGACCTCTTTTCTGTCTCCCATCGTGGCTCGAGACTGTCAAACAAAGCACGATTCCTTCGCCAGGAACTCTCCAATTTCCACCGTTTTAGATGTCGAGTGCTTCTTGGAAGTTATTCTTTCGATTTACCGATTCAAAATGGTGAAATATCCGTTTGAAAACGGCACATTTGAGTCCACAACATGTCCACAACATATGGCGCCACAAATTTAATCCGTTTTTAATAAATATATCAAATGATGCGTTGACGTCACACAGGTAGGGGTGAGTGGGTCCCCTCCCTCGATATATAAGCGACAAGAATGGATTTTGATTGGCCTGCTTTTGTTGAAGACAATCAGAACAATACATCCCGAGTAGGAGAGGGGAGAGTTTAATGAACAAGATGCCTGCTATACTGGCATTACGCGAGATGCTGGGGCTGATTCATTTATTCCAACTGTATGCTTCGCCGATTGATAAGACTATCCTTGCTAATGGAATAGTTTGAGTCACGACGATCGCGTTACGTTGTTTCCCTTGTGTAACGCTACTCAGGGTTTCAAGGGAAATTGCGGGAATTCCATTGCGATAACGTAAGCTTCTCAATGACCTCTTTTCAGTCTCGCGTCGTGGTCTAAGACTGTCAAACAAAGCACGATTCCTTCGCCAGGAACTCACCAATTTCCACCGTTTTAAATGTCGGGTGCTTCTTAGAAGTTATTCGTTCGATTTGCCGCTTCAAAATGGTGAAATTTCCGTTTGAAAACGGCACACTTGAGTCCACAACATGTTAACAATATGGAGCCAAATTTAATCTGTTTTTAATAAATAGATCAAATGATGCGTTGACGTCACACAGGTAGGGGTGAGTGGGTCCCCTCCCTCGCGATGTAAGCGACAAGAATGGATTTTGATTGGCCTGCTTCTGTTGAAGACAATCAGAACAATACACCCCGAGTAGGAGAGGGGTGAGTTTAATGAACAAGATGCCTGCTATACTGGCATTACGCGAGATGCTGGGGCTGATTCATTTATTCCAACTGTATGCTTCGCCGATTGATAAAACTATCCTTGCTAATGGAATAGTTTGAGTCACGACGATCGCGTTACGTTGTTTTCCGTGTGTTACGCGACTCAGACTATCAGCGGAAATTTGTCAAATTCCATTACGATAACGTAAGCTTCTCAATGACCTCTTTTCAGTCTCGCGTCGTGGTCTAAGACTGTCAAACAAAGCACGATTCCTTCACTAAGAACTCACCAATTTCCACCGTTTTACGTGTCGGGTGCTTCTTAGAAGTTATTCTTTCGATTTGCCGCTTCAAAATGGTGAAATTTCCCTTTGAAAACGGCACACTTGAGTCCAGAACATGTTAAAACAATATGGCGCGACTTAATCCGTCTTTAATAAATATATCAAATGATGCATTGACGTCACACAGGTAGGGGTGAGTGGGTCCCCTCCCTCGCAATATAAGCGACAAGAATGGATTTTGATTGGCCTGCTTTTGTTGAAGACAATCAAAACAATACATCCCGAGTAGGAGAGCGGAGAGTTTAATGAATAAATTAATGTACCGATTTGTGTATACGACGAAGAAAAAACAAGATGCCTGCTACACTGGCATTACGCGTGATGCTGGGGCTCATTCATTTATTCCAACTGTATGCTTCGCCGATTGATAAATCTATCCTTGCTAATGGAATAGTTTGAGTCACGACGATCGCGTTACGTTGTTTTCCTTGCGTTACGCGACTCAGACTTTCACCGGAAATGTGTGGAATTCCATTACGATAACGTAAGCTTCTCAATGACCTCTTTTTAGTCTCGCGTCGTTGTCAAGGACTGTCAAACAAAGCACGATTCCTTCGCCATGAACTCACCAATTTCTACCGTTTTAAATGTCGAGTGCTTCTTAGAAGTTATTCTTTTGATTTGCCGCTTCAAAATGGTGAAATTTCCGTTTGAAAACGGCACACTTGAGTCCAGAACATGTTATAAACAATATGGTGCCAAATTTAATCCGTTTTTAATAAATAGATCAAATGATGCGTTGACGTCACACAGGTAGGGGTGAGTGGGTCCCCTCCCTCGCGATGTAGGCGACAAGAATGGATTTTGATTGGCCTGCTTCTGTTGAAGACAATCAGAACAATACACCCCGAGTAGGAGAGGGGTGAGTTTAATGAATAAATTAATGTACCGATTTGAAGCTACGACGAAGAAAAAGAAATCGTCCCGTTTTTAGACACGGTATGCCCCCTCAGGGCATCCCGCGTAAAAAAAGAAATCGACCCGTTTTAAGACACGGTATGCCCCTTCAGGGCATCCCGCGTAATAAATTAATGTACCGATTTGTAGCTACTACGAAGAAAAAAAAAAAGGAATCGACCCGTTTTAAGACACGGTATGCCCCCTCAGGGCATCCCGCGTAACAAGATGCCTGCTATACTGGCATTACGCGTGATGCCCGGACTGATTCATTTATTCCAACTGTATGCTTCGCCGATTGATAAAACTATCCTTGCTAATGGAATAGTTTGAGTCACGACGATCGCGTTACGTTGTTCCCCTTGTGTTACGTTACTCAGGTTTTCAAGGGAAATTGCGGGAATTCCATTGCGATAACGTAAGCTTCTCAATGACCTCTTCTCTGTCTGCAGTCGTGGACTAAGACTGTCAAAGAAAGCACGATTCCTTCGCCAGGAACTCTCCAATTTCCACCGTTTTAGATGTCGAGTGCTTCTTAGAAGTTATTCTTTCGATTTACTGCTTCAAAATGGTGAAATTTCCGTTTGAAAACGGCACACTTGAGTCCAGAACATGTTAACAATATGGCTCCACAATTTAATGCAGTTTTAATGAAGAAATCAAATGATGCGTTGACGTAACACAGGTAAGGGTGAGTGGGTCCCCTCCCTAGCGATAAGAATGGATTTTGATTGGCCTGCCTTTGTTAAAGACAATCAGAACAATACATCCCGAGTAGGAGAGGGGTGAGTTTAATGAATAAATTAATGTACCGATTTGTACCGATCGCGTTACGTTGTTCCCCTTGTGTTACGTTACTCAGGTTTTCAAGGGAAATTGCGGGAATTCCATTGCGATAACGTAAGCTTCTCAATGACCTCTTCTCTGTCTGCAGTCGTGGACTAAGACTGTCAAAGAAAGCACGATTCCTTCGCCAGGAACTCTCCAATTTCCACCGTTTTAGATGTCGAGTGCTTCTTAGAAGTTATTCTTTCGATTTGCCGCCTCAAAATGGTGAAATTTCCGTTTGAAAACGGCACACTTGAGTCCAGAACATGTTAACAATATGGCTCCACAATTTAATGCAGTTTTAATGAAGAAATCAAATGATGCGTTGACGTCACACAGGTAAGGGTGAGTGGGTCCCCTCCCTAGCGATAAGAATGGATTTTAATTGGCCTGCCTTTGTTAAAGACAATCAGAACAATACATCCCGAGTAGGAGAGGGGTGAGTTTAATGAATAAATTAATGTACCGATTTGTAGCTACGAGGAAGAAAAAAAAAAAAAAAAAAAGAAAGAAATCGACCCGTTTTTAGACACGGTATGCCCCTTCAGGGCATCCCGCGTAAAAAGAAATCGACCCGTTTTTAGACACGGTATGCCCCTTCAGGGCATCCCGCGTAATTAATGTACCGATTTGTGACTACGAGGAAGAAAAAAAAAAAAAAAAGAAATCGACCCGTTTTTAGACACGGTATGCCCCCTCAGGGCATCCCGCGTAATTAATGTACCGATTTGTAGCTACGAGGAAGAAAAAAAAAAAAAGAAATCGATCCGTTTTTAGACACGGTATGCCCCTTCAGGGCATCCCGCGTAAAAATATTATAGGGCTGCTCAGCAGGTATTTCCAATATCGGGCGCTTTGTTCCTTTTACTTGTATACTGAATTGTTCAGACAGTCTTTGTCCCAAATTGGTTATGTCTAATGTGTTATTTACAACACAAATTGAAACAAGATGAAACGCGAGACAACCGCTGTTAATTTTAGTGTTTTTGTTCCATGTATTGGCGCCACAGAAAATTGAAATAGCCTGACATCATTCTCGACTCCAGAGTCTTCCGACTTGAATGCGTCAATCAAGCACAAAGGGAAGAGCTCTGGGGTCCAGAACGGCCTAAGATTTCCTTTGAGCGTGCGCAGATTTCTTAAGCTTTATTGATCAGCGCGCGCGTGCGATTATACAAGTCATGATAGGAAGCCACCTTAAAAATGGTGAAGGCAAAATTTCAGGCCAGAAAGCTAAGTTTGGGCAATGAAGCAAGTAAGCACACTTTGTTTCGTAGCTCTCGAGGTTATGAAGGGCGACTAATTTCTGCGCGTCTGTCCTGTTTATATTTAAACGTCACATTTTGGTTTTTTGTTTGTTTAAAGATAAATGCGCAAAAACTCCCTGTAAAAATGGAGGAACCTGTATTGGCGAAAACAATTGCAAGTGCCCACTCCGTTATTCTGGCCCCGACTGCTCTGTCATAAAAAACAAACTGGGAACCAAAGAGAACCCGTCTACAAATGCTCAGGCGATCCTCGACGCCGGGGATAGTAAGGGCAGCGGCATGTATTGGATCCAGTCCCCTGGAGAAGCAGCACCGGCTAAAACGTACTGTGACATGAGCTTTGCTGACGGAGCATGGATGCTAGCTAGTTATGGCTACGTTTACGCATCGGGATTTAATGCTAATAACAAGGGGATACCCAACATGAATAATCCTCTCGGTTACAACTGGTCCCCCACCAATCGCAGCTACACCAATGGTCTCATTAATCTCCCGCATGGCGCAGTTAAAATGGCCAACAATGCCCGTTATATGATCATGGCTGCAGGCAACAACCCCGCCACAGGGGGAATTGATAAATATGCTTATGTGTATCGTATTTCCCTAAAAAACAAACCTTACAACATCACCTTTGCAAATCACAACCGCCTTAATGGCGGACAGCCGGGTCGTATGCACATCGCTAACTTCATTGTCGAAGCATTAAAAGGCGAGAATGGGACATTTTCCAGATATACCTTGGGAGAGTCCCTGGGGGTGACATGGTCCGACACTTTCCCTACTGGTTACGGTTTTAATGAACGGAATGCTCATTATTCAAGCTTTGCCAAGGGTCCTTTTTTCCCAAGTGTCCATTCAGGGTCTGGTCGAGGACATGCTGGCTGCACCGCTACAAATTATGTGCCCGATGTGCCAGGTGGGTGCCCTAACTACACTCACCGCGGGTGGTACACTGCCAACAGCTATGGGAAAACGGGGCAAACCTCCATTTGGTTTAAATAAGGGGGCATTTTTCCAGAGGTGCAACTAAGTGTTTGAAAAAAGAGTTTGTAGCAGAAGCATATATATCTTCTAGTCAGTGTTTATCGTTTAATCGGACGAGACTGCATTGTATAACTTTTAGGTAAGGTGAGCGGTTTGCTTTCAGTAATGCACCGACGTTATTGGGTCAAACATTAAGGGATTTCAGTCAATTAAGACAAGGATAAATTACTAAGTTTAAGTTCTAAGTTGATGTTTTTTTTTTGTCAGAAGCCAGGAATTGTAATCTGCTTTGGTAGATTAGTGAGAATAAATATGCTGTTTTAATGTACCGCCGACATGATTGAATGCCGAACGACCCTTAAGTCCTGGTCAAACGGCGCATGATAGTCGATGATAGTCAAAACTATCATCCACTATTATCAACTATCAAACGGGTGGTCAAACGGCTCAAAGAATCTCGTGATAGCTGACGATAGTTTACCGTGAACCTCTAGTGTCAGGTACCTGCCGAGTGTCAGCATCGCAAACAAAACTTCATAGAGATGAATTTTTTCGCGGGGAAAGAAAGCAGCCGCCTACTTCGTTTTCCTTCAGTTGTTGGAAGAAGCAACTGAAAATTAATCTTGAGAGCGCTGGTGGAGAAAACATCTGACCGAAGAACTATCATCAACTATCATGCGCGTGGTCAAACGGGAAAAACTATCATCAACTATCATGAAGAATTTGAACACGCTCAGAGTGAATGATAGTTGATGATAGCGCATGATAGCTGGTGGTCAAACGAGCGCGCGCGCTTTAACTATCATCGACTATCATCAACTACCATTGACTATCATGCGCCGTTTGACCAGGGCTTTAAATGAACCATTTTACTTGATTTATCCCGAAAAGTAAACGAGAAAGATGTAACGGGACATATTTTCGAGTTGCTTTGAACCTCATTATTCATCACTCATCATTCATATGCAAACAAAACTAATTCTCATATGAAAGGCTTTGCACTTAGCCTCGCGTTCATAATCAGGTTCACAGGAACTCAGAAATGATCTATTTTCATCGCGCCAGGTCGTCCCGTTGGGACAGGTTTTTTCTTTGCCACGCCAGTCATTTGTGTCACCATTTTTCTATATTCCTCACGCCGTTGGACACTGTTGACATTGCTGATTCTAGGAGGACACAGGTGACTCATGGCCATTTCAGTACTGGGTAACGGACATACTATAACAAGCTCGCAACAAGAGCCCAGTAGCCAAGTGGTAGAGAATTCAGCAGGTGTCAGTATAGACCATAAGTGCGATTCCCGTTAGCAAATCACACTTCTTCTTTGCCCTTGCTCCGTTACTCGTAACTACTGAGTACTGAAAGTCACACCTTTCATTATTTAAATTATCGATTTGGTGAAAGAGTCATTAACTTATTAACTCGATCAATCAAGTTTAAAGTTGTTTTTAACGGGACAAAAAACGTTAGCAACAGTTAAAAAACCTAATAAATCGCTACTAAATTAACTATTAATACAAGTTGCGCTAAACTGAGAGTGAACATTTATGTCTGTTTGGTGCTAAAAACTTAAGTGGATTCCAGATTAAAGACAGGGAATAGAGAATAGCCTGCCCGTAGGGTAATGCTCACGATAAGAAATCTTCCAAAAAAAAAAAAATGCTCGAGATGCTGACATTGAGAAAGCCAAAAACAGAAAAAAAAAAAACAACGTAACACTGGGATTGGGAATAAAATCTCCGGCTCGGCAGCTGCACTTATTTTAATTTATTGTAACAGGCGATGGGCCTTGTTCGCTGACTCGTTTTAAAGATTTTAGATGCAGCGCACAAGGCCCATGGACTGTTACCGGCGATACCCGAATGGATGTTTTGCACAAACTGGAGGCCATCTTGAATCGCAATGCTTCAGTAAAATCTCTGCGGGGCGCCCATGGAGCAAAGCCTGTATCAGACAGAGATTTTTTGGGTGGGAATCTGTGAATTTCTTGGTGAGAGTCCAAAAATATGGCACTTTTGTAAAATTAGTAGATAAAACAAAAGCCACTCTCCACTGAGCACGTCCTTTCAGTCCGTGATAAACTCTCATTTCGGTTACTCTACTAAAATATTGGATCATGACATTCAAGACTTGTGATCAAATCCTTCGAAATTCAGCCTTTTGGCAATACGGAGCCACCGAATCGGTCGTGTATATATTTAAACTGGACAAGTTTGGAGCGTTTTTCTGACTTTTTGTCCAACAAAACCCTCACTTAGGTTCTTGTTTATTAAATTTTCCGCTTAAGTGACGTTAAAAATATCTCAGACGTTGTCACACCTATAAGACTTAAGAAAAAAATCTGATAGATTTTCCTCTTCAACCCAGGAATTGTTTTATTGTGGATACCTTTACACCAGTGGAATGACACTTCATCTAAAATAACAAGATTTGTTTCAGTTTGCTGTCCCAAACAGCTCTAATGAATAGGGATATTGTAAGGTAGTAGCAGGGTGACTCATTCACGGAGCTAAATTCTCAAGAAAGCACAGGCTACACTCAGTTTAATTTGAAACTCGTGTAGCAGCCGATTCATCATTAATCTAGACTTGAAGAATGTTAAATGAACGATTTTTAATCTACGTGATTTACTGAGGACCTTTTGCAGCGATTTCTAATGTTTTTAAAATGAGTTTTGCCATTTTGAACTTAATAAAGTGTAAAATACAGTAGAACCAGGGGCAAAAAATACCGCAATTCTCGTCCCTTAAACCCCCACAGATTTTAAATTGTTCCAACCGCTGACCAAATGATCGTAGGCTCTGGGAACGAGGATGAAAATTACCCCGAACTCTAATAACGCCGCGCGCATGTTCGTTATGGTACTATACAAACTCGTCAATAGAATCTTATTCTCTAAAGAATTAGAGAATATTAAAGAAACTCCTAAGCATGTAACGCGGAGTTTAATCATAAGCTTTGTTTTTTATAATAGATCAACCCTTACAAATGATAGCAGTTTTGAAAGGACTACGTGTGGGCACCGCTAATCTGTCTTCCTCGCTCTCTCCAGTCCCTTTTCTTCAAGCCAGACTCAATGACCTTTTCTCTACTCTACACTTCTTCCTCTTTGCACAGTTTAATCATTTTAAACCCTTCTCCCATTTCCAGCTCGATTCCTTCCCATTCGAGTTCCAGAGCAGCACTACAACGTTTGCTGCTGACGAAACTGTCGCAAGGAGACGGAAGTGGATCGTTGGAACAACACACCGCCTCACACGTGACCTTGTTGGCCAGTCGTGCAGCCTGCAGCTGGCCAGTTTTCTGAACTCCGTTACGTTTGATATAATTTGGAGTCCATCTTGGGTGGGAAGTCACAATGTCCTTATCAACTTTCTGGAAAGAAGTACAAGAACTTCAACAGGGGCAGTTTCTAATATCCTAAGAAACTACTTTGAGGTTAAATGCAAACTGGACGTTTCTTTTATAACCTCCTTGTAAATAGGCCATTCCGAGTTGCTTTGGACTCGTTATGAAAGCGAGGCTAGGTACAAAGTTTTAATTATGAAACTTAAATCTTCATATGAAAAGCTTGGCAATTAGACTTAGTTCGCTTGAGTTTAATGCACGCTTTCTTTGAATCAATAGCTTAATTCAGGAATCATCGGACAGCCTCTATAGTGCGGCAATTATTTCTCACTGACCCTAGTCACCTAGGCCATCAACTCTTCGCGCACTCCCTTCACTGGATTCCCCCTAATGCCATGTAGAGATAATTAAACCTGTAGAGCTTATGCGGCATAGAGAGGGTCGTGAATTGGTTGTGTTGTGTCTGCTGGAGCAGAAAATATAAACGTAAAGGGGTGTTTTGTCCCGACCGGAGCAATCAACCACAAGAAAACCCTGAAATAACGCAAAATTGAAATATTATTTGGTTGATTGGCAGCGTTTAAAATTTTCTTTTTACAAGATAACTTACAAGAATAGCAGATTCCTCGTTACCATTGGAAGTCTCTTCCATTAAAACTGCATCTTCGATCAGATCAATTTTCTTTACCATTCCCACACCGTGTTTCTGCTTGACTCTCTCCAGGGCCCTGATAAACACGGCCGTTAGAATAATCAAGAAGAATACAGGCACAGCAATAAGAAAAGCCAGCGGCAACCGTTGGGTGTGTCCAAACAGTGTGGCGTACCTGGCCTCTATTTCGTAAGCTGAGGGAGTGGGTCCTTCAAAAAAGAGCGACACCAGAATTTTAATCATGTGGGGAAGCATTAAACTGAACCATCGAGGGTACCGTTTTTCTTGGGTTTCAAACTCGTATATCAGTTTCCAGTTTTAATTTTAGACAAGTTGTTGTTGTTGTTGGCACGACACTATTCCTGCATTCAATGCCTTCAAGTACATTGTCAGGGAAAGTCTGTTGCTTATCCGCACGTTTTGCTGTCTTAATAGTGAATACGACATTTATTACGTGGTGCTTCTTGACACTTGTTATTAATACATGTATACCGTGAAATTTGTTCTGTTAGTACAAACGGCTCATTTGGGTAGGAGACGAACAGTGTACTGATCATCTAAAAAGGCATCAAAGGCAGCCTTAAGATTACAGAGGAAACCTGGGGGTGCTTACTGTTAACGCAAACCACCCGAATGGAAATTTTCGGCATAAATACGAAATGATTTAACTTGTCAACAGAAGATGGATAACATGCAAAATGTATGAACATCAGCTGTAAATCCCAAAAGGAGTAATAAAAATCCATCACTTTGACCAGAAGCCCATAATTTCATCATTGAATGATGCGTACCATTTGATTTCCGGAATTTCTGGGTTTTCCATGTAAATGGTAAGCACCCTTGGGTGCAAGCTTGGACTTAATTAGCTCCACCGGTCCCTAGCATGCATAATTTGCAACGACATTCCACTGAAATAGAACAAGAAACGTGGACCTGAATTTTACTGGTATAAAACGTAGATGAAAATCCAATCTATCAGTACCCCTTTGATCCATGCAAATTTTGTAGTGAAACGGTTGGGATCTGTAATAAAACTTGCACAGTAACAGCATGCATTTTTTTGTAAAATCTAGCGACATGTTCACAGTGTACCGGGTTTGGTTTTGGAAATGGTAAGGATCCAAAAAAACTATACGGGCTTCAGGAGCAGGCTCAAAACTTTTATGGAGAGACAGTCCGTATACCAGATACAATTTAAACAGAAGGTCCATTCGTGCAAATTTTGCTGCAGATCCAAAAGGGTTCCGGTACATTATGAAGTGTACATACTGAGTTTTACACTGACTGGCTGGAAGAACAACTTGAAACAAAACAGTGACGAGGAGAAATCACCTTTGACAACAACCAAGAATGCGCCATGTCTCACTTTGCTGTGTTGGTTGAATGCTTCACAAATGTATTCACCTTCATCCTTGAAAGAAGTATTTTGAATAAGATACACAGCTTCACCTTTGAAAAGGTGAGTGTTTGAGCTACTGGCCTCAAAACTTGAAACTTTCACTGGCAAAATGCTTGTGATCTCTGCCAATTCTCCCTGGGTTGAATTGATTGAGGCATTCACCTGAACAGGATACCTCTTGAAGTACCATCTGATGTAGGTGACAGAGTCGCTTGTCACCAGACAATGTAAACTAGCCACACCTCCAAGGGTGGCTGTTGAGTTTGTTAGTAGCACTTTGAGGATGGGATGCTTTTTAGACGATTCTAGAAAGAAGATAATTACATGTACCAATAATGTTCTTTAGTTTTAGCAGCCTTTTGTTACATTAACCCTCGGCTCTAGATGTAATATATCAAACATAAGGATAAAGGAAGAGTGTTTCATCTGATTTCCAAACACCTAAAAGCCCTCTTCAGGGTGTGTCATTAAAGTTTGTATTGTATTGTATCGTATAATTTGTATTGTATTGTACCTCTCACACTCTTTCAAGTGTTTGATATAGCTTCTCAAACCACTGTTTGAGAAATTCAAAGCAAAAGTTCACCAAACTTTATGAAAATTAAGATCACATTTCCAAACTTCCTTCATGATAGCGATTTACTTTGTTCGGCCCTTCATGGATTATTAATGAGTTGGAGAAATTATGCTATTACAAGACTTATAGAAAGTGGGGGAGGGGGGAGGGGGCGGTCACACCCACAAAGCACGATTTTGGTTTCTTAAAGGAATTCCATCACTTTTTAAACGTGATTGCTCCCTCTGTCAAAAGGGCGCCCCCGCAGGGTGGGGGGAGTACTCTCCTATATAAGGTACATGTATATAGGTATGTGTGAGCCCAAAGGGTATAGTTTTTGAGCTGTTTCAGTCGGTTTTGGTCTGAAATAGGGTATGGATTTTACAGAAATGAGTATGGATTCTAGAAACCAGGTCTGACAATGGATATGAATTTTAGAGGCCAGGTCTGAAAAAGGGTACTGGGAAATTAAATATTTTGACCTAAAACAGGGTCAGGGTTTGGAGTCACACAACCACCGAAAATCCCCCAGGGGGCACACCCCCTGACTTTTTTGGCAGGTGGGTTAAGTAGCACTCAAAGTAATGAGTTAATTGAAAATTAACGTCTGTGATGTAATCATGTCTACTCACAGTCATGGCTGCAGCTTAATCTGGTCTCTGTAACATGAAGCAACCAGGAAATATTGCTTCTCATAACCCCAGGAGTGCTCAACACAGGATACCCAGCATGTACATTACTTTTTACCTTGAAGTGACTTAAGGAGTGCTGTCTTCTGCCCCACTGGATGCGTCAGTGGAGTAGTTAGATGTTTGAGGGTATCAACTCACTTTTCAAAAAATGATAAAAAATCCCATACGAAACCTTATAAATCCAATATTTCTCCTAACTCCTGCAACGGAGACGCCATAAACCACACATTATCTCACCCCAATAACTACATAAAATACTATATCAGCCTTTGAATTCAACACCTAAACTCAAAAACCTAAAAACCTAAAAACCTAAATTTAGGTTTTTCAAAACCGGTTTAAACCGGTTATTCAATTTTATGTAACCTTATTTATATTCGAAAAATGAGTAACACCTTTGATCACAATGATAAAACATATTTTATTCATCCAACATTTGAAAATTACGGAGCCTCATATGATGGTTACATAATCAACCGAAAAAGATTGGAACCAAGAAAAGGATATTTGTCTGAGAACGGCTATTATATAATTTCTCCGGGACGTAACAATACATGCCCCGCTCATCGATTCGTCTATGAGGCCGTAAATCAGACACATATTCCGTCTAAAATACAGGTAAATCACATTGATTCCAATCGCCAGAACAATTCAATTGAAAATTTGCAATTGGTACCAGCCTCTGAAAATATGAAACACATGCACAAAGCCAGAAAAGCCTTTTTTAACAGCTCATACTCTGAAGAAGAATTGCAAACAGTCAATAGATTAATGGAATTTCCACCAATGGAAGACAATGATTGTGAGTTTACACGCACAGAAAACAGGTTAATCAATAAGATGTATTACAGAATGTGTCACGATATGGATGACATTAATTTTCCACTGTATCGTGATTAATCATCAATGAATACAAGGCTAATTTAATCAACATTTTGATTTGACTATGAATGATGTGGTTTTGGAAGACAGTTTTGACATGAATTTGAAAACCAAAAGGGCTTAAAGACAAAACTCGTATAATTTTTAAGGAGAAAAAAAGTGAAAAAATAAAAATTAGCGAAAATTATGGGACCTCCAATTTCATGAAAATTGAATGGAATTGAAGGCCTTGATGCCACAAACAAGAAAACACGATAAAAGGAGCCGATCTGGTACTCCGTCCACGCAAACTGAATCCAGATATGGTTGAATCTGTTGGTGTTCAATCATTTAAGCAAAAACCAATCGCAAAGACTATCAATATTAATGATAAAATATTTTATATACATCCTATGTACACTAATTATGCATCATCTAATGATGGGCAATTATTAAACATGAAAACTAAAAGATTGTTAATGGGGTCAAAAATGAAAGATGGTTCACGAAGAATTACTTTGAATCAATCACCATTACCTAAAAAAACTATTGCATTTCATCGATTTATCTACGAATGTTTTAATGGTGTATTACCAAATGATGTTGTTATCGTTCATATTAATGGGATAAAAGATGATAATAGAATTGATAATTTACAAATGGAATCTTCTATGAAGGTTGTTAAGAAATTAGCAAAAAATGTTAATTCAAACATTGATTACGACTCTGAACTTTCAGATAAGGAAAAGATAGCTATTGACAAAGCATTCAATAGAATGGTTAAACGAATTAATAAAAGAACTGATATGCATTTTTCTAGAAATTAATTTTTGGTAATTTTTTGTATATATTTCCTGTGTATACTCAAATGAGTATATACAGGGCATGTCCCACAATAAAGTAAATAAAAGAATGTACCCGTCAGATGTACAACCGATATCTGGCATGAATGTTGTTGACAGTCAACATTCATTAGCTAATCTGTCACAAAACAGACGCAAACGAAAAAATAATCTAACATATAATATTATGAACAAATCTAATTTGGAAAAATTGACAAAAGATCAATTAATAACACTTTTACTTGAAAAACAACATCCTGTTCCAAAGCCTCGAACTAAGAAAATGGTTTCAATTCCAAAGCCTAGACAATCTGTCAAACAAATGGTAAAAGATTATGAGAATACAATCATCAAGCCGCCAATGCAATTTAGAGATGGACCTCAACCTTTGCCGAGAAACAACATAATTCCACCTCCGATTCAATTTGCTGATAAACCCAAAGCTGCACCCAGAGTGAAAAATTTATTGAAACTTTGACAATTTATTTTGAACAACAAAAAGGAAACCAAACTGTCTCCAGAATTGGATATTTTAATAGTAAACCAAAAACAATAACTAATGCCAATGATTTTCAAGAATCTTTGGATGTTAATGTTGAACAAATTATGAATGATATTCACAAATGGATTAGTGAAGGTTCAGCTTGGATAATTAAATCAATCAATGGACATTACATTAATATTATCAAATATGAGCCTCTTACTGGAAGTTCTTATATTCAACTTCCAACTGAACTTCAACATCACAAAAGTGGATTGATTAATCTCAAGAATAGAGACAATGAATGCTTTCGATGGTGCCATATCAGACATTTGAATCCACAAATTAAAGATCCACAAAGAATTAAGAAAACAGATAAAGCATTTATGCCCCAATTGAATTATGATAACATTGAATTCCCTGTTTCAGTCAAACAATATAACAAAGTTGAAACACAAAACAATATTAACATCAATGTTTTCGGTTATGAAAAGAAACAACCTTATCCAATTTATATTTCAAAAGAAAAGTTTGATGATGTATTGAATTTGCTGTTAATCTCAGAAGATGAAAACAAACTTTACTGTCTTATCAAAGATTTTAACCGATTTATGTATCGAAAAACAAGAAATAAAAATAAGAAACATTTTTGTATGCATTGCCTTCAATGTTTCTCCAAGGAAGAAATATTGTTGAAACACAAGGAAGTGTGTATTGAAATCAATGGTGAACAATCAATCAAAATGCCTGAAGTTGGCTCAAAAATAAAATTTACAAATTATAATAAACAAATGAAAGCACCATTCGTGATTTATGCTGATTTTGAAGCAATTACTGAACCAATTCATGGTTGTAATCAATCTAACCAACAATCTTTTATTGAAGCTTATCAAAAACACACTGATTGTGGTTATGGATACAAAGTTGTTTGCTGCTATGATGACAAATATTCCAAACCAATAAAATATTATCGTGGAGAAAAAGCTGTTTACAAATTCATGGAGGCAATGCTTGCTGAAGTCAAATACTGCAGACAAACTATTAAATACAAATTCAATAAACCATTAGTTATGTCTCCAGAAGATGAAGACAAATTCCAAAAAGCAACATCTTGTCATATTTGTGGTAAAAAATACAAGAAAACAGATAAACGTGTCAGAGATCATTGTCATATTACTGGTGAATTCCGTGGCTCAGCCCATAATCAATGTAACAGGGATTTTACAATAACTGACAAAATCCCTGTAATATTTCATAATTTGAAAGGATATGATAGTCATTTTATAATGCAAGAAATTGGTAAAATTATTGAGACCAATACTTATGTGGATAGAAGAGGTGAAACCAGACAACACAAAATTAATGTAATCCCAAATAATATGGAGAAATACATGGCCTTCATGTTGGGTTATAATTTAGTATTTATCGATAGTCTTCAGTTTATGAATCAATCATTGGCAAATCTTGTAAAGAATCTACCAGAAGATGCATACAAATATACCAATGAAGTCTTCAAAGGTGAAAAACTGCAATTAATGAAACAAAAAGGAGTTTATCCGTACGATTATATGAGTAATTTTGATAAATTCAATGAAACACAATTACCATCCAAAGATGAATTTTACAGTCAAATGAATAATACACATATTACTGATGAAGAATACAGTCATGCACAAAATGTTTGGAATACTTTTAATTTGAAAAATATGGGCGAATACCATGATTTATATCTCAAATCTGATGTTTTATTGCTGGCTGATGTATTTGAAAATTTCAGGAAAACATGTTTGGAATATTATAGATTGGATCCATGTCATTATTTTACATCTCCGGGATTATCTTGGGATGCAATGTTGAAAATGACTGAAGTCAATTTGGAACTCATTACGGATATTGATATGTATCAATTTGTTGAAAAGGGCCTTCGTGGAGGAATCAGTTACATAGCCAATAGATACGGTAAAGCCAACAACAAATACATGCAAAATTGGAATCCCAATGAATCAAGCAAATATCTCATGTATTTGGATGCAAATAATCTTTATGGATGGGCTATGTCACAATATTTACCAACCGGGAATTTTAAATGGTTGACTGAAAAACAAATTGACAAAATCAATTGGCAAACTGTTGATCTAAATAATAAAACTGGATATTTATTGGAAGTTGATTTGGAATATCCTCATGAATTACATGACCTGCATAATGATTATCCATGTGGCGCTGAACAAATCAAAGTGACACAAGATATGCTGTCAGAAGAAAAATTTGGAATCAAAAGTGGACAAGTCAACAAGCTGATTCCAACATTGGGAAACAAAACAAAATATGTATTACATTATAGAAACTTACAATTATACCGTGAATTGGGACACAAATTAACTAAAATTCACCGAGTATTGTCCTTTAATCAAAGTCCATGGCTAAAAAGATATATTGACTTCAATACTCGTCAAAGAACTAATGCAAAGAATGCTTTTGAGAAAGATTTCTTCAAACCGATGAATAACTCAGTGTTTGGTAAAACCATGGAGAATATCAGAAAACGGGAAGACATTAAACTGGTGACCAACACTACTGGAGTAAACCATGTGAAAAGCATGTGAAGATCATGTGAAAGACATGTGAAAATTTCACTTGCTTTTTCACACGGGCATGTGTGAAAAACAGTGTGAAATCACCATGTGAAAACCAAGTGAAATGGGGTCCTCCTTTTCACATCATGGATGATGTGAAAAAACTATGTGAAATAGGAAATTCACATCATGCATTGTAGAACTAGGCTTAATGATATGATGTGAATAACTATGTGAAACCTGTGATAAAACTATGTGAAACAGGAAATTCACATCATGCATTGTATAGACTATATGATGTGAAAAACTATGTGAAACCTGTTTTGATGCATGATTGACGTGTAAACATGTGAAATTTCAGGTTCACATTTTTTTTCACCTTATCTTGGTCATCTCAGATCCAGTCCGGTACCTGCAGGCCAGACATATCATATATACATATGCATGCAGATCATGCGCATGCCCATGATCTATGCAGCCTGTAGCTGGCCTGATCATGATCAATCATGTGATTAAATTAAATCTGACATGATCATTACTTATAGCGATCTACTACACGTATATATACATAGCTCGGTTGTCAATTTTTCATTAACTTTAATTATATAATTAGTTTCAAGATGATTTGTTCCAATTAAAATGCAAGTGGCATACACATATATATATACGTCAAAGTCAAATCATCGTTGCAAGTCCAGCACTAGGTCCTAGCCTCTTCTGAAACCAATTCAGAATGTAGCAATTTCATTAAGCAAATTAAACACAGGCAATTTAACTCTGAAACAACAATTTATTTTTAGTTAACGATCACCAGGACAGGCTAATAAAATTACAATGTTCAATTATTAAAATATAAAGTTATAATAATTAATAAAATCTAGAAATGTTTTGTAAAATAAACCAAACTATCTATATTATTATAGAAACCCATCACAGTTAATAAATAATTGAAATAAGGTAATGATCATAATGAAGCATACAATATAAGACTTTAGTTATAAATAATCAATCCACTGGCCAGCAGTGATAATAATGAATTCTTATAAGCGACACTAGTACGTTCAAGTTCAATTCAAGATCAAAATATGATCCTGTAAATAATAATATTTTAATAATTAAAATGTTCAATTAATAAATAAATTTAATTATCATTATAAACTTCTATAAAGCAAATTATATTATTTCTGATAATATAATATCGTAAATAATTATTAGTATATACCAAGCCAGTGGATAGTCTGTTAATAATAGCGCGCTCTGGTTGGCTACTCAAACTTGGGATAGCATGTGCTATTTACCTCCCACTGCACAAACGTATTTGCGAGAGACTTTTTTGCAGGATTCTGAGAGATGACAAATCAATTATTTTGGGGATTCTATCTCACTGGTTTGGTATATACTAAAACACCACCACTAGCCACCTCCACTGCGGGGAATAATTATTAAATAGTATGTTAATATATTATAAATTACATGTAATCAAAATCTAAACTGACTCTTGCCATTCGGCGCCTCTTTTTTGGTAATGGCTCAGGGGTATGGACAGCCTCACCAACAGGTACATACACATACCCCTTATATTTGCAATTATTGTTTGTTGGCTCTATTTGTTTGTTGGTTGATGTCACCTGCAGGTCTTGTCCTTCCTTGCTAATTGCCTTTTTCTCTGGTTCCTTTGCAATTGGCTTACTTTGTGTCGCCTTTTTCTCTGGTTCCTTTGCAATTGGCTTACTTTGTGCCGCCTTTTTCTCCGGTTCCTTTGCAATTGGCTTACTTTGTGTCGCCTTTTTCTCCGGTTCCATTGCAATCGGCTTACTCTGTGTCGCCTTTTTCTCCGGTTCTTTTGGCTTACTTTGTGTTGCCTTTTTTGCCTTTTTCTCCAGTTCCTTGGGCTTCCTTTGCTTTGATTTGGCCACATATTTTAGCAGCTGGTTTTCTGGCCAGTAAAATTTTTGACCAACCTAATTAAAAAGAAATAAATATGCAAAATGTTAGAGATAAATGGCTATTAATTCCTGGCGTTAATATAATCCTGGCTTGTTTTTACTTGTACTTACCTGGATTTCACAGAGAAATTTCTCCGTGTTTGGTCCCGTCAGCTTGACTTTATCGTCACTTTTCAGAAAGTTGGATTGCATGACCAGCTTTTTAAAGTCACCTTCAATTGATTCAAAAAGCAGATTACAGCTGTATATTAGTACATAATTATGTCATAAAATTCTGGTAATAAATTAAATAAACTTTATAAGTGGTTTTGGCATGCTGGGTGGGCTTATGCAACTGCAGTAGGTTATATACCATGGTTTGAGGCTGGGAGCCTTCTAAACAGCAATAATTACTATTACACTGTATAAAAAAAAAAGTTGGAAATGATCTGATAAGTCTTACAAGTTTAATATTGCTGTACGCACAAGCTTATTAATGAGTGACAATATACTGCAAGGAGCCTAAAAGTGTGACCACTTTAAATTAATTCACATTCTTTTGTGGGCACAGACTATTCAATTAGAAGCAGTGGATAAACTATCCTCATCTTCTGATTGCATAGTCTGTGAGCACAAAAGAGTTTGAATTAATTAAAAGCACTAGTGGTCACACGTTTGGGTTCTTGCTGTAAGATCTGATCAGGCAGGGGTTATACTGTACTTACTGTCTGCTTTGGATGTTCGGAGAAAAGTTGCCCGGGCCATTTTCCTTGCACCATCCATTACGAACAGCTCCTCCCTGTAAACAAGGAAACTTAATTAACTGGTTGCAGAATACATGTACACTGTAGTACTAGAAGTGATTCGAAGTGCTGGATCGAAAAAAAAAATAATTAAAATCAAAATTTATCTTGAATGAAAGCTTCTCCACACCTCTTCTCTGAAAGTTTATAACAAGATCTTGAAACTTCAAAATTAAGATGCTTCCATGGCACATGCTTAATAGAAGGTCATTATATACTACGGTTTGACTGCACATATTACACTTGTACTAGTACATCCAACTTACAGTCAACTCTCTCTAAAGCAGACACTCTCAGCTTGCATTGGGACCAGCTCTATCTTAGAGAGGTGTCCGCCTTATAATTATAAAGAGTTAATGTAACTTGATACTATAGAAACCTGTGACGCCAGTCTCTTGGTCCGGCTTCCTCTCACAAAGTCATTCATCAGATTATATAATAAACCAGGTAAACAGTTTGAGATTATTATTGCCGTGGTTGGTCAATTTGAAATACTATCCGGCCTATAATCTATTGATTGTGCAAAACAATGTACTTCTAGTGTCCGCCTTGAATTTTGTTAAAGAAGTGTCCACTGTCTGCCTTAAAGAGAGTTTAGTTACAGACAAACAAGTGAGATTTGGCAGGGACCAGCCATTCATGTCTGCCTTAGCGAGCTGTCCGCCTTACAGTGGTGTCCACTTAGAAGGAGTTTACTGTATTACAGGATCAGATGCTATTGATGTATAATTAACATATTTTCACTTACGATGAAGTGAAAGAAAATCCTCTCTCCTGATCATCTTCTTCAACTTCATGCCCTGCAGGATCATCAACTTTAAGAGCCTGCTCAACTTGGATGAGTGTTGTATTCATCGGCGTGGAGTTTTCTTCAACAATAACTACTGGCCTCTGGCATGCCTCATCTTTGTACTTATTCATCTACAAATGAAATGATTATAGAGTTGAGTCAAGTTATCTCCAATTTTTAAGGGAAACCAAAAACAGTTTGAGATTCAGTTTGAGATATCAGGTATATATCGGAGTTCGAGATAAAGAGGTAATATAATAACATTGACCCTGTATTTAAATAAATCAAGGAATTTTATCATGTGCCAATTAAAAAGAAAATATTATAATGGGTGGCTGATACCAGGGCATCAAAAGAATTAGAGCCTTTGCTTGCTCTAATAAATGATTATTGGTTCCATGACAGTCAAGTTGACTTGAGATAACTTAAACCATCAATAACTTTAGCCTCCTGCTAACTCAAAGTAAATTTGTTTCCCTTTAGGTCTTTAAGTTACTAACTTTCTTTAATGTTATGGTTATTGTGAGTCAACTGCAATACACTGTAATTAAGCTTTCCACTTACATTTGGAGTTAAGAAGTTGTATTAAAAAAGACAACTAGACTAAGCTACCTGTCTGCTATAATTAGTCATTACATTAAGTAAAGTCAAGATCAGTGTACGTAATGGTTTTGACATAAAATATACAATATCCATATGCATATGATATGAATACTGACAATGAAAATCAAAAGTTAGTTAAGCTTACCGTTTTAGCACGCTTCCAGAATTTTGTATTTTTTATTTGATTCCTTCTATAAATCAAACTTTCAGAAAGCCTCCTTCTTATAGTATGGGCATGGCCATCCAGTTGGGGAAGTGCATTGATTACCTTGTAACATGAATATTACAACACTCATTAATATTCATAGAGAAAATTGAAAAGGAACGAATAATTTTATGATTGTTTAATGAATATCTGTAAACCGGACACAGATTTTGTCCAGATTTAGTTAACCAGTACATTTCCTTTTTTTTTTCTCTTACACCCCACCCGCCCATCTACATGTATGCAGATATTTTGTTTAAACAACAATATTGTACCTGTAACTTCCCAGTAACTACTTACAGAAAGGTCCAATAAATTCTGTGGTGACTTACTAATACAGTCGAACCAAACAGTCAAACCCCTATTTAGCGGCCACCCTTGCATTTGGGGATCGGACTTTGATAGCTGGCCTAATAAATAGAAGTTCCACTCCAGATACAAAGTATCAGTCTAGATATATACCTTTTTAGTAAACAGTTCCAGCGTTTTCATGTTAATCTCTCGCATGAGAGGAGGGTTCTCCCAAATGCCACATTTCCTGGCAGACTCCCTCAACACAAACTGAAAATAATTGAGAAAACAACAATTGTTAAATAGGATGGCCCTGTCCACACTTATGTGTTTTTGTTTGGCTCTGTTTTCAAATGTCTCCACAACTCTTGGCAGCGTTGTTGTGTGGCAATAGGCAAAAACTATTGAAAAGTATGCGCTTTTTGTTTCAAACTAAGTATATATAACAAATCAGTGTGGACGCGCAGGGCCTAATCAGTAGGATAGCAATGAGACTCACATACAATATGTCTTACATGTAAGCCCATGGCCACCGCTTACGCATCCGTTTTTGCAAAGAGTTTTATATTGGCTTCCTTGAAAACACTAGCTTACATTCATAAGTAATTCAGAGTTAACAAAAAATTAAAAGGTCATTTGACACAAGGGTCAGCTAGCGCGCAGGAAGAAATGAACGACCATAAGTTATGTAATTTCCATTTTCCCGCGCGCGCGTTAGCTAGATTCGATCGATCGGCTTTCTGTAGCTTTGCTACGCACGGAAACCAAAATTTTCGATCTGAAATGTAAGCTTACTAAGCCGCCATGAGTAGTCAACTTTCTCCAATAGCTGGCTCATCTTGGGCTTAGCGAGCGCAGGAAGAAATGAACGACCGTTAAACATTTGCAATTTCCCGCGCGCGCGTTAATTAGTTTTACGATCGTATGGCTTTCTACTCGATTGATCGGCTTTCTGCAGCTTAATTTGCTACGCACGAAAACCAAAATTTTCGATCTGAAATGTAAGCTTATTAAGCCGCCATAAGTCGTTAACTTTCTCCAATAGCTGGCTCATCTTGGGCTTAAGCTTAAGTCTTATAATAATTTGATCATGACTTACCCGAAATGTTTGTTGGGCTTTGCAATTGGATCCTTTGCCCTTTGGCCTTCTTCTTGCTAGAAGGTCTTCTGCACTTGGATCACTTTCGACCGTACTTGGATAACTTTTAACCGTACTTAGATCACTTTCAACCGTCGAAGTTGCTCCATTCTCGGATTCATGCGTACTAGTATTGCATATACTAGTTCTTGGGCTTTTCAGCACTCCCGTTTGGCCGTTAGTACTCGCTTGTGCTGTTTGCAGAACACTGGACAAAACACTCGGGTTTCTCTTCAATATTTCTAAAAATTCGGAAACTACGGTTTGCTCGTGTTCTGCCATTTTCCCAGTGCTTTGATCGACGCTGACGCGAAAACGATTCTTCCAGAATTATAAACAACGTGTAGATCTTGTACTCGAACCAAGAAGGAGAACGAGACTTTTCGCGCGGTTCGTTTTAAACACAGCTTACATGATCGTTAGACGTATATGGTCCTTGTGGTCGGTGTCGTGGTGATTTACAAAAGATAACCAACCAAAAGTCGAGAATTTTCGCGCTCCTTCCGGTTGCTCTGCATATATGGTAAAGGTGGGTTCAAATTACCAAAGGTCTCCCCAAAGGCTATGCAACCGCGCACTTTAGTTGATCGATTGAAGGTTAACGAATCGAAGATGCCATACTCTGAGCAGCACAAAAGCGAGAAAGCTAGGAAGGCAAAAAGAAATCATAGAAGCAGAGATAATGTTTGTCCTTGCAAGAATTGTAAATTGGAATACACTCATTCAAAGAAGATTGTGATGAGACATCTGCAAGTGTTTGGTCGTTATGACGGAGGCCACGAGGAGTTTTCTGAGAGTGGGAGCGAGGATGAACTGCTGGCAAATGACTTGAAAAATGATCAACTACAGAGTGGCAATGATTTCATTCCTGAACTCTCAGACTTCAGTGAGGAACACGGTGAAAAAGAACGCAAACGACCTCGAATAGATTCGACGAGTATTAGCAGTGGAGACAGTGATAGCGAAATCTTTCCAACTGCGATCGACAACACGATCGCGAGCTACGAATTGGTCGAAGACGGCTCGATAGAACATCATGATCAGCTTGAATGTGAAGGTTCGGAAATATTGGAAAGCAGTCACTGTAATTTATCCACGTCTAGTGACGATAGTCAGGGGGAGGAATCTGTAGCTTCTAATTCCGACAGCGACCTTGAGCTTGAAGTGGAACACGATATTTACGACAGCGAAAATGCCAAGATTCCTCTTTATGAAAATAGTGATGTCACTGTTCTTCAAGCACTAGCAAGTTACTTCATGTGGTTTACTGAACATCCATCAACCAGCAAAAGTGCTCTCTCAGATCTTTTGCGATTGAAGAAGCGTTTATTACCCCAGCCAAACAACTTCCCTGGGTCATACGATGAAGCATACAGCTTCGTTCAGCCATTTTTGCTTCCCATAGAAACTTACCACGTTTGTCCAAATGACTGTATTATTTTTCGCAAGACAAGCAGATACGACTATTCAAAGCTACAAAAGTGCCCTGTGTGCGGATCAAATCGATATTGGGCAAATAAAAGTGCTAGAAGAAGATTTCTCTATTTTCCTCTTGGACCCCGTTGGAAGAGAATGTATGGCAATGCAAATATCTCGGAAGTTCTTCAGAGCCATATGCATGCTCAGGACTATGATACTGAAGAACCTAAGAACATTATGCGCGACATTCACGATTCTCCTTCCTGGAATCAAGCTTTCTCTGAGGAGGGATTCTGCAATGGCGATTCCCGAGGCATGCTGTTACAACTTTCAACAGATGGTGTCAATCCGTTCAGCAGCAATAAAGTTAACTACTCCATGTGGCCAATTATGCTCACTATCCTTAACCTTCCCAGGAATGTCCGCAATCTCTTTGAGAACATCTTGCTAGCTGGTATAATTCCAGCTCACACGGATGGTCAAGAGCCGAAACACGTAGATCCATACCTCGAAATTGTTGTAGATGAAATTCTGGAACTTTCTGGTGCTACATTTTTTGATGACTTCAGAAAGGCTCCTTTTACATTCAAAGTTGCCTTAATGAACTATGTACTCGACTATCCTGGCCTAGGAAAAGTGTTTGCAACATCAGCCCAAGCTGCTTTACAAGGATGCATGTGGTGTGAGCTAAGAGGTAAGATATACTGTAGCTGATCATGATCAGCTAATTTACAATAATATTATTATCATTCCATGAACTCGCATTGGATATACAGTTGAACCTCCCTTTGCGACCACCTCTCATAAGCGACCACTTTTCCAAAATACCAAAAGTTTTCAAGTCAAATCACTATAGATGGAACCTCTCGTAGGCGACCACCTCTCGTAAGCGGCCACTTTTAGAGATGATTGTTTACAATTTTCAATTGTTTTTAACCTCCCGTGGGCGACCACTAGACACACAATCTGCTGTATCTCTCACAGGCGGAGAGTGAGAAACGTTTCACTGTAACATATTGGCCACATCATTACAAATCTTACAGTCGGTGCAATCGGAAGTGTTTCCTCGATATAGCTTAGCATTGAAACAATTGATAAAATACACATGCACTATACTTCACACTGAAATAGACTTTAATTAGATTGAATCCCTTGTAGGAAAATACGCTCTTATCTTTTATCTGTCTAATCTATTTGCATATGTTCTGTTCATGAAAAATTTAGACAGCGCTACTTGAAGTAATAAAAGAATCAAGTTTCTTTTGCAATACAGTAATTGTCTTAATCCAGGGTCCGAAATTAACTTTTTTAGGCAGGCGCCAAGTGGCGATTGAAATTTTTTTTTCAGTTGCCATATGAAAAAATGTGTCGCCAAAAAGCAGAAAAAAAAAGTGTCAATAATCCTTCGCAGTGAAACACAAACCAAAATTTTTGGTTGCCAGATGGAAAATTCTGGTCGCCAATTTATCTTTTAAGAATCAGAACGAAGAGAACGCGTTTGCGTTTGGGGCTGCAATGGCGATTTATACACCTACCACGGAAAACCCACGACGAAAGAATCGAATGCCGGCTATATACCAGATATACGCAGTTTCATAAGACTGCTAAATGTTTTAAGTCAACTTTATAGTCAATTGGCGGGCGGCTTTGAATTTTATTTTTATCGATTTGGCTGAAAATCAAAGTTATTGTTTGTATGATGATCGTGGCATGAAATAGTTAATCGCCCGCTGGCGACCAGTTGTGAAATTCTGGTCGCCAGTGCAAAATTTTTAGTCGCATTGGCGACCAGGAAAGCGCAATTTCGGACCCTGTAAAAATCGCTGTGAGATACAAACAATAATCATTATAGACCCTAAGATTTTTTTTTTGCCAAGCATGATTTTGGACCAGTCTTAATATGCTTGTAGGTAAGAAAAGTTAGTACTATGGGTTTCGTTAAACACTGGCAAAAGGGTGAAGGGTTAGGTCTCCGTTAACAACCCGAAATTTAGACCTCCTGTGGTCTGGCCTCTTGTAAGCGACCACCTCCCGTAAGCGACCGCATATCCTTGACATTATGAGTGGTCGCTTACGGGAGGTTCGACTGTATATAAAGCGGTTATTCAGTGTGGAAAGTTGTGAAACACGGCTGGTATTTCTACGGGTCATTTTTTTTTTCTAGCCTTTAGCCATACAATGTATAATCTTACACATCTTTCCATTCCATAAATTGTTTATTAAATGACATAGATCTTTCCAGGCTTCTAGCCAGGATTTGAAAAGTGGGTGTCCAAAATGTTCCCTGGGGTTGGCTCAAGCCCAAAATTTATAAAGCAACAAGTGAAAAAATTAATAACTTTCTCTAAAAAACACATCTTGCTAAAAGCCTGGATCTTTCCTAACTCAATATCTCCTAAGGTTTCATTTATTCTGGAAAATTGTGCACATGGAATGCTCATGAACTTAAAACAAGAAGTTCTGAAGTCATTGCGGATTTGAACATCATTACTTTGTGTTCTAGGAAAATTTGTGCCTTCTTTGGACAAGGTGGTCTATCTGGAAAACAGACGCTATCTTAGCAAGGAACACCCTTTGCGTAAAGAAAAAAGTCCCTTTCCAGACCGCAAAACAGAGAAGAGGCCCAAACCAGAAGATGTAAATAGTGATGATATTCTCTGGAATTCAGTTGCCCACAGCAGAGCGAAAAACAAGGCTCAAGCCAGTAACGTCACTAAAGCCACTGGATCCCGAGGTGTTAACTGTTTCATGTTGTTGCCCAATCATGACAGGCCAAATCAAGCTTTACCTGATATGATGCATGACCTCAAAAATATTGTTTGCACTTTTTTTGACTTAATTGCTGGCAAGGGTGATAGCTTGAAAGTTAGAAAAGCAGAAAAAGAGTTGGGTCGTTTTCAAGGATGCTGGTCAGTGGAAAAGGAAGGTGACGAGCCTGAAGCACAAAGCACCACACAAAGTAGGTTTCTTCATTTTATTGCAGTGGAATGCCACCTTACATGTACAATGTAAATTCATCACAATAGTAGGACCACCTCATTAAAATGTATGTCAATCAGGTTCTTTTAACCATTTTTGCTGTTTGTAAAACTGATAGATCAAAATATATCCCTGAAGTTTTGCATATTTTGTTTTTGATACGTACAATACGTGTAAATTGGTAAATATAATTGGACTTTGTCTTGAAACTGGTGCCCGTAATTATTTCAAATTACCCTCTTGCCTAGCAAATTTGAAATATTCACCCAATTATACTCTGTTCGAATAGATGGAGATTTTATTTTAACGGATGACCCAAGCCGTTCAAATGGTTGCAATTTTTTTCTGAACTTCTAGTCCATGGCTAGTGAACGGAATTGGGTTTTAAAACGGAAAGCCATTTAAATGTACGTTTTCACTTGAGAGATCTCATATTGTTCTCCAGTTATACAGTTAAAGACCGTATAGGTTTGTAACATAATTAAGTTAAATAAAGCACACACTCTGTTTGGTCAATTGAGCATTAATTTACTACATGTGCATGGGTACGTAGCTTACATGTAATATTTGCAGGTGTTAACAGTGTAAAAATGTCTGAATATCACTTGTCACATTTACTTGTTTTTTTTTATACATGTATTCTGTTGCATTTTCTCAATATTTTCTAGATTGCCAATCCAAAGCAAAAAAGACAGGCAAAAGAGCCAAATCGCAGAGTCAGAAAAACATGCTACCAGCTGCTCCTTTCCGTCTTTCTAGTGCTGACCTAACATTGGCCGATAAGCGTGCATTAAATGTGCGTGTACCCGTTGGCTATGGCTGGAAGCCATGTGCTTTCTTTTGTAAGAGACCGTATCTCAAGTCACATGATTGGCAGCAGGTAAATGTGCGTGTATGTGTGTCAAGCAGTTCCAGTCAATCTAGGTCACACGCGACCAGTGTTTGCAAGATTTAATTAAGTCTCCAAATTTACGTGTCAGTTTCAATAAAGAACACAGAAAGCTATGATGTAAAAGAATGCATCAGACCAGGGTAGAATTATACATGAATCTCAACATGAATTAATAAATCTTGGGGGTCAGGTGTGCTCACCATGCAAAACGTGGCTGATCTATTTGCATTATTACTACATGAATTTAGCATTATATATATAATTCTGTCTGAACGCTCTACTCTTCTTGTGAAATTTCTTTCTACAATAAGGGCTTAAATGCAAACTTACACGTGCGCTGATGAACTTCAGGACTGGAGGCGAAGGTTCGAATCTGCCTGAGATTCTTTTTTTTTTTCAGTAGTGTGGGGCAACTGGGGTAAAAACAAAACAGGCTTTCAGAAATCCTTTATAAGAGACCAAAAACATGGCGGTTGTCGATTCTCCTACAAAAGTGAGGCGGTTTCATTTGACATGAAAGTGGGGGAAATAGTCAATGGATTCTTTCTTGTCTCCAGGGCTCCCCAGGGGCCTGCTGGAAAGTCAAAACTGGACACTGGACTGGTCTAGGTAGCAATCAAACATAAATTGTTGTCCTTTAACTCATGAAATTGTTCAGGTGTGTTAGATTTTTATCATTAAGTTATTTATCTATTCATCTTTAATATGATATTGCAGTAGAACTGCCCTTATGAGGGAGCCATAATAATAATCGTATGTATCATGCATGCAGGTATTTTAGTGATGTTCCTAATCATACATCTTGTTAACTTTTCATGATAGCTTGCGGTGGATGGGATCTTGAAGTTCTGCTTGAGAGGCCTTCTTGGACGAAACCAACGAATCTCACTCTTCCGCCTCTTGGATGTTCTGGCAAAGATTTGCAGTGACAGTCAGGACGTGCATGCCCTGCTTGCCTTGGAAAAGGAGGTGAATGAAGTTTGTGCCAAGATAGAACGTGACTTCCCTATCAGTGTTCAGGTACAGTTAATATCAATATTATTATTAACAATAATTATTAACAATAATTTCACATAATCCACAGTCAACACTCTTTAACTAAGTTTCTAATGTCTAGAAGGCAACTGCTTTATAACGCATGAGAATTAGAATTATTAAGACTTGTGACACTTCTGACCTGTAGATTTTAAATGCTTCAAAAACCTCCCTCTAAATCTATTCAGTCTGATCCTAATTCAGAAATTTTAGTTTGTTTAATTTCAGACTAGAAAATTGAGAAGTTTGCTGGATCTTTGTTAAGACACTAATTAAACATTCATTTCTTTTATATTTTCTTTATGAATTATTAATGAGGTTTTTAAACTATTTTTAAAGACTTGAACCATATGATGTTACTTGCATGCACATAACATTGTATAATTTTTGTGTCTAGACCATTAGTCTCCACATCCTGCGCCATTCTGTCAATGGAATTCAGCGACAAGGGCCAGTCCACAGTTGGTGGATGTATTGTTATGAGCGATTTAATAGTTGGATCTGCCAGCGGGTTAAGAACCGCCGTTTTCCAGAAGCTACTGTTATGGAAACATATAGAGTGAGTCCAAAAGAACTACATTCTTATATAAGTAATGTTTATCAAATAGAAAATGGCACGCGTGTTTACATAGCCTGGTGCAAACATGAGAGTGAGTTTGGGAGAATTCAAAAGTTTATGCAAACCCAAGCCATGGGTGAGGGTTTGCATAAGTACTTTCGAATTCTCCCAAACTGACCCAAGTGTTTGCATCAGGTTATGTAAACACAAGGCAGCCATTTTCTATTTGTTTTATGAAGTAATTGAAGCGATCGCCATCCGGCAAAAGGTCATATCATCATAGTGTTTACTTTTCATGCAAACTAGCTTCCTAACCAATCAGAGCACACGTTATATCATGAAAATTTTATAAATTTGATTGATATGTTGGCCCTGCCTTGCATGATCACCTCAAATAACAATTTCCCCCTGATCCCATTATCTTGGCAGGTTTGCAAACAGGGGGCAAACCTTGCAAGTAATTAATACACAGAACAAATTGAATTTGTACTATTGTTTAACCAGGATACATTACAGCATTGATATATGATCTCTAATCTCCATGCCATAGCCCTGGCCACCTGCATCAGACCTGATCTGTAGATCTCACTAGCATTCAGTGGTTTGGGAGGAATTAAGAAAAACACAGAAAAATTGGGATATATTCAGAAAATGTGAATGGTAATAATATGTATGATTTCCATTATTATGTCTTTGTCAGCTATTTGATTGGGTACAGTGCATGAAACATTCTGGGCGCCTCTTGAATGTTGATGTGGATACTGGAGAAAACACCAGCTTGAAGAAGAACTCTACCAAACAGTATCAACTCACCAAACAAGAAAGGGAGGACCTAGTTAACTGTGGTGCATTTTCTTTGGATGAAGACAGCACATTAGATGTCAAGCAATCGTTTTCTATGGAGAAACAACTGAATGGAAAGAAGTGTGTGTGGAAATCCTTCACATTGGATTCTGGAGTTGTAGTCTCTTCAGTAGTGAACATTAGTTGCAAAGACAACACACAAATTGGAAGGATAAGTCACTTCCTCACACTGCATGATCAACTTTCTGGCACAGAAAGTGACTTTGCAACTGTGAAGCTCTTCAAGTCATGCAAACAAGATCCTGAAAGCCTTATGTATTATACTGACATAACATCATTTGACATAAAAACTGTTGCACTACATTGCCTTTCTTGCCCTCTTGTGACAGCTGCAGATGATCAGAACGAATCCCTGTTATGGCTACTGAACATTTAAGCAAATGAAATGATGTCAAATGGGCGTTTTTCACAGCTGCAGCACTCCACTTATTTTAAAATACATGTGTTTAGCATAGTATGATTGTATGATGATGTATTTAAAATGTTAGCTAGAAAGACAATCATGCAAACAGGATTTAATTAAAAGCTAATACCTGGCCTGCGCTTGAAGCTTGAAATGGTCATTTCACCTCATTTTTCACATAACTGGAATACAGCTTATCACCCAACTTTTAATTCACATACTTTTCACAGGGTCTGCACACTTCACATACATGTGAAATTCAATGAGAGATTGACAAAATGTTTTCACATGACTTTTCACATCCTTGACACATGTGAAACAGCATGTGAATTTGGGAAAAGGTTTTCACATGATTTTTCACATGGTTTAAAATTTCACATGTTATATTTCACTGCATTTTTCACAGTGTAAAATATTTCACATGTGTTTCACATGATCTTCACATGTTTTTCACATAGTTCACTCTAGTAGTGCAATGAGAAACAATTATCGAAACTGACTTCCAAACCAACATTCATAATATTTAATGAAAACTTGGTTGCAGTCCACAAAATCAAGGAATCATTGACTCTCAATCGACCAGCATACGTTGGTATGTGTATCCTTGATTTGAGTAAGACTCTCATGTATGACTTTCATTACAACTTTATCAAAAGAAAATATGGTAACAAAGCCAAATCACTATTCACTGATACTGATAGTTTGACATACGAAATTGAAGCAGAAGATGTGTATCAAGATTTTTGGAAACACAAAGATATGTTTGACAACAGTGATTACTCATCTGATAACCAATATTTTGATGCAACAAATAAAAAAGTCATTGGCAAGTTCAAAGATGAAGCCGCTGGTGTACCCATTACTGAATTTGTTGGTTTGAGAACCAAGATGTACTCATACATCAAAGACAACAATAATGGTGGTAAAACAGCTAAAGGAATCAAAAAGAATGTGATTAAAAAAGAAATTCAACACTCTGATTACAAAGATGTTCTTTTCAATGAGAAACAATTACATCACCAAATGAAAACAATCAGGAGTAACCATCACGAACTTGGTAGTTACACCATCAACAAAACATCATTGTCATGTTTTGATGATAAACGATATCTACATCCGAATGGTCTTGATTCATATGCTTATGGACATTTTCGTTTGTAAACAAAATTTGTGACAAAACTTGTGCCTCAAACTTTGTGTTTAAAACTTGGTTTTCAATTTTCATTCAATTTCATTTTTGTATTTTTATCTATTTTTCGACTATTTTTTCATCAATTTTCGAATGTTTTGTTGGGTGAATGCCCCATAAAACAAATAACAAGAATGGTACGATGGGTGCCAGACACATGCCAATCCCCATCAAAGATGATTCCATGCAGGTGTCAAACCCTGCATTGCTATGATTATTGCTTCTTTTGCAACTATCACAAAGAATCATCCAATAAAACATCAAATATGCCACAATGCTGTGAAAATCAAAACATTCGAGATATCTCTGGCCAATTGACTTGCGTTTATTGTGGACAAGTTGTTGGTGAGGATTTCAAAACAGAATACATCAATTTTCATGCCAATTTGTTCAAAATATACAAGAAAACAGTGTATAATAGAAAATACCATTTGTCGCATACATTAGATCAAATTATTTTGAAAAACAAAGTTGAAATCAGTTGTTCAACCAATTTCAAAATTCATAAAATATTCGTTGAAATAAACAAAATACTGCCACAAATCAATGGCAAACGACCGATAGTTCACGCGATTCGAACGTTTAGTTCGGTGACACTTCAGCGCTCCAGACCCTGAAAATAATAGAAATATTTTGTTCACATATTTCTCACCTAAAATAAAGGATAATCTAGGTTCCTTCGCAGGTCCTTTTATAGCAGAAAACGCGAACAACAAGACAGTAAAGAACGAGCCATCGCAACATTGTTGCAACGAAGAGTTTGAAACGCCTGACACATTTCTACTCGTACCAGACCCAGCGCGCCACCGTTGTGTAATTTCACGTCCGCCATTATGCATTGCATTCTTTGCGTGGATTCCACTGCGTCAGACGGAAGAATTTTTTACTTGTGCAAGCAAGGATGCAGAGCTATTAGCTGAAGAAGATAATTCCAAAGGATTTTGGTCCAAACATTCCCTCTTCGTCGAAAATACTCGAGAGGAACTTGTAGCCATCTGTACCTCGAAAAAACGTTTTGAAACGTAAGTTATTGCGAAAGCAACAGAAGGAGAAAGTTCTTGGACGGGTTCCTGCAACATATACAGTGGTAACCTCTCTGAAGTCCCATAGTCCGTAGCACAGTTGAACAAGCAGCCAGTGCGTTTTCTGCGTGCCGTTTTAAGATTCCATGGGTGTTGTCCATTGGGCACAAAGGATGAACTCGTTCGCTTTTTCGCATTGTTGCTCCTTTGTTTTTTTAGTTCCACGCGATAGAGTTTTTAATATTAGCAGAAGCTTTAGAAATTAAAAAAGAACATCTTCTAGACGTGATTGTGCGTATTTTATATTAAAAATAAATTAAATTTAAGCCTAATATTTTTTCCGGAAATCCAGGCGGGAGGGGGGGTCTTTTGTATTGGAAATCCAGACAGGAGGGGGGGTCTTCTGCTTCAGGAAATCCAGGTGAGAGGGGGGGTTAAAAAACGACCCCATCCGTCGGGGGGGTGTGGATTTTTTCTGGAATAACCCATTCTATCATAATACAAAAGTGGTTTCATCAGCATATGGTACAATAAATTTGTCTTTCCAGATCCTGAATTACCACATATTAACATCCGAAACGTGTCATTTGGCATGTAACCATACAATCTTTTGAAATTAGTGTTTTTATCATGTCTGTCATAATTTGGGATTTCCATGTATATCAATACATTATATAAGTTGAGAAAAGTTAATATAAGTTAATAATATAATGGATTTACAGAGATTAAAACAATTATCTGAAGCCAAGGTTAAGGCTGGAACAATAACCAAACAAGTTAGAGATACATTGAAGGAGTACAAGCATGATAAACAAGATTTACAACAAGGTTTATCAGAAACTTTCAAACCAATTATTAAAGCTCAAGAGGAAACAAAACAAACAATTGATGAAAAACAAGACAAACTGATTGAACAATTGGAGAAAAACCAAAAAGCGTTGACTTCAGGTTTGGAAGACATTGCTATGTTAACTTATCAACCAGAAACAAAACCACAATCACCAGAAGCAAAGCTACCAATAGATTATCAACCAGCAATGTCAAATTTGGATGCTGGTTTTGATGATGATGAGTTCCAAAAATTGATTCAATACGATCTTGCACCTCCGAGTTCTGTTCTCCAAGCTTCTATGCAAGGAGATATTGACATCAAGGATTACGATGCTAATATTGGCAAAATGTTGAAAAAACTTGGAACAAAGAAGGGTCCTTTATCCAAGGGCCAAGGAAAGACCAAAAATAAAGACAAAATTGATAAAATAGATGAAGATATAAAATTATTGCAAAAATACAGAGGGCGCATTAAAATAATCCCAGAAGGAATGAAAACCATCAAAAAAGGTTATGGTTATACGCAACCAAAGAGAAATGCATACAAAATATCATCTTCTGGGAAATATGGTGGACTAATGATTGATATTCCAAAATTAATGGGACAACTCAGACTTGTGGCAACAAAAGATAAACGCGAAGTAATGGATAAAAAGGTTGATTTCGATACAATCGATTTATTGACCAAGAGATTTAATTCAAAGAAGAAATACAGTGATATTGCCAAAATGGTATTCGATGAATTGAACCAACTCAGTGAGATTCCAATCCATAAATCCAGCAAAAAATTTAAGAAATTGGGCTCTGGTGTTGTTTATTTCAATGATGCTAATGATTTGATTGACAGAATGGAATTGCTTGGTGGATCCATTTTGGCTGGCAATAATGGAGTCAAAGAGGAATTTTCACAAATAGCCCATAAATTGAATCAACTTGGCTTAATAAACAACAAACAACTCATTGATTTATTGCAACAATATATAATCAAATAATATATGCAAGAAAGGGCGATACATATTTCATCTGTTAACCGACAAAAAATAGGTCGAAGTCGGCCTGAAGACTTTATTATCAAATTTGATCCACCATTAAAGCTTGACACAACAATGAGACATGAGCTAGCTGTTGATCGAGTTTCAATGACATACTCGTGGCATAATGTCAATGCAGGATACAACAATAATACAATAAAATACAGCCCAGATAATGGTACAAAATGGAAAACAATCACATTTGTTGATGGAATGTATTCATATGATGATCTTGATGATTATATCACTCAATCAATAATTCAAAATGGAGATAAACCATCTTCCAGCAAGGGCATCAATCTATATTTTGTGTTTTCATCATATAGAGTTGTCATTGAGCTAGACAACCAATGGAAGCTTGATATTAGAAACTCTAATTTTGGAGCACTTATTGGATTTAAACCAAAGTTAATTAACCAAACTGAACATGGGACAAAATTGCCAAATATTACCAATGATATTGACGTTTTGAACATAAATTGTGATATAATAACTGATAGCCTCAGTGATGGACGATTCACAAATACACTGATAATGATACCCACTGACAATTTAACAAGGAGTTATCCCTTTACTTTTGAGCCAAAAAGAGCATTATTCAGCCCAGTTTCCAAGTCAATTATTTCAGAAATGGGGATAACAGTGACTGACGCTTTGGGTCGGCCAATTGACTTGAATGGCATTGACTGGTTCATGAGCTTGATTCTCAGGTCTAGTTTAATATAATATAATATATCAATATATGGTACGACAAAGTGAATTTAAACCACGTTTTGACCCAGAATTGGGCCGTTATGTAAGCAAACATATTCATGGTGAAGGAATTATGAATGTTTTCAGATCAGTTGGTTCAAAACTTTTCGGAAAAACAGCAAAAGAATTAGCTAAAAAAGGAGCCAAAACTGCAGCTGAAAAAGCAGTCACCAAAACTGGTGAGTTTGCTGGTAATAAAGCAGGTGATAAAATAATTCAATTATTGAGCAAAAAACAACCTTCCAAAACAAAATCAGTGACAATGAGCCAACCAAAAATGGAGCAGCCACTGACTGATTTTCAAATAGCTGAGAGAGTCAATCAGATGATATCCGGTGGAAAACTCAAAAGAAGGAGAAAATGAAAATAATGTAACATATCTGTATAAATGAAATCATTCAGAAATCCAAAATACATTGAGAGATATGAAGATGTCTTCTTCCAATTGGAGACACCATTGAATACTGGTAATCCAGGAAATAATAGGTCACAAAAGAAAGATGGTTATCGTTTTGTTGTTGACAACACAGGAGAAGTTACTCCATTTGATTGGTATAATGCAAGAATATCAGTTGGTTTCAAAGTCCAAACAATGCAAAATGCAAATATAGCAGCTGAAGACCATAATGGTATTGTTAATGGTTCACACAGTCTTATACATGATTTCGATGTAAGATTGAATGGTAAAATGGTATATGATTGTATTGATGCAAATCATTGTGTAAATATTAAGAATCTATTGGAATATAGTCCAGGATATGCTCAATCGACAGCAACAAATGAGTTTTTCTATCTGGATACAAACCGACACGCTGAAGAACGATCGGCTGAAGACAACTACAATAAAGGATTTGCTGCAAGAAAAGCGCTTTTGGGTCTATCAGCAGTTGTCAATACAGAAATACCATTGAATCGATACTCATTCTTTGAAGCATTGATGGATGAGTTATTACCATCAACAAGATTGGAATTAAATTTGCAGATTGAATCTGATACTATTCTAATATGGCAAGCTGGGGCTGATTGTCGTGTAATTATTACCAGAATGGAGTTGATTGTCCCACGAATCACTTTCAATTCAGAGGGGCAATCACTGTATATGAGTCAGTTTCTAAAGCCTCATAAATGGGTTTATTTGCGTGAAAATGTGGAAAGAAGCAATTCATCAGCACAAAGAAGTGGCCATTTTCAGATAACAAGTGGGATTTCAAAGCCAAGACATGTGTTTGTTTTCATTATCAATGATGCAAATCTTGTTGCACAAACAGTAAATCCATTTTTGTACAATACATTTAGTGTATCAACAGATCCCAGAACATTGCTGAATTGTCATTTATCTGTGGCTAATGGCAATGAATATCCTGATGTACATTACACTCCAGAGGCTGATTTGACTCGAGTTTACAGAGATGTCCTCAAATATGTGCATGCAAATAATGAATACAGTCAGGGGACTTTATTGAATGTCAACAATTTCAAAACACTATTTCCATTCTTGTATTTCGATTTGACAAAACAAAAGATGGATATCAAAGATGGTACCACAAAGCTGACATTTCATTATGAATTATCTGGTACAGCTACAACTGCATATTCAGTTTATGCATTGACATTATATGAGCAAGATGCTGAGTTGATTCAAAAAGATGGTAAAATATTGTTTCGATAAATGGAATAAATTTTTAATGTAACGTTAGTTATATAAAAGATATGACAACTTATCATTCACATGGAGTAAAACTATCAATTGGGCAAAAAGATAAACTTACTCGGGCTTTGAGAAACAATTCAGCAATAACAATAAGATTATCAAATTCTGAATTAACTGGTCCGGATCAGCTGATGTTAACCAATACACAAATAAATAGGCTGAAAAAGGCAATGCAAAACAAAACTGGAGCAGATATTAAAATAAGCAAAACACAGATACGAAAAGCTGTACAACAAGGAGGCAGTCTTTGGTCATCATTATTCAAAATTGGCACAAAATTACTACCAATGGCAGCAAAGGCAGTTGGACCATTAGCTACTGGAGCACTTTCTGGGCTTGCAAATGTGGGAGTCAATAAAACATTTGGTAGAGGACAAGCTGGTGGTTTCCTCATTCCTCAAAATAAAACTGATCAATTAATAAAATACAAAGATTGGCTCACTGAAGCACAAAAGAAGCAAATTGTCAATGCAATACATACTGGTGGACAGATTGTAATTAAACCAACTAAGACACAATCAGGAGGTTTTTTGTGGACATTATTGGCTTCAATTGGCATTCCAATGGTTTTGAATGCATTAATGGGTAAAGGCTTGCAGGTGGATAGAAGTAGATCCAGAAGATCGGTCCCAGTTTTTGTTCCAAACACAACCAAAAAAGATGGTGGTTTGGTCCTACCAGTTAATTATAGGCCGCCTCCATTTTTCGGTACATGGGATCAATATGGTAAAGGTAAAAAAAAAACCAAAAAAGGAAAAGGTCTGTTATTAGGCAAAAACAGTCCATTCAAGGGGATTCCATTAATCGGAGACATTCAGTGAAATTCATAAATAAACCACTCAGTAACTTTGAACTCATTGATTGGGTCAAAACTCAAAATAAAACACTTCAGAGGCATTTACAACAGAGATAATCTACCACAAAAGATGAAAAAAGATGAAGTTGGTATCATTAACCTGGATTCACAGATTGGACCAGGTACACATTGGGTTGCGTATAGAAACGGAGACAAATATGTAGAATATTTTGATAGTTTTGGGTTAATTATGCCAAAAGAAATTATGCAATTCATGTCAACAAGTGGCAAACGATTAATGTATTCAGGTGATGAAATCCAGGAAAGAGATTCAGTATTATGTGGCTATTGGTGTTTGTATTATTTATTTGAGAGACAAAAGGGTACAAGTATATTGAAAACAATCCACAATGCACATTTTGACATGAACAATCAAAGTGTCAATCATAATTTTATAATCCAATATTTTAAAAAATTATCTAATTAATTTGTATAATGGTTGATATAAGATATTGTGAAGAATGTGATGAATACACAGAATTTTCAGGAAAATTATGTTTATATATGGTGTACATTGGTAACAGATTCTGAGTCAGAGGATTATGAGACGGATTATGAGTCTGACTCTGATGATAATTAATCTAATATAGTGATATAAAATGGTCAAATCATATTGTGTTAAACAAAAGAAAGAAACTGAATGTATTGAGCCTGCAGGTTACAAGCAAGCCAAAAATGGTCGGCTCATGTTCTTCTGTACATGTGCTGAATGTGGTATAACTAAAACCAAATTTGTTAAAAAACAGGGAAACTAAATAGCCCGTTCGAAGGGGCGGGCATAATGGATACTTTAGCATCAACTGGTGCTGATATGTTAATTCAACATGCATTACCATGGATGGGAAAGAAAGCAGTTGAAATGGGTCGATATTATGGGTCTGAAGCGCTTAGAAACCCTAAATTGCAGAAGAAAGCTATTGATTATGCTATCTCTAAAGCAACACCTTTTGTTCAAAAGACTGGATCAGAGATGTTTGATAAATTATCAACCAAAGTAAGACCAAAAAGAAGGTACAAAACTGACCGAAAAGAACTTGATGGTGGTAATTTGAATACAATTTTGGAACAACTCGGTACACCAGGTAAGGTTGCATCGAAGTCGATGGATGTTGTTGGAACATTAATTCCATCAACAAAGGAAGTCTTTGATAGATACAAATCTGGAGACATTGCCAAAAGTGCATTTAGCACAGATACTGGCATATTGTCGAGTCAATTTTGGTCTGGCAAGGCTGGGAAAAAGACATTAGAAAAATACAAAGATTATCCATGTGAAAGCATGGTAAAAATTGGAAGCAAATATCATAACACACCAAGTTGTTCAAGCTATGATTCCATTGGTTGGCATCCACCAAATTGGGGTGAGTATGAAAAAGGCATCAAAGGACGACCCAAAAGTCGTTCCGCTGTCTTAAGCGGTGGTTCAATTGATATACACAAAATGATTGGTAAATTACCGCGCCCAAAAGCTGGTTGGGTATTACCTGGTCATAAATAAACTGGTCCATACAATGATTTGGAGAATCAAGTAAAATATAACCCCAAAACAGGGCAAATATTGGAAATATATGATAAACCAACAGGCAAAACAGATGCAATAGCCATGCAACATGATGTTGATTATTCAGTCTGCAAAGATGACAAAAAATGTAAATTAAAAGCTGACAAAAAGATGGTAAAGTCATTGGATGCTGTTCCATTTTCTGAACGACAATGGGGACATTGGTTGGCAAGAAATGCAATCAATACAAAATCAAAATTGGGACTTGGGGTTCCAAAAAACGTCAAAAGCCGTCGAGTAAAGAGGAAAACTGGCAAGAAGAATTAGCTAATGAGCTGCATAAACCCATAAGACGTAACTTTACTCGGCGGCGTGTTATTGTAAATAATATTGATGAAATATGGGCTGCTGATCTTGTTGAAATGCAACAATTCAGTAAATGGAATAAAGGTAATAGGTATCTTCTCATGACTATAGATGTTTTCAGTAAATACGGTTGGATTGTCCCATTAAAAGATAAAAAAGGTGAGACTATAACTAAAGCATTTCAAAGCATATTCAAAGAGGGTCAAAAACCAAAGTATCTATGGACTGATAAAGGCTCAGAGTTCTACAACAAACATTTCAAAGACTTGCTCAATAAACATAACATTACACTGTATTCGACTGAAAATGAAGAAAAGTCATCAGTGGTGGAAAGGTGGAACCGGACGATTAAAAATAAAATGTGGAAACGATTCACTGCTCAAGGCAATACAATGTATCTGGATATTTTGCCTAAAATATTGAATCAGTATAATAACACTAAACACAGTTCAATAAAAATGACACCGACAGAAGCATCTAAGAAAAAGAATGAAGGAACTGTTTACTTCAATCTTTATGGCAATTTGAAGCAATTGTCATCCCAAGCAAAATTCCAAGTCGGTGAAAAGGTTAGAATATCAAAGTATAAAAGAAAGCTGTTTGATCGAGGTTATACAGAAAACTGGACAGAAGAGGTCTTCATTATCGATAAAATTCAATACACGAATCCAATCACATACAAACTGAAAGATCTCAATAATGAAGAGATTAAAGGGAGCTTTTATGAACCAGAATTATTGAAAGCCAAACAGGAGATATTCAGAATCGATAAAGTTATCAGGAGAGATTACAAGAAGAAACAAGCTTTGGTAAAGTGGAAAGGATACAATGATGCCTTTAATTCTTGGATCCCAATCAAGGATTTAGTTGATGTGCAAAAATAAATAAGCTCATTTCACGGCCTCACGAATATTCGATAGCGAGTCGATCCAATAAAAAAATCTATTGTTGTGTGCAAGATAAATGATATTCTTACCTCAAAAAGCGTCTACAAACATCAGAACGATGAAAGTGGAGAAATAAATGTCCAATATATCCCAAAACATGAACGAAAAACATCAAAACACAAGCTCTTCACAAAATGGCGACAAAATGGCCGACACGTGTATTAACAAACTAGTGTCCAGTCCGCTTTGGGTTGTGTCATCGTGAACATGCATGAAAGCGCATGCGTGTTAATCCAAATCAAGCAATATTACGCAATATACAGAAAAAATAGCACCACAAGTGTAAAAATTTCAGAATTGAGTGTAATATATAGGTAATCGGGCCATTGTTATATTAGTTCACAAACTCTGGTGAAGCTTTAGGGTGGTGTCAGTTGGCCCCTGACTGAAACCTGTTTGACGGCTTGTGCAGATGGTGAATTACTGAGTAGTGTGGGATGTCTTCCAGTAGACGGTACCTCCAGGGTGAGCCCGCTCAGGCCCTACTGGTTTACAGCGGGGTGCTCAGAGTGCGTCCCAGGACTCAACCTCGGTCCCAGAGGTAAACTGGGAAGGGACAGCCGCCTTGTCAGCGGCGGGAAAAAGACCTGGCTGGGGCCAGGCAAGTAAACAGCCAACCGAGCACCCCAACGTCTAGGGTTTTGTCCATTTTCGTGACAAGTCACACAACGTCACGCGTGACAGTAACGGCATCCAGTCACACAACAACCATAATGATTATTTTTTTATCCAAATTGGTGTTCAAAAATATTGTATTCATCATTCAAATCAGCGATTGATGAGTTGGTTGGATTTAATCGATGATTGTTTGTGAGTTGGGGATCAGTTTGGTGTCATTTATGAAAAACCTAAATTTAGGTTTTTGAGAAACGAGGATAAAAATTTAGGTTTTTAGGTTTTCAGGTTTTTGAGTTTAGGTGTTGAATTCAAAGGCTGATATAGTATTTTATGTAGTTATTGGGGTGAGATAATGTGTGGTTTATGGCGTCTCCGTTGCAGGAGTTAGGAGAAATATTGGATTTATAAGGTTTCGTATGGGATTTTTTATCATTTTTTGAAAAGTGAGTTGATACCCTCAAACATCTAACTACTCAGTGGCACTGGTCCATCACAGGATGAACTCAGCATGAAATGACTAGAAGTATCCTTGAGATGGGGGGGGGGGGGGGGGAAGAGGGTATTCAGGAATACTTATGATGGGGAGGTGCTGATGAGGCCAAGTCATTAGACCCCCAAAACGTCCCAGGCTGCATATGAACAACTGGCCAAAAAGTCCAACAGCCCAGAATGGAACCCAAAAGGTCCATTCTTTGCTGTAAAAAAAAAACCCTGTAAAAAGTCCTGGTTAAAGTCTTTCCAGCCAAAAAGAGTTTAGTCTACAAGAAAAATTTTTCCCCAAGAAATCCCCCCTGGCTACTTTCAAACCCATTTGCGCCTCCCTGATATAGTACCCCAGAGGAGGTTGGACACGGTTCGAAAGGCATTGTTGTTGGTCGCATTAGCGAATCACGAACGCTCTTTTATCGTGGTCATGAAATCAACATGGCGGGCTTTTAGGAAGAAGTGAGTATCAATATTAATCATTTAACGTACTTGTTTTTAGCTTTGCGATTTCAACCCCACAGGACACGTTCAAGTTGGTACTGGTCTAGTTGCAGGAAACTTTTCGACTCTAAATTTAATTTCTAAGACAAGTTAGGGCTCGACTTCGGTGCTTCATTGTCGGCCTTTGTTGTGCCTCGTGAAATTTGAGTTGATGTTACATTTTGTCAATTTCTCTCCAAACTCAAGCTTCTCAGACTTCAAAATTAATATCCATTCCAAAGAAGATTAATTTCTTAATAGAAAATGATCAGGCGCCCCTAAGCGCCTCTTTGGTTACTGAATTATACGATGTTGAAGTAGTTGTATTTTTGCCACTATTTGCCTTTCACGCCATGAAACGTGACGAAGAACCCGCGAATTTTGCATGCAGTCCGCGTAATCTCCTGGTTTAAAAAAATCAAATTTAACTACCGGTTCTTCATTTCACCAGGTAAAATCATGACGAGCAAGCGGCCAGTGGGTAGTCCAACTGAGGAAAAGCTAACCAACTACGAGGAGAATAGATGGAATAATTGGAAGCATTGTTTTGTTGCTTGTACGTGGGGAAACATATCCGCTGGTTTGACGAGAGAAACTTAAAGTTAATTATCACAAGCACAGATCCACAGAAAAATTAATAACTGAAAAGGGGAGCCACTTGCAACTTAGTTCCATAAGTTAAGAATCATTTGTGCAGAAATTACATTCTACTTATACTGTTAAAGTATATCTTGTATGCTTGTACAACAATTGGCATGCCTGAGCTGTATACACTCTATGCACTGTATAAATTTCCATATATTCCCATACAAAAAAAATATTTAGTTACTTCAGGCATGTATTTTACATCAAAAGTCAAGCATATATGAAATCTCTATTGATGATTTGACTTATTACCTCTGTGCTTATTGTATAAATATATAATTGTGTATAAATTGTATGTAATTTGTGTTGTTAATAAAAGGGATTGACAGCTGATTTGCAAGATGACCTTCAAAGTAGATGTATGCTAATTTGATCTTAACTGCACTTGACTATTGTCAGTAGCTGAAATCTCTGGTATGCTCTGCAAACTATGTCGAGTCATCCACCTTCCCATTGGTGTACAAAATACACTTCGATGTAAACAGGCCCTTAGTTTATGAGTGGGGGGCATGCCTAGTGAGCAGAGTTTCCCTCAATTTGTATTTCAATATTTCTCCAAATTATCCAATAACATAATCATAATGGATATGTTGTAGATTTAAAGTGACTAGTACATGTAAAGGAGAGGAGGACATCTAGTGTGACTATAATAGTGTGCCCCTTTGCCAAGTTATGAATCACATGTGCAATATGTACAGCAGTTTTCATTATTAATGTGATTGATATTATTAAAATAAAATAAAAACAGATTTGATAGTGGGTAGCCTGTCTTGTTAGTACTGAACTAAAACTCTCCAAGATTAAAGAGAATATTGCTCACAGGTTTTTTGGAGTTTTTCACTATAGTAATGGGAAAGGGGGGGGGGGGGGCAAAACTTTTGTGAAGTCAGTATTTTTATATTGTGTGCTATCATAGTTTGTTAGACTATGGAAATGAGATACCTTTTTTGAGCAGCTATTTGTACTTAATCTGAATTTTTATTGTTCATTTGTGATTCCTTACCAACTTACTATTTGGCTTTCACACTCTCTATGTTTGAGGGTACTAATGTACATAATCTCCATAACATTGTTTTGTGTATTGATGTTTGTATTAAAAGGGCTTATTTTCTTTTGAATATATAATTAAAGAGGGAGCATGCACCCAGGCCCTATGCCCCACTGGGGGCTCAAAGGACTAAGAGAGAGAGAGAGATGCACCCAGGGCCCCTCACCTTGATCAAATACAGTACACTGACTCTTTCATACAAAGTAAGGGTCTGCCCAGTAAAGGAAGGTAGAGTATTTGGCATTGTTTACAAGGTTTTTTGACTTATTTCATTCAAGATCAATTTGATGTTTTCATTTCCCTCATGCAACATGTGATGTAACAAAACAAATTATTATTGAAGAACTTGTTATATCAAACATATTTAATACTCCTGTGTGGCTAAAATCTATGACTCTTGCAAGCTGAACTTGTGTGAGAGCTTTTTTCCATGACCCAGTCTCATTGGCAACCAGTATACAGAATGGTTAAACAAAATTCCTATCCAGTAAGGCCGTGAAAATCTTCATTTCCCTACAATCCTTGTTTACTTCATTTCATATTATAATATTCGGCTATTTCCACCAGAATTGGATACCAGTAGTTATGAACTCTGAATATTTCAATGCCAGATTTTCGAGCCCGTGATCGTACATTATAATTCAAAAGGTACGATTTCATAGAAGGACGACAGGATTGGTTTTGCAATTGTATGGAAGTGGTAATTACACTGATTACATGGCGCAGTTTCGGCTGTACCGGCTTTCGATCGATCAATCGCTAGGATCGCCGTATAAACCCAACGTTTTGAGCGTTAAATTAGTCAGTCGATGTGTGCTAACGCTAACCGGAAAAAACTTATCGAATAAATTGCCGAATTAACCGATTTTCTGCCTTTTTGAAGCGAAAATTTGTCATTCCTTGAGATCCGCACAGCACGAAGGTTTGTTACAACTGACCTCGAACCGACAACTCGCCCCAGCATGCCTTTCGAACCGTGTCCAACCTCCTCTGATAGTACCCATATGCCTGTCAGTACCCTCCCCTGAGAGAAGAATTATTATTCTCCATAGGCCATCCCCCTCCCTGCACCTGGAAAAGATACTTGTCTTTCACAGTGTCAACTTGACCCCTGCATTCTGTTCAGTTTCCCTAATGGTTCACCTTTTGTCAACAGAAACATCACATCTAATTCACCGTTTCAAGGCAGCAATATAAAAAGCAAAATGTGCCACACTCACCAAACACATGCACTATGAATGTCCTGCTAATTGAACCCAGTGTATTGTTCATGTGACAAGAATAATTTCCTGAGTCTACAAGCAATACGTCATCCAAAATCAACTTCTTTGATTTTATCATGTCCTTTGACTTGCGGTACGTTATGTCCAGAACTGGACTATTGAATTTGTTCCAGAATATTTCTGCGCCTGGATGACCAACAGCAGAGCAGTCTAATTCAATTTTATCTCCTGCCTTTACCAATAGAGTCTGACCATCATGTGATGAATTCACAGGGCTTGTATAAGGTAGAACTGTAGGATTTCAGAGATAAGACAACGAAATGTTACATGTAGAAAATACATAGTTACAGGAGATAATAAAGCTTGAACAAAACAACCATTGGGCAACTTCAGATTCATGAAACCTTCGTATAAATTAAGATGTATCCAGTAACCGTAAGAATTTGTTTCTTTAACCCTTTAAGCCCTAACAGTGATCAGCATCAAATTTCTTCTTGTAATATCAACACTTATTCAACCCCTGAGGTCATGAGAATTAAGGATATGATCACCCAAGGTGAATTTTCCTGATAATTTAATAACTTCTCCACAGTAATTTTATAAGAAAAGTATAAGGACAAGATAGGAGAATTTGGTCTTTGATATTAGAAAGGGAGATGAGGAAGGGGGTTGGGGAGGGGCCCTCAGTGGGGCATCTTGCAAACAAAGATTTTTCTCTTTTTACATGTATATGCAGGGAAGGAATGTGGAGATACTGGAAACAAGGTTGGAGTACAGCCTACATGTATACAGGTATCTTGTACTAAAATATTTAAATTAAGCATATAAACTTATAGAAATTCATACCTGAAAGTCCAGTGTTACAGCCCCAGAGTGCAAAGCAAAGAAGTCTTAAAGTAAGCATTTCAAGTGTAAGAAACTGATAGTTTTCCAGTATAAACCAGAGAAACTGGCTATACTTAGTTGATATTGGCATCCCTCTGGTGATCAGGCACAGTCAGTACCAGTCAGCAGTTATTTAGATAATCATCTGCAACAAAAATGCAAGACAAAAGTGATTCAATTTTAAAGTCTATGCGATTTTTTTAAGGGCCTGATACGTACAGTTGATTCTTAAATAGCTTTGACATGATATTTTACCAATTCTTGAATTACACAAGTTTATTATTTTCATCTACATATAGGCCCAACGTACAGTATACATCTCATCACTCCAGGTTAATCTCTTGGGAGAATGTCCATAAAAGATGAGAAACTGCTCCCCCAGTGGGGGATACTCGGGTACATTGAAGAAATCACCTTTATTAGGAATTAAGGAATTTTTTGGGTTAGTGTTCTGGGGTAAGTTGTTCAAAGCACAATTAACCTAATCCTGGATTAAATTATTCTTCAAAACGATTTTTGTCAAAAAGGTTTTTACTTAGACTTGTCTTAATACCATAAATTTAAAATTAGCCTTTTAAAAAAACATTTCAACACTAGCGAGATGAAATCTCAGAAAACTTAATTTAATCTTAGATTAGCGTGCAAATATTGGCTGTCAAACAACCAGACCCAGGTTGACTTTTCTAGGTGGAAGAACTCTGGCAGGGACTTTTTGGGGGTTAAATGCAAAGAAAAATTAAGAACAATGAACTTTTTGGGGTTAATAATAATTGTTTGAGGCCAATGAACTATTTTGAGTCTCACCATAGCACCTTTGTGGGTTTTAAATAATTATTTGGCCTCATTCACACCTCTCCATTGCTAATATACTTCAGTACCCCACTCCCCCCCGCCCCGATCGCTGCTGCAAAAAAATATCTTGTAGTGTATATACAGTATCTGTACATGACGTACTTGTCCATTGACCAGCGGCACTTTTGAAATGGAAATACAACAAATAAATGAGTTGCTCTGAACTGACAAGTGCCCTTGGTGTTATTTTGTCATATTTTTGCTGAAAATCTTGTGCTTTTACCCTGTTGTAGAAAAACTGGAAAAATTCATTTCTTTCCAAAATACTGATAGTTTACATTGATCTAATGGAAGGTTATTAAATTTTTAAATCCCAAGGAACCTTGTACAAAAAGAAAAAAATGTGCCATGGGAAAATGAAGGTAAGTTGTTTTCTTTCAAAGTTTACTCAGTAGCTTGAGTATTGGGCTTAGGGTTTTTAATCTTAAGGATTTTCAAAAAATTTATATCTTAAATTTATGTAAGCTTCACTATTCCATTTCCAGAGATGATAAATTGCAAATTATTACTTATCTCATGGAAGGTAACCACAGTGTAGATGTACACAGAAATCAGTATAGACAATTATATATAACATATAACTCACCTAGATCACATTCACTTTGTCACAATTCTAGGATATGTCAATTGCTATGTGAAATGCAAACTTGTTTACAACTTAGACATTCATGACTATCTGGATTTTTCAAAGAATATATACATGTATGTCATAATAAGAAAAGCTTTGTGAATTTTTTTCAGCCAACATCAAATATTTATGATTCATTTTATGCAAATGTTAAAAAGTGAGTCAAAACTTGCATGATCTGACACCTGCCAACATACAACTGGCGCGAATAACCTTAAACTCCTTTAAACACTACTTAATCTCCAATAGTAACCCGCATCTGATGCTCCTAATAAGACATCACTACTTGATCAAGATTGATCGTGTAAGCTGTATTTGCCCTATGTTTTCCCATGCTTCCTTGCCACTTTTTTTTTCTTTTTTTGCATGTAACTTTTTCTAAGTATCATGTATATTTTGTGAAAAAAATAAATAAAACGCAAAGCATGTTGCAAGAATAAAGAAAAGAATCAACAAATGTGCAGTCTGATTTTTAACCAAATTCTCTTAACAACCACCGAAAGAATCATCATGGGACTCAGCAAGGAGGACATGATTGTGTCCAAAGGGCTTTAAAGTGAAATTTATTGTGTTTAATAATTTATGTTCGATTACGTCAACAATTTCGAAGAAATCAATTAACCTTATACACCATAGAAAACTGAAAACGCTTTGAAATTAAGCTAAGTGCAGGCCCACGGGAAGAAACTTTATTTGCATAACAAAAATTAATGTCGGCAAGCAGTCAGTTTTGGACTGGCTTTTAGTAATATTTTGAACAACCATTTATTATGTGGCAAAATTAAGAAAACGGCACTTGTGGAAATGTCATAATTCATTGTTATTCATTGTTGCAATTTGTATTATCATTTATTCTCTGCATTAAATTTAATATAACCTAGGCGTTTACTGAATATAAAACCGCAACTGTCTTACCTTTTTCGAAAATCTTCCTTTTATATCCAACAAGGGACTTGTTTATCTCCAAAATTTGCACTAAACTGGGCAACGGTGTATTTTGAACCAAATGACAAAATCGGTCACACGCGGGTAAAAGCGGCTACTCCTATCACCAAAATTAGACAACATGATGATCCGATGCCAGGCGCTCCCACGTACATACGGCGATGAACAATTCGGGAAGATGCCAAGAAAATCCTCTTGATTTGAATTCGAAAACACTAGTGAAAGGGAGCAGCTGTGGCTATCGACAAAAAGTTAAAAGGTAGGTTAAAATGGAAAGAGGAAGTAGGCTTTAGAAATTTTCCGGGATTTAAACTACCCGGGAAACTACGCACTCAGTAACATGCAGGCTGTAACATGTCAGTAGCGTCGACAGCCGAGCCTATTTTCGGGGAATGTAAACAGCTTACCGCCCTGTTGTCACCTTCCAATTTCGCTGTAAATTAAAACAGATGAATCAGAACGTTGACATGTCAATAATGAAAGAAAAGCAAAGTACAAAATTAACCCATATTTTGACTACAAACAACCAGCATGTTGTCATCAACCATTTGCCGCTCTTTCGTAAATGTAACCAGGCCAACACTCACCTAGCGCGTTGTTGGTGTAACAGTCCTGATTTGTCTACCCGCTTGGTCAAAGGCTTAGCTATGAGGTACGTATAGCAACAACAGCCTTTATTTGTACCAACAGTTACAAAACAGAACCAAAAATAATTTAAAACTAAAACTTCAATACGGTACCAGCTGCCTAGCACCCATCTACACCCAAGACTGAGTGAGAGCAGTCCCTCTTTCTTCTCCTATTAAATGGCGACTCCCCAATTCTGAGGAGTGCCTCCAATCTGGATCGACAGCTTTTCAGTAATCTGATTACAAGGAGCAGACCAAACTGCGCGTTGTTAATCAGGGAGTGAGTTGCTTTTATTTTTATTGTACATGGCGAAGCTAAAATAAAATAAAAATATTACAAAATAACCCGCATTGATAAACTAATACCGGCGCTTCAACGTTTACATTTTTTGTAGTCAATGTCCGTCACTGATTACAGTAATCAAGTTTATTCAAAAATTCAAAAATTTAGCAAAGAAGGGAGACTGGCCCACAGGAGGCGAGAGCTAATCTAGGCGGGCCAGACTAATGGCTGAGCCTTTTATCGTAGTTTATCGTAGAACTAGCTGGCGTAGCAAATTAAAGCTTTTCTGTATTTTTTGTTTCTTTGGTTTTGTCGTCATTCCAACTTTCGTACGCCTCAGGACAGTGAAGCGAAGCCAACGAAAAGTTTGAAAGGTAGGCTACGCAGACACTTGAACTCAAAATCTAATTCGTTTTCCTTTCCTTTCAGTCCATAGAAAGCGAGTGACTAAAAACAGGGAGATTCAGAAGGCGCGAAACATTGGTCGTACATGTGTTAATGTTGTTTAACCACCGTACTTGTTCGCACACCTGACTGAATCATGCAAAACTACACTTGCTTGAAGACCAGTGACAATGAGGTGTGCGCATTATGTGGGTGTCGCAAAGAACAGCGCTCCCTTTTGTTAGTGCGCATACTTTCTGCGCATTCAACTGGCTCAACTTCTACAGAAACGGCGAACTATGATCGAAAGATTGTTCACGTTCTCCAAAAACCCCTAGAATTTGGCCATTTCACGTTGTTGTTTTGCAGAGGACAGCGAAGAAATGTACCAAAATGTAAAACGTACGTGCACAGCGATTGTTTTTTTGCTCATTAAACCTACTGTGTTGTGGCGTTGTCGTTGTCGTCGCCGTACGTCGTTGCTTGAGCTCGCTAATGTCACGCAGGCCAGTGCAGGGACCTTACGAATACAAGACGGCGACGGCAACAAGAACGCCGCAAAACAAAAGGCTTAATGAGCAATCCCTCTGCACGTGCGATTTGTTTTGGTACATTTCTTTTTCGTCCTCTGCAAAACAGCAACATGAAATGACCAAATTCAAGGTTTTGTGGAGAACGTGAACCCACGACGGTGAATTTTTCATTTTCTTTCTTAACTTGGACGCCATTCCTACTAATTTGGTTCCTGGGTAACTTGTCGTTCGCGTAGAAGTTGAAAAAGGTTAATTTAATAGCGAAGTAGCACAAATGAAATACAGTTGAACTTCTCCACAACGGCCACCTTGGGGACAGAAGAAAGTGGCCGTTGTGGGGAGGTGGCCGTTATGGGGAGGTAGGGGTGTAATATGACACCTTTTTGAGGGGAAGTACAACATGTTTATTGTGCCAAGTTCATGCTTACTGTAGCCTATAATGGCAATCCCATCTTAAATAATATATACAGATAAAATACACAATAAAACGTAAATAATGTTTTGAATCAAAATGTTAACAAGACGAAACGAGCAAGGTTCGCAACATTCGCTATTATTGTAGACAATTTATGCTTACTGCAGCATATAAATGGAACACAATCAAAATACGTATATCATTAAAATGGATACAGAAACGTAATGTTCCGAAGACAAATGTCGATTACTGCATCAACTTATAAAAAGGGGTTTTGTTTTTACAAAAAAGAGCTGTACTGTCGAGAGATTATTTTGGCAATTGGGGACGCACTTTAGTGGCCGTTGCCGTTGTAGAGAGGTGGCCGTTGTTGAGAGATTTAAACAAGAGGTAATGTACGGACTGTCCGCCGGGACAAAAAAAGGTGGCCGTTGTAGAGAGGTGGCCGTTGTGGAGAGGTGGCCGTTAGTGGAGGTTCGACTGTAAAGTTATATTTTCAAGTGACGTTTTCGTTGGCGTTGCCGTCTTGCATTTGTAAGGTTCCTAACGTTGGAAAACAAAGCACCTTTCCACAAACGTCTTTTCACTTTTTTACATCGGTGATATATATATATATTAATTTTACAGCATTTTATGCTGTTATTGTACTTTGCTACCAAAAATTCACTCCCTATGCTAATATACTCTGTATTTTATTGAATCTATAAAGACTGTACCTGTACACGTATAAAAAAAAATGTTCAAACACTTCGATGCAATTTCTGCTAAAAGCATTTAAAAATCGCCCATCTGACATAACTAATTCTCCTTGACTTATGTTGGTAGGTTGGAGTTTTCTCAGCCAGTAGGCGTGAGCTGAGAAAAAACATAAAAGGTGACGAAGCACTTAAGATGGCCGCAGCGAGCAAATCATAAGAACTACAAGTGAGCCACTTATCATTTTGCCGTCTGGACTTCAAACAATATTATAAAATATATTTTTTAATGTACTATACTGACTTCAGGCACTAAGTAACGAAAGCATCCGGCAGTTTAGCTTATATTCATGAGCTATCCACTGTGCTAATATTAATTATTATAATTTTAATTACATCACAAATATGATCCGAAGACAAAAATCAATTTATCAGTTGGTAGGATCACTTTGCAGTGAATAAGCGGTCAAAAGTAAGCGAATTGTACAAAGCTAAGCCGCAATTTTCTCAACTCAGATAGCGGCTGCTGGATAACTATAATCACTGTGATAACTTTTATGGTTGATATAACCGGCAAGAAGGCACTCCCTTCTTTTCATCGTGCCAGTCCCTGTACTCGTCCCATACTCAACTCCGGTGCCAGTTTCACAGGTGGGACAAGCATTTTTCTAGTACTCAGTGCTAATTTCCATGAAAATAAACATTCACTTAGCACTGCTCTAATCAGCCTTGTGTATGCTATTGCAGTGGGTGATTCTTACTGCAATTTGGCTCGGTTAGGTAAAATCAGCTGATCTTCTAAGAAAAAGAAGATCGCAATTTTCGTTTTAGACTGTCGGTTCCATTACTGGAACGAAGAAATATCTCCGACAGCGACCGTTTTCTGTCGAAAGCCGGAATAAGGCTGGGAACAGTTTTGTGGAAATCATTGTCTTTTTCTTGGTTGTTTGTATCCTTGAAGTGAACACGGGCTTCGCCGTTCTGTTGGAAAGCCCTAGGATGAGTTTTATGTGAAGATTTCGTGGAATCTATCACGTTTTCGTTGGAGTCGCTTTCTTGCTCAATAGGGTAGATATCAGTCTCCCCGTGGTCGTCTTCAAAGCCCGGGTTACAAAGCTCTGCTGGAGAGGAGGAAACTTCGGATGACGAGGACAAGAGATTTGCGGTCGATTTAAAATCACTTGCTGAAGGTAGGTTGTGAAATGCGTCCATATTCATCTGCAGTAGACCGTCCGCCAAAGTCTTTTTCGTAAACTTGAGCTTAATTGGTTTGCTGCGCCCGCTTTGAATCGCCTTCCGATAGCTTTCACGCGTGTCAAACATTCCTGTCGACAAATTGGGTGGAAAGATGACGGATCGCGAGTTTTCAAAACTCGACTCGCGGGTCAGATGAGCGCTTCGGAGGGTGCGGCCATACGTGCTCTTACTGAAATCGGACAACCGGACCTTTTTGCAGCACATACCCAGCAAAATCTTGCGAAACGCGCGCCGAAAGTCATTGTTGCGAAGGCCATAAATTATGGGGTTACATACAGAGTTGCCATACTGAAGCCACTTGTTTACCTGCAGAACGACTGCTGGGAGTTTCATAAGTCCTGTACAACCAATACTCTTGAACTTAGAGGACTTACAAACTGAAAACGTGAAGTTAAGGGCAAAGAAAGGCGTCCAACAGATGACGAATAGACCAATGACTACAGCCACTGTTGTAGCAATACGCAGATCCTGAAATAAACGGTAAAATTGTGAACTAATGAATAATGATGCTACTTTGCTATAATTCGAAGGGAATTTTGAGGAGCAGCATAAAAGCACTTTAAAAGGCTCAACATAAAAAGGAGAATTTTCTGAAAATAGAGCCAGCAGGCATGAGATAATTTTTAACTTGTGAATGCGCGCATGCTCAATGAACAAGTTATCGTTATGTGGGCAAATTGTCACTCGCCCGCTTGCTCGGTTAGTCGTAAACTTGTAAACTTGAGATTGTCGTCCAAGTCAACAGGGATTTGGCGCAAAATGGAAGGAGAAAATATGATGGAAAAACGTCTGACGGTGTTCCCTGCTAATTCGCGTATTCTTTTTTGGCGGTCATGCCGAAGTAATTTGACCGTTAAAATCGTAGCGCCACGGGTGCGAGATAGTTGGACACCCTCAACAACTTACAAAAACAAAATTAATCTCTCCTTTAGGAGTCCTTGACATGTTGTTTAGTGGAACAGTGCGCTGATTTAGAAGTAAAGGATCCCGGGTTCGATTCCGAGATACCGGGAAAAAAAAACATTTTTTCCTTTTTTCTTTTTCGCCTTTAAAAGCCATCCACTCCAAAGGCTCCAAACAATTTTCAAAATTAAAACTTTCTTAAAACATACAAAATGAAGGAGAAGGAGCTCAATCTTGCTGAGGGGAATGGCTAAAAATCTACGTTTATGGCTTACATTTCGAGTCGGCCTGGGCCAACCAAACCCAATGCATATGCGAACAATGTTTTATACCTTGCCACTATTTACTTCTGCATTCACGAGTTGGCTCACGGGAACCTTTGACGATGAAAGTCACAACGTTTTTTATAGTATACATGTTTCGGATAAAACTTCAATCATTCACCTTAGCTGCGGTATTACAAACATAAATAGGAATATAAATCAAGCAAGATGGTAGTAATACCTTTTTGAAGGAGCTGACACCTCTTCCATGCGCATGCGCTCTAGCTATGTGAAAGATTGTACCATATGCACCCAGAATTACGACGAGTGGGACGAAGAAAAAGGTCACGGTCACTATTATCCCATAATATATCTTTTGCTTCTCGTCCAGGAATTGCCTCAATGAACCAGCTAATGCCGCTAGAACCCATGCAACGAATATTATGGCTAAGACAACTCCTGCAAAGTAAAACAGAAAGGAAGGAGAAAAAGAAAAGAAGAAAAGGAGGAAGGAAGAAAGGAAGGAAGGAAGGAAGGAAGGAAGGAAGGAAGGAAGGAAGGAAGGAAGGAAGGAATGGTTATAAAGATTTTTGAAAACTTCCTGGTACATGTCATGTTTTCCCAGACCAACCAAAATGTAACCTGGGCCCGGTTGTTCAAAAGCCGATTAACGCTAATCCACGATTAAAAGTTAACCGAGGTTTTCATCTCACTCGTTAAAAATGATTTTAAAGGCTCATTTTAAGCTAATGGTAAAGAAAAGTCTGAGGCAAAACTAAGGGACAAAAATCTTTTGGACTAATCCTTACGGATAAGTAAATATACCGTGCCCGAATCAAAGTTCACGTTAACCCCGGTAGGATTAGCTTAATCGGGCTTTGAACAACTGGGCCCTGAGGAGGAATAATCAGCTTTCAGAATATGGTTAGGAAACTTGAATAATCCCCCCAACACATTCCCGTATTTGTTTAAGCCAACTGATATGAAGGGACTGGAAATTAAAGGAATGTAAAAATGTTGTTAAAAGTTAAACAAAACTTTTGTCAAGTCACCACAGTACAGAGTTCAACAACGTCTCTTTCCAAAAAAGAACAATTTCGAGCCTAGCTAATTTTGTCATACCCTTGCTTTACTTGCTCTTTCTAGTTTATTCAAGATTACTTATTTTAATTTATGTGTTAGTCTCCCTTGCAGCCGTGCTGTGTCTCGTCACGGGGGAGGAGCGTTGCGTGACGAGACACAGAACGGCTGCAAGGGAGAGTACTGGCATGTAGACAGGGAGACCAAAACAGCTGAACAAATTATAGTAACATTAAAGCGACATACGTTTTCTAATGTTGCGATGTTTTATCGGCTGCAGCAGGGCATAGCATCTCTCCAAACTAATAGCGGTTAGATTGAGTATGGATGATACCCCACAGATGACATCAAAGATGTTATAAAACTCATAAAGTGGCCCTTTGAACGAGTATGTTACGGATATATACACCCATAGTGGCACAGAGATCGTTCCGATGAGGATGTCAGCGATTGCCAAGGACATCAATAGCAGGTTTGTTGTTGTGCGTAGTCGTCTATTGACACGGAAAGCACCAATCACAAGCGAGTTTCCAAACACGATCATTACAGCAAGAATAACAAAGAAGACCATGGCGACAACATCTACTTGGTCCTGTGGCGGAGGGCCAGACCCAGGCTCCGTACCGTTAGTGCTGTTTGTTAGGTTCGTGAATGTGGTGTTGTTAAACATGGTTTGACTCTTATTCTGCAGAATAGAAAAACAGGTGAGTAAACTGACCCAATGGCATTTTCCTTTTATGTAAGGGCGATGCTTCCTTCTGGTAGTGCGCATACGTTCTGCGCATCTCGGGTAGTTATTTAAGCGCGGTGTATGACTGTGCAAGAAAAACACATCTTAGCAAGAACCAGCAAGGTTGTTACTGGGCCGTTGTGGTTATCGATACTCCAAAACAAGGTTGGCCACCTTAAGATATTTACAGAACAGAAATCTTATGATTTTTACACTTCAAAGATCTTACTTCAAACGGTAAAAGAAGTTTAAAAAATCAAATTAATGTACGCCTCGAACCCATGGCCGGGTCATATGCTTCATATCTCCTATCCATATGATCGTATCCTTATTTTACATCATTAGCCATGACAACAAATGACAGCTAACCGTTTTTAAAGCAGTGCTAAGCTGAGGCCTAAATAGTGTAGATCAGTGATAGAACCCTAAAAAAGGATGTTTCTGAAATGTAGACTCTGCATGGGAACGGAACTGCGGGCCGTTCCAAGTCACGTTCCACGAAAAATGAAAGGGTCATCTCACGGAAAGTTTTGCTTGTAATTATCGTTCACGTTATTTCGATTGGCGTCTAGAATCTCATTTACGGCTTGCAACAAATTAAAAACTCACTTCACATTTTGAAAGATAGTGATTAGGTAAAATCATGATGCTCGCGACTGCTTTAGCGATTTCTACCGGTCACATTTATAACACAAAAAATCAACAGGTTTTAGCAGATAAGTTCGCGATGCACGAACTGAAGACTCCTATCTCAGTGGCCATGCAAGCAACGAGAATTTATATGAGAGCCTGGATCAAGAAAAAGAGCTCACAGAAATTTTTTTCTTATGTAGTAGCGGATTGTTTCCTGATGACTGAAAAACACAGTTTAATCAACCGTAAAAAGGCACTGAAAAAAGCCACAAAATAAAGAGGTCGAGCAGATGGATTTCCTGACGTAAAATATAATTTCAAGAAACGTAACTTGTCTTGCTAGGATTCTGATTAGAATATCTTTCAGCACAAGCACTGCCTCTACTCTCACAAGAACATTCGAGCGAAAATGACATGTATATCGATATAAGCACGAGTATGCGCAGAAGCTTCCCATTCTGCGAGTGTTTCGCTTTTGGCGGGTTCGCCTCTCGCAGATTGCAGAGGTCTAGTGTATAACCTTCGTTTGAACTGACGCTGTCTAAATAAAGACAAACCGCAACTACCTTGAATAAATTCATCACAGAAGACGACAAAGACGCGTAATCGCATCTACTCAAAGCTTCATTTTCAATGTTCTCGTGCAATTTTTCATGCATAAATACCCGCGACACGTTTCTCTCGAAAAAACGTAATGCTGACCTCAAACCACGAGCGCCCACAACTGCGAACATGCCAATAACACAAAATACAAATTGAAAAAGTAAAGGAAACGTGAGGAGATTTATTTACTTGACTTTTTACGCTAACGAAACTGGACGGACGCATTTCCAGACGTGACTCACAAACGACAACTACGTAATCCACCGCAGTGATTTTTCTTGGAAATTAAGTAAAGACGCGGTGGGTTTTTGTGCATGAAAATGGATTAAAAAAATATCCAATTATTGCGGTACATGACATATAATTACCACAAGAAACCTAGAGCAAACAAATGCCTATCGCCATGGTGTTGCAAAGCTAGATTCGTTCGAAGTAAAAGCCGGATGAGTTCGCTAGGAAGTTAGGATTCACCGTAGTTACTCAAGCGCACTTATAGTAAGAATTTTTTAGTCCTCAATGAGTTGAAAAGTAAGAATGCAGTATATAAAGCAATTTTGAAAAATTCTCAATGAACTTAAAGCCAAACATTTTTTTTCAACATAAACACTGCCTCCTGATGCAGAACAATATTAATGTACCGAAAGATCTTGTACTGGTCTGAAACTTAAGATTTAGAGATCTAACTGACTGAAGTCCAACATCTTTAATTTTATACGCGTGATTTAGGGACTAATAAGGCTTCATTATTTTTACGTTTAAACATAAGGCTAGCTCAGGGTACTGTACCGAAAGGTCATTGCATTGGGCTGGTCTGAAACTTAAGATTTAGAGATTTATAGCGAATAAGTCCAAAATCTTTAATTTTATACGTTTTTTAGACTAATAAGGCTTCACTATTTTTGCGTTTAAACATAAGGCTAGCTCATTTGTTTTACTGAGTTAATTTTCTTATGAGTACCAGATACAAGAAAGATCATTGTTCTGGTCTGAAACTTAAGATTTAGAGATTTAATAGTGAAGTCCAAAAATCTTCAATTTTATACGATTTATAGACTAATAAGGCTTCATTATTTTTAACGTTTGAACATAAAGCTAGCTCATTTGTTTTACTGAGTTAATATTGTTATGAGTACTCGATACAAGAAGGAATATAAACAGAAATATAATTTGCATTCAGCTCTGGCCGCTCTGGTCTTTCGCTGGTCCTTTAGCTGGCAGCTTACAAGTGCGTTTGATACTAAGCCATAATTTTAACTGATTCAAGAAGTTCTGAAATTAAATGGTTAGAAAATGGAACCAAAAGTTACAAGCACATACCTTTGAATCTATCTTGTTGCAGTTATAGCGCTATCGCTTCCTCGATATTTAAGTGAACTAGCGGACATACATCAAATAAATTCAGTACTGAGGAAACTAAATATCCTTTCAGCCAGATGCTATACCTAGAAATCTGATATCACAGTGCTTTGCCAGCGGTGTATAGCTCTCTATCCACAAAATCCAGCTAAGCCCCTTAGAACGCTCTTAAACTGACAATGCAATATCAACGTAATAAACTCAGCCACTCAATCTATGGCGATTTTCATTTTTTTTGTTTATGTCATATTAGAGGGCGAATTGCAAGATCTTTTTCATTTCCTCAACAGCTGCCACGCGATGTTTAAATCTCGTTAGCCGATTTGTTTGGCGGAACAATTAGAGTGAGCGCAAACAGAGCATTTAATTCGCTACGCCGATTTTCGTTTCAAACGTGACACTGCTTTTGAGCGAAATACGAAAATGCATCAGTTAAAGTAGTTTTAAATCAGACAGAGGAATTACCGAAAGTATTGGGAAGGGTCCTGGAAACCGCAATAACGCGAAGAAAAGAAAGCGGCAAAACCGCCAATTTCGCGTTAAAATCGACCAAATTTCGCAAGTGCAAAGGGCATCGTAAGCTAGATCGACATTGCCAAAATCCCATTAAAAAGCATCCCCCATGCTCTCGGAAAAACTCGCGGTCATATTAGGCCCTCCTTTGTAGATCTTTGAATTTAGTGAGTTAGACCAAATGATAAATGGGACTGTCTTTGTAATATTACAATGCATGACATCGCAAAACAAATCAACTTGGTTTGCTTTGTTTATTTTAATCGTGGGCTTATACTCGGAAGCTTTAACAACCGAAACAAATTGATAAGCGTCGGATTATCTTAGAAAAGAGTAGCAAAAAATTGTTTCGTTATTTATTGCTGTTGCTACTGAATGACAGGTACTAGTTTTTGTTAAGATAAAGACAGTAAATACAGTTGGTTTTGTAGTCTCGTTTTGATTTGGGATTCTCATTCTCACAATTCAGTGTGTTCCTGACAAAGTGAATGTAGCTTCATAGCTCAGTCGGTCGGGCAACGGACGATCAAATCCCGATCAAGTTCCCACCGAGGTCGGAGATGTTTTTCTGTGTCTCTTGCGATCTCCGCGAAGTTTCCTTGCCTGGGCTAACGCTCAGTGGGAGATTCATGGGCTCACTTTAGCCCTTAATTTAAGTAAAACAAACACTACAGAGTTAATCCCTGATCCATCATTTGCTCCACAAACAAAGCCGGATAAAGCCAAATCTAGCTTTCACTCAACATGCAGAGGAAGGTCGGTTCAGCGTACGCACCGTACTGATTCTTTCAAATATGAGCGAATTTAATTTCGCTATGAAGTTTTGAAGCCAGTGAGACGAATTGTCTCACGAATTTCGCAAGAAGCCGGGAAAATTCTTTTTACGGTCTGTAACAAACGAAAGTTTACAGAAAACTAAAACCGAGACTAACGAAATGTAGTTAAAAATTAGAAAACTGACAATACTCAAGTTGGGCGAAATATTATTGCCTTCCGCTGAAAGTCTTCATATTGGAGAAAACAACTTTACAATACTAAAAAATTTGGGCGCACTCCAGTATTAACATCTTATCTAAACCTCAGTTTTTGTCAGTTGTTTTTCCTTGAGTAAACCCTTGATTGAGTGCATATTCTTCGGGTCTCCTTTGCCACAAATATGATGCGCGAATATTTTAATGCGCATTCGTGATACAGTGAACTCCCATTACAACAAAGATGATCGGTACCAGTAATAGCGAGAGTTTCTTCTGTATTTCGCTGTCAGCAACAACCGAAAAGAGTGTTGAAAACAAGCAAACGCGACCTGTTACCGACGGAACTAATTAAGCGATTCACAAACTGATGTTCCAAACTTTTTCGCGAGCTATGAATACCTGAAACCGCCATTAACGAACTGTTAATGGTAAAGAGAAATGACATGTTGATCATGAAAATTACTCTCCAGAGGGGAAAGACATAACTAATCTAATTATTTCACAAAAAGTTCGAGTCGGTAAATCTACTGGATATTAACCCAAGCGTGTATAAATCTTTGGCGGACCAATTGAACGTTACAAAGGATGTCATTTTTTCTCACCCTAATAAATTATGAAAGTGCCAACGCCGGACATTTCACTAAAGACTCAAGCTACTTTAGGCACAACTAAACAAAGAATGTGATAATGTCAGCGATGCAAAATTGCGCCTCCCCTCAATTTTTAACAGGGGATGGCATGAAAATTGTTTCAATATGATTCACCAAATGAGCACAAAAGAGGCTGTTTTGTGGAATGGTGCAATGCAAATCAGTTCACTTTGAGAGCCTTATTTCTGTTTACATAAGATCCATGTCTTAAAGCCATTTTATTCCCAATATTGTCTGGGAGAAATGATTGTATTGTCTGGGTGTCCCAAATTTTTTTAAAATGAAATAAGGCCTAAATAGGAAACGAAGACCGTAGAAAGTGTTTTACAAATTTCCAGTATTGTAAGATAAACACACAAGAATGAGGCATGTGGATAAACTACCTATCTACTTATTAATTACTGATCGATTTTCAATCGCCTTGAAATTGCAATCTTTTATAAACCCCTAAAATCCATTACTCTCCACCCTTGTTCTTCTCAATAAGCATCATAAACAATTCTGTTAGATTCGCTGGACCCCACACTTCAAACTTACTGACGCCATTACTGTATAAGGAAAGTTGTGAAAACTACTATACTCGAACAGAGCTCACCAAATCACAAAATAGATGGTGCTCTCTACCTGCACTCCCTTCCTGAACACCAAAAGATGGTGTCTTTACTGCATAACCACCCCTCTATCCAGCAGTAAGAAACGACAATGAGATTCGAACCTCGCTTTTCTTGTTTATCTAGCAATGCTGACTCTTTCTAGCTGAATATTTCTGTGTCAACTCAAATTTTAAAGCCAATTAAATTCTGCCGATAAGGTGTATGAGATAGGTGGCGTCTTTGATAACCCCCCTGCCCCAGACAAGGTGGGTCCTTATCGAACAATCTTATCACGATCAGTTCCCTTAAAAGAAAAAAAAAACCCTCTTCTAACAACCAGTTTAATAACTCCTTGGATGACCCCGTTTAATTAATGGAGACATGACCCGAAGGAAATTGCGTGGCCTACTCTGCAAACTAAACAATGTCAGTTTGTTTATTTTCACTTGTTTGCGATTTGATTTTGAATAGAAACATGTTCATGCGGTTTTGATGTCTAGTTAAATGCCTGTCAGATTTCGCAGGGGGTATACTCTGTAATCTATTCAATGGTATTTTACTACCTTTCAAAACAGTGACAACCAATTTATTAAGACTAGGCGTCAGCAAACAAGAATCACTCTCTTGCGACAGATCTCCTCAACATTTAACATGTTATTCAGAGTTAAAAAGCGAATGAGACGGTAAAAGTCGAATGACTGTTCTGTTAGTTTTAAGTTAATCTGAGTTAATCTTTTAAGAACCGTTCGGAATAAACATTTAAAGAGATATCTTAGTTCAGTCGGAACTATACTGTATTAATGTCAGACTTAAAGAAGCGAAAGGAAGGAAGTTGTGTGATATAAGCTTAATAACTGTTCAAGTATATTCATGGCGTCGTTTAAAAGCGTGGTGGTGACAACAAAAGAGGCGACTAAAGTGCTTAAACAATTGAACTTTTTTTTTTATCATAGATCATGTCCATTGGATCTGCCTTCTCAAAACCTGACTGGGAAAAGGGAAAGATGTACCGACGTTTTTTAACGATTCCGACTTGTCTAAAAATGATATTGGTGCTCTTTCCGTGGGGGTAAGCCAGCCTGCGTAATAGGCACCGAAAGGGGAAGAAGAAGGGACCCCGCTATTCTCGTGCGCGAGTGGGAGTGGGAACAGGAGGGCCTTTCCCCTTGCTCCCTAGGCTTTGCCTACGCGCCCGATCCCCCTCCCCCCACTCCTTTCCACTTTCTAGCGCCTGCCAGGCAGACTATCGTCAGGTTGTCACTTTGTCCCACCCGTTCGATGATCAAAGAATATTGTTCTCGGCTAAAATTCCTAGTCATTCTAAGATTGAAAAACAGGTTAGAAGAAATTACTTTTTTCTCTTTTCTTTTCCCCTGAGTGGAGAACACATAGGGCACATGTATGGCTCATTTCTAATAGACAAGGCATTGGGAGAGAAGGGAAATGCAATTATCAGTGGGACAATCTTGTTCCCCGCAAATTACCTTTAGAACTGAAACAATCTGATCAAAATGTGAAAAGCGTTCCCAGGCATGCCCGTACTGTTATCCGAGTTATCAGAGTAACAAGTCTACAATTAATATCGAAATAACAGAGGGTCGTATTTGTTTGCTTCGCAAGAAGAATTTTTTACGGGCAATTGCAGTTGAAATTACCAAATGCAGATGTTGTATTTGAACGAAAAGGCTGTTTGATAAGCATCAGAATAGTACATTTGTTTAGTCCACCAGATTTGAGCTGGAGCTGCAATAACTGACCTTAACTTCTGATTAAATCTTTTAGTTCGACACCGAATGGTGTGGTTCTAACTTTTAAGTCTGTGGATGAAATCTTACTATTTGTTACGATTCAAATGAAAGCCTGCAGCAGTAATTTCTTAGGATGTTGTTTGTTTTTCAGTATTTTGAGAAAGTAAAGTTAAGATTTTTAACAGTTAAATCCAGTTAAATCTTCAACAAAAATCACTGGGATACACTTTTATCAACCTTAGAAAGATCTCTGCCAGATTCTTTGTACCCCAGCACATCCGTCAGAAAATTGTTCTCCAACTTGCTAATTTCACAACGGCGCACCTTTCGTTGCTATTATACCCGAGTATTCCCCACTCCCACTCTCACCCCCCCCCCCCCCCCTCTCCCTCACCACCACCACCACCACCACCTTCGGACATTACAAGAAAATTGCAGAAAACGAGAAATGAGATATCACTAAAAATTTCGACCGGTAAAGCAGTATAGCGAACTAAATGAATTGATCTAAACGATGTATTGAAATTAAACATAAATTGCGCAACAGGTCTGACTTCCTTACCACAAGAATTAATAGCTTCAAAGCGAGCATAATTACACGGAATGCCTGCAGGGCATGACGTGTCTAGGTTTCGGACGGGTATCTTTTTTTTCATCGGTGTCATAAATGTGCACATTAATTTATGCATTAGACTCTGTCCTCCCCTAGTAAGGATATATTGTTCTGATTGTCTTCAACAGAAGCGGCCCAATCAAAATCTATTTTTCAGGCACATATCACGAGAGAGGGGACCCACTCATCACTTCTGTGTGACGTCAAATCATGATTTGATTTATTCATTAAAACTAGATTAAATTCTTCCCTCTCCCAGAAGGGATCTATTGTTTTGATTGTCTTGAACAAAAGCGGCCCAATCAAACTCCATTATCTGCGCGTATATCACGAGGGAGGGGACCCACTCATCTCTACTTGTGTGACGTCAAAGCAAATCATCATTTGGAAAAGTTGTTTTCGTTCAATGGCGGCCACATGTCTGAATTTAAGACTCCGGATCTGCCGTTTTCAGAGAGAAAACCAACCTTTTTCAAGCAGTAAATCGAAATAATAACTTCTAGGTAGTACTCGACAGTTGAAACGGCGGAAATTGGGAGAGTTCACAGCAAAGAAAATCCGCTTCAAAAAACAGATCGAATGATCAACGCGATGGATTAGAGCTAGAGGAGGCCAGACCAGTTCAGCGGGGTCATGACGTTATTGCATAGTTATTTCTGGTATGATTCCTAGTAACACAACGATAAGTATCACGCAATATATCTGAATAAAACCATTCAGACAATTATTTCAATGGCCAAGGGAGGATATTTTTTAAATATCTGCGAAACATACAATGGGGAATAATTGGGGCTACATTAAGCATTCCGTGTAATGCCATTAGAGGGGCATCTTGTTTATACAAAGTTCGTCAATAGAGAGATAGTAAGAGTCACCCTGGTTGGAGGACAATTGATCAATAATTGTGTTTATCTTTATGCTTATTGAGTGTCGAATTGCGCGAACCAGCCGGTAATGAAGGCTTTTAATTGAACCATGTTTTGATACGCGTTTTTGCCAGTCTGTTTTTCTTCCATGAACATAGCCTGCGTAGCAGTCGTTTCCGTTTCCTTTGAGCCAAGCGGGGCAAGCACGAAAGACGCACGAGGGCATTGGGCGAAAAGAAATACCCTCGCGCGTCTTTCGTGCTTGCCCCGCTTGGCTCAAAGGAAACGGAAACGACTGCTACGCACGCTACCATCAACATGGTTTTATTATGAAGAGCAATAATTCCTGCCACTGTTGGGGATCCACCAGGACGGTGAGTTACCCGTAGCGATGGGGCGAGTTGCTAAATATTGAAAATTCATGATTTGGCCAAATGTTGGCAATTCAAGATTTGACCGGCAATCTTTAAAACAGGGAACGGGGAATCGGGCAAGCCAGATTTGACCTGCCAAATGTTGACAATTCAAGATTGGACTGCCAATTATTGAATTAAATTCCAAATGCCAGAAATATTTGAAAATTGAAGGTAAGTTCTTTCTGACACTGTCTTATTCTCTCAATGCCTGAATGAGCAAGGGGAAAGGATGATTTGGGTGCTAAATACACTACAGCTCATTAGACTAAGGTTGTTTCGCAGGAAACTCGCAAATCGGTCTATTAAATACCTGAGTAATCAGACTTACTGAGGCGCGCGATCGAAACGTTCATTCTTGAAGCAGCGGATATCCTGCGAGCAGAGCAAGTCCCTTCGAGAAAGATCGAAGGGGCTTCTGCCCGTAGGGTAAGTGGCGGATGGACAGACAGTGTATTAAATGTATTCTAAGTGGTACAAAATTTAATTGTACTTAAGATAATTTTTACTTATAAATCCGAGTCATATAAGTTGTTAGCTTGACTTGTATTTTATACAAATTGGTTTATCTTTATGTAATGAAAAACTCTTTCACCAAAATGTGCTATTCATTTTAAACTGTTAACGAAAAACAGTGAAAAGGGAAATTTGTCAACACATAGCACTCTATCAAGCCGAGACGTAGCAGTGATTAGCGAAAAACTCCCACTGTCTAATGAGTGACTGAGATCATTACACTCCAGAAATTATGGTGTCCAACTGTTTGAAACTGGGAAGCTAATGACTCCCAGGCTAATACCATTGTGGACGATTTTTAAAAGAAACTAGAAATAATTTAAAGTACAACTTAATGTACAAAGTAAATACAATGCATGACCAGACTGTAACACTTTTGCATAACTTTACGATCGACGAACAGCAGCCCAATAAAGTGTAGCTAAAGTAGCAGTTTCATAGGTAGATTGGTTGTAAACAGCTTTACTAGACTTCATGCGAAGCTTGATAAAACATTCGAGAAAAATGGAAATTTCTCTCTAGGGTGAGAGAAAGCTTCTTAGAACTCTCTCAAGGAGAGAAGAGAATACCTTGGAAAGTAAAATATACATGACGTATGTATCTCGTGTAGGGGGCATATTTTGAATGACTAGTACTACAAGTACAACAGGAAGAAACACCTTTTCCTGTTAATCATTCGAAAGGCTGACATTTAAGAAAGTAACCGATTGAAAATAAAAAAGCAAATACGATCTCACAAACAATATTTTTTAAAAGAAGATTAGAATTGGCGACTTATATGAAAAACATACTGAAGAAAGCGACTAACACGCTAATCGTACTGTAAAAATAAACAAATCCATTTGATAGCCAGGTGTCGACTCGATGTGTCCGTAAAATTGTACAAAAGCTCATTTTCAAGTGTTAATGAAATTACCAGGTGTTCTACAGATTGAACTCTTATTACAGTGTTCACTGCGTGAACAGTTTGCTTGGGGTTGAAATTCTGTTTTGTTTTGATTCGGCATTGTTGAATTGAGGGAGTTACAACGAAGAGATGACCTTGGACACTTATAGTACCAATCATCGAATCGATTGATCGGCCATCGAGAACAAATCGACGGCATTCGCGTATAACTCTTTAATAGCGGTTTAGTAAATTAACGTTGTGTCATCAGGAATCGTCATGTGGTTCTTAAAACTTTGAGTGTGTGGATGAAATTCTAGCATGTGATCATTTATACAAGTTACGAAAGCAACCACCGTGGAATATTTTCATTTGATGCTATAGGTTACCTGGTATTTTGCAAGATGCAATTGCGTTTCTAGAACCCTTAAGAGTCAAAAGTTGGATATGGAATACCAAGGCAATCTCTCATTTTCGGTGTAACTGCTGAAACACAAGCTGCTTATCCCTCGCTGAAAGGTCCTAAGTACTTTCTTCCCGAAAATTTATTCAAAGCTCTTGCTGTTAGCAAACATAAGCGCGGGAAGTCATGCTAAACTATTTTGCTTCTAAAACACCAAAGTATTGCCCAGGACTTACCAGACAATGATCTGTCCGTCTGTTCTTCGCGTTACATTGCAGCCGAAGAGATAACAGGGCTTTCTTACCAGTCGCGGTTCTTGGGAAATTATCAGCTAAGCGGGCCGCCCGTTTGCCAAACAACCCGGTTAATGTTGCAAAAGAATGTCGCTCTTGTTTGTAAAGGGGAACGAGATTCAATCGTATGCTAATTCAACGCAGACTGTGTCAGCCTTGTGTACTGAGGAAACAAAACGAAAAACAATACAGTGTCAACAAAGAGTTCTTGCGCTTTCAAGGTGACAAAAATAAACTTACAGGTTTCTTAGCGTGCCAAATCCCGTCCAAACGCAACGTTGCATAGACAATAACAACAACGCGTGTTCACTTGTGGAACAAAATCATCTTCTCCCCAGGAAAACTTGGCATTCTGCAGGGGAGACGCGGAGGGGGTGACTCCTAGGGTAATTTTATTTTGCTCCTTTTTGTGTCGGTAAACCTTTTGAAGAGTACCGCGTTTGTTCGCACACCGCCGAGACATTTGACAAACATCTTCCCCAGCGCACTCGGAGTTTGCAAATTACATTCTACTCGACAAAGAAAGAAACACGAATTGAACACGCGCAGACCGGAGGTCAAATGAATGGAGGACAGAATCGAAAATAATTAATTTTGGCTTTTCTTTTGTTCAAAGAGTGATTAATTCTTTTAAAAAATTATGATTATTTTGCAATAGAAATGTGAGATCAACAATTATTTGTTGTAGCACCTCATTAAAACCCCTTTTATTTATACCACCTGTACAAAACGAAAACCTGTTTTTGTTTTGTCTGCCATATGCATCATATCACAGGCGGCCCAAGCTCATGTTACGAAATAAACGTGACTGGTAGCGATCAGTACCGGGCGTATTGTGTTACATTTTTGTGTTACATTTTAATTTATATAGGTTTAGTTTATATGGGAAGCCAACGGCTTTGTTTAAAACGGTAGAAATTTGAACGATTTCTCAAGAAAATTGACTTAGCTTGACTCGTTGTTGTATTCTTCGTTGCTTGTCTGTTTGCCAAGTCGATTGGAAGCGATTTCGGGGAGTTATCGTTTCTGTTGAAACGATAACTAAATTAAAATGTAACACAACACGCCCGGTACTGATTGCTACCAGTCACGTTTATTTCGTAACATGAGCTTGGGCCGCCTGTGTATGCGTGCGCAATACATAGCAAAAAAAATTTTGGTGTATATAAATTTGCCTTTTGAAACTTCTAGTTACCCACGCAGCCGTAACTTGAGCAGACATGGTGATGGTCATATTTCTATGCCTTTGTAAATAAAGTTTTCGTATTTGGGATGGGTCTCCTGGATTTGTGGGTCTTGCAAAAACAGAATCCGCAATCCTTATGATTTTCCTGAGCCCTTCTGACGATTCAAACGATCAGTTAGGAGAGCTTCACATAAAGTAATACCTGGTATCTGATCCCAGGATAAGCTGTAAGCCACAATCACACTTGAGGTAGCGCTAGGGGCAAGGACAATGAGAGACCAATTCAACTAGCACAACTAGTCTTCTTCAGGGCAAGAGTTACAATGAGAAAAACTAACGGCTGAGCTCTTTTTTTTCTCAATGTAACTCTGGCGCTGAAGAAGACCCTGGGGGGGGGGGGGTACTCCTCGGAATTCTTGGTGGGGGTGTGCCGCCCGCGTCTTCAAATCCCGACCCTATTTCAGACCTAAACATGCAATTTTCCACACCCGTTTTCAAACCTGACCTCTAAAATTCATACCCGTTTTCAGACCCGAACGGAAGTTGACGCAAGGAGTAAAAGTAAGCTGGAATGACATAGTTTATCTATTTCTTTTTCTCGCTATCAGTTAGTCGTTCCAGCTACGTACTGAGAAGAAATATATGTTTGTAAGCTTTCGTAAATGTTCCCGGCCCCAAAAACCCGACCCGATTTCAGACCGTAATTGTCAAAATCTATACCCGTTTTCAGACCAAAACGGCTCAAAAACCATACCCTTTGGGGCGGCACATACCTATATACCTTATATAGGGGAGTACCCTCCCGGGAAGAAGACTAGTTGTACGAGTTGAAATATTGGCCCCAATAAACAAGCTGCCCTTTGCCGTAGTGTCAGCCCTGTAATCAGTTGGGTTTATTTACACGTAAAGTAACGTCTGGCTACTAAAAGAGATCCGGTAACGGAGCGTATTCAGAACAGTTTATTTTGCGTCGTTGTGGTCCCCTGCATCCACGAGAGGCGGCTGCATCTGAAGGCTGACCCCTGAATCTCTACAAAGGTGGGGGCCCGGACGGGGGGAGGAGGGGGTTGGATAACGTCGGAATTTTGGTGAGGGTGTGCGGCTTTTTTCTCCATCGACCCTGATTCTTTTTCAGACCTGGCCGGTAAAATTTATATTCATTTTCAGACCTGGTTTCTAGAATAGGCCTTATCACGGTTTTCGACGCCATTTTGACGAATAGGCAAACAGGCTTGAAATATAAACAGTGTTTGTAAGGAAATCCGATGTCAAATAATTTTCATAAAACATCGCTTTTGAAAAATTCATAAATTGGAAACTTTTAGCACTAGGAAAAAGATTTTTGGAAAAAAAATGGAGGGAAGTAGCTGTGCCAGAAAGCGTCCAGTCGTGTTTTGAACTTTCCATACATTTGTCTGTATAGCGAACCAACCGTGAACTGCTACTTAAAATATTTCGCGGGAAAAATGGAAAGTTCAAAACACGACTGGACGCTTTCTGGCACAGCTACAGTCCTCCAAATTTTTTTCTTCAAATCCTTTTCCCAGTGCCAAAAGTTTCCAATTCATGAATTTTTCAGAAGCGATGTTTTATGACAATTATTTGACATAGGATTTCCATACAAACACCGTTATTTCAAGCCTGTTTGCTTACTCGTCAAAATGGCGTCGAAAAACCGTGATAAGGCCTATACAAATCTATTTCTGTAAAACTGATACTCGTTCTCATACTTTCGGACCAAAACGCCTCAAATACCATACCCTCTGGGGCCGCGCATACTTATACAGCCTATATAGGGGAGTACCCATCCCCCCACCCTGGGGGTGCCGGTTGCAGAAAACACTTTTAAACTCATCTAATAGCTACGGTGCATATTGCATCATTTTTTGTTCCACAATCCCACACCTCCGTCCTGGATCTCAGACCTCCATAGACCAACCTCGTTCCCAGGGTCCTCTCCTACTCGCCTCGGGGGCCGAGTAGGAGAGGACCCTGGGAACGAGGTTGCTCCATAGACCTCAAAGGAGCAACCGTCATGGAGATTTTGCTTTATGTTGGTCAAAACTGCTAGCTCATAATTTTTATTAAGAACCTCTTTTACAACATGAAATTGCTCTTACAGCAATGCGGGAAGAAATTATTGAAGTTTCTCCGAGGAAGAATAAACTATAATTAGTTTAAAGTAATTTTTCCAAAATACTCAGAAGGAACTTGAAAAACTTGGCAAATTTTTTCAAGTTGCGATCCATTTCCATCCTAGCCAACCGCAGCCAAAGATTTATTGTCACTGAAAACTGAACCACTGTGTTAACGTTTTCATCGATACAAATATGTAGCTTTTGGTTATTCAAAGTGACACTAAAAGTAGGTGACAATGTCACCTACATCAGCTTGCATACCATGCGCGGAAAAAAAAAGCCATTGTTGTAAGGCTATTTTTTCTTTTTAGTCTCGAGTGTGTTTCTTGGGGCATTCAAACTCTACGACACTGTCACACGTTTTAGTAGACTGTTGTCATGACGCTATTAATTTAATAAGCAGGAGAATTAAAAAAAAATAAATTTGCGTGAAACATTTATTATCACAACCATGCATAAAAGTTAAACTCTAAAGAACATGAAAGAACTCGTTGTTGTTGGGCACAAAATGAAAAAACCAACTATTTAGAAATGGCGTGCTCAGCCAATCAGGAGCGAGTGTCTTCGCCGCTCGACCAATCAGGAGTGAGTAATTTTATCCTTAGTGAAAGGAAAATTAAGACTGAAAAATGCCCTCTGTCTCGATTAATCGATCAATTTCTCGACAGCATATGCTTCCGTTTTCTTTTAAAATATTCGGGATAGCAAGAATGCTGTGAAACAACAAAAAAATCATAAAGGTCTCTAGATTGAATATTAGCTATCACAGCATAAACTATTTATTTGTCAGTTGGAATAATGTTTGTTTTTAAGAATTAAAGGAACCTATTAGCCCGTCAAAGGGTACTCCATGTAGGCGACCATCAAGATACAGCGGAACTTCTCCTTACGGACACCTCTTTAATACGGACACCTCTCTATTACGGACAGTTCACTTAATCCCTGAGAGACCGAAATCCATATAAAGCCTACCACTGTAAAACGGAAACCTCTATAATACGGACGCTTATTCCTGCCCCCTTGGTGTCCGTAATAAAAAGGTTCGACTGTAATTAATTTTCAGACTGTAGATCGTGTACCATTTTTGTCAGGTCTTTTGTCATTAGTTTGTAATTCAGCATGATTACTAGTAAAAGTTAAAGGGAACATGATTAATTATTCCACTAAAGTAAAAGTGGGAGAAAGATGATGTGTCAGTGGAAGTGCCACTTTCAGTTTGAGAAAGCGAGGAGTTGGAGTCAGCTGAATTCGACATCCTAATGGCAACTGAAAACGAAAAGTGAGCAAATCCAAGGGAGCGTTTCATTCGGCCAGCGATCTGTTCGCAAACGGAATACACCAATTTGAAAGACTTGTTATAGATCCTTTTCAGTGAGTGTCACTTTCAGGAATATGTAGAACTTAACTAGTCCTTCGTTTTAGTTCGAAAAATCCTTGGGTTGAAACAAGTCGCTTTAGAGATATGCCACTCGTTGTCGGATCAAAGCTTATCCATTTGATATCCAAACATGTCTTTCATCCAAATGGCTCCCCATCGTATATCTTCACTGGACGGACGAGGCATAGCTAATTTTGATGAACTTATTCATTAAAAAAATCCACAGAATCTTGAGGTTTTGTCTTATATAGCTTTATACTTTGATCCGACAACGTTAATTAAAATAGCTGTATATTCTGTATGTGTAAAGCTGTAGCTATCATTGCTTGAGATTAAGGTTATGGATATCTGTTCGGAAAGCCTCAATCGCCTCAGAAATTCGGATTCAGTTTTAAAGTAAATTTGAAGTTTTCATCGGCAAAATATCTGCTCAAAATTTCGTAACACTGAAAAACTCGATTCCTTTCGTTTTCTGAGTGGGCAAATATCTCGATAAAACTGCGAAGTGTAAAGTCAGCTAGCATTTTCGTAATGCTAACAACAATTGGTAAATCTTTCTGCGACTTAAATTTTCAGCTAAAACATCTGAACATGTCAAACTGTTTTAATTAGCTTACACAGATACGCCTTTCAAATTAGGTCACCACGCAAATGATCTCGGAATACAAGTGTTTTGCTTTAATGTCAGTCGAACAGGTCGAAGGTACCCCTGTAAGCTGAAACAAGTGGCTTTAGAAATATGGCACTCACTATTTATTCAGTGTAAAGGTTTTGACTGAGAATTTATTAAAACCAAGAAAGGATTGCTATAATAAGGTTGCAAAAAGAATTTAAGAGCAAGACGGTCGATTACTCAAGGTGAAATGTAATGTTGAACTTAGACCTGACTCAACTGAGAGGGTTTATCGAATGTTATAACGGTCGTCGTTTACATTCAGTGCTGCGTCCGGTGAGACACGACTAATGCGGTTAGTGGGCTAGTTCCGGAGATCATGTACTATCAAGACATTATATAGCCGATAAACAAAGAAAACTTACCTTCGTTTCTAGTTATACGATTCTGTAGATTGGCAGACCTTTTGATCGCGAGTTGACGCCAGCCGGCACTGAGCCGGCAACAGCTCCTCGGTGGATTCAATTGTGTTTCCTGGCTATTCTTTTCGAAATGGAGAAATATATCGAAAAGATTCTCTCCCACCGTAAAACAAACAACACTGTTCAACAGAACACGAAAAGGAGCCAGCTGCTCAAACAAGGTATTCTGGTTATCAATGTACGTAGGAGCGGAAGCTGTCACAAATTGTCTAACCCTTTTTATCCACCGATAAATTGTCTGACATTTGGAAAATTGCTTTTTATTAAACGGCATGATAAATAATAAACTGGAGGTGGAATTAATAAAGGTTTTCTTTTTTCTCATTCCGATTCGTGGCAACTTGACATATGACATCTTAGAATGATCTATAAGTGCTGCGTGCTGATTCATCCCAAGTATCTCAAGCGAGGCTGGAAGACACGCGTGACAAGGGAGCGAAACGTGTTCTGGGAAGGAAGAAAAGGAGAGGTCAGTGTGGAATCACAGGAGGGGACTGAGGATGAGTCGGATAAATGCACAAAGGAATGACGTTAAACTGCCAAGATACTCAATAAACCTTAACCTATTGTTGTGGACGAGGTTGGTTGCTTTTCCTTTCCGACTATTGATGTCTACAGAGCGAAAGTTCCAATTACTTAACTGAAGGAGCATATTCCTTATAACCCTGGTGACTTCTCTTGGGCTTCCTCGCCATTAATGTTTAAATAATAATAATTTGCATTTGTACACTTTTTTTCATGGCAAAACAATAAAATAAACTAAAGTAAAATGTATTATCGATTGTTTTTCATTTTTGGATTTTTTTTAACCGGAAACATCTGTAGTGTAGCTTTTTAGCTCACGATATCTTTCATTATACTGTATTATATTGTACGCCTTTCTTATACCATAAAGATACAACAAAGCTCTCTTTATTTTTCTGTAATCAAAACCTTTGGGTCGTTATTTCTGTCAGAAATCTCTGCTCAGTTTCTTTTGCTACGCATTCTAATAGCTACCATTTTTGTCCACAATCTATTTAGGCGATCCTTCCTCTCAGGCCTTTCGCATACCACGAGAGTCAGTGACAAAAAGATATTCGGGAACTTAAGCACAGACGTTCGCTCGTTCCTTTTTGGAGCGTTTTGACGCCATCTCGTTTGTAACGTCAAGCCACAGACGTCCAAAAAGAGCTTTTCCCGTCCGTTGTGAGGATCAAAAACGCACCAAAAAGGGAAACGTTCGACTTGCGGTTGCAGTCTATGGCCCACGAGCCTATTCTTTCGCGGACAGCCGGGAAAGTAGTTCTAACCGGCTTTGAGTGTGTGCAAAGATAGGCGACCTTTAATTTTCTCGGCTCTTGTTTCAACCGCCCTCCTCTCGGCGGGTAAAGCACGTTGAGTCATAACAACTGTGGTGTGGGGAGTCTTCATAACTTTTTTTGATATTTTTTGAGTAAAAGACACAAAATTTCGCGACTTTTTCAGAACTTTATCCGGGAACAGTTTGGTGGTGGTGGTCAGGGTTCCATGGCAACAAATTTTTCACAAGAAGGTTTTAATGTAACAAAATTAACTTTTTTACCTTAAATCAGTTCATGTTTTCGTATCAATTTCGTCTTTATAACTTGTTTTTATTTTGAATGCTGTTTCGATCGATTTTGACGGTTTCCTGAGGTTATGGGGAAATCAAGAAATCCAAGATGGCGGATTCAAGATGGCCGCCATATATATAGAAATTGGGACGCAATCCCTTGTCCTATAACGTCATTACTTCCCGTTTTTGTTGGGGCTGAGAGGAAGTGCTCGTAATAATGAAAAGGTCATATAGGGATGCAGTCGTAAGACGACGATCCTTTGTATAAACAGTACTTGCCTACGGTACTATTTTTCATTCAGTGTAAGGGAGCTGTTGCTTTTGACCAGGTGGATGAAACTGCTGAGTGCGACCTTCAACATGAAAAATATTGAACAGCGCTAAAAGTTGAAGAACACACAAGAAATTCATTCTTACTGAAATCTTTGAGGTGCAAACGTACCGATATTATTAGCATTACAGCCAGGTTACACCTCTATTATAGATAGCTGTATTTTTTGTATTTTATTTGCCTGGATAGCTAACATGGTCCCAGGAAGACCAACATGAAAACCACTACCTAAATATTCAGCGTATTGTAATGAATGGTTGAAAATCGTAAAAGCTTTTTATATCAGTGTGAGGGGGACAATTTTGTAGTTTACAAACTCTACCTATTCTTTCTATAATGTTGAGTCCTATAGTGAGCCTTTGGCGTCATTACAAGAGAGGTATACTGATAATCCAAGGGAAGTGATTATATCATTTTTTTGTATATATTCTTTTTACATTTAAAAGAGACCGTATGCATTTCGTCGTAATATTCTAACAAAGAGAATGGTGTTCATAAATACTTCTCGCAACACAATAACAATAGATAGCAACAGCGAACAAACAAACCAAAATCGATATTACAAAGTCTTCTGCTTGCCTCTATGGCAATACAGTCTTCAGCATTGTATTAATTAAACTGGGACTTTTTGAGCTCTTGTTACTGTAAAATGTAGCGGCTTTGAGAAACATACCTTGCCACATCAGCAAGACGGCATTATACGCTAAACAACGGGTCCATTGAGACTAAAAAGTAATGCAGTAATGATTCAATAGGCCATTTCCGAGTTGTTTTGAATCGCATTATGAAAGCGAGGCTAAGTGCAAAGCTTTTCATATATAAATAATAGTTTTTCTTAAAACTAGTTTTCATGATAGGAACTACGCACGCAGCCTCGCTTTCATAATGAGGTTCAAATCAACTCGGAAGTGCCCCTTCCCCTATTGTCATTAGTAGTATATCAAACCAGTGGATAATACTGATCTACTGATACTCCGGATTAAATTTGCTATCGGCACCTCCATTTCGGTGAATAACTATTTATTCCTTCTCTTGCTCATTAATAATTCATAACCCTAAAACAAAGGAAATAACTACCTTAAACGGAGGCTTGTAAATGCGATCTTAATTATCGTAAAATTTGGCGAACTTTTGTTTTAATTTTCTCCGAGAACTATTAATGGTTTGAGAAGCTACATCAAACACTCGAAGTTCACCTCGAAGTTGGTTAAAAAAACGAGGCGCACATCTGGGTATTTGCAAAATGGAAAACACACTCTTCCTCGTGTTTGATATTTTACAAAAACGCCCGTCGTGAGAATTTTCACTAATTAACGAGCAGTGACGCCATTGGGGATATTGAAGGAAATCTCACATGCTTCCATGTGAGACTTTCCCGACGTTTCACAGTTACAGTACATTGTTATTTTCGACAGTTATAATGTTTTGCACACTCAAACGTCGAAACCAAAATAAGGGTCCTATTCATTGAGTCTTTTCTCCAGCATGCACTCTTTCTTGGGCGCTCAAAATAAAATTAGCGTCCCTTGCACTATATCGAATCATTACGGTAGTTTCGTTTTATCTATGTTTCCCCAGGACCATGCGGGAAACAGCTATATTCGATGCACATAGAGTAAACCTCTGCGGGATTTTTCCCTGTATATTGATGTACAAATGCCACGTTAGGTTTAACAGGTGAGGTGAGAAAAAGAAAGGAATTCAGGTTCGTAGTCACACTACAGAATTGCTCTCCCTCCCCCCGCCCTTCCCCCCACCTCACCCGTACTACTAGGGTATCATTGTGGACCTCTCCATTACACATTGCAGTGTTGCTTCGAGTTATCCAGCAAAAGTCCGCTTTGTTTCTCTGCATCCAAATTTAATAATCAGCTTGGCTTGCGCCTTACTGGGCTGCAAAGTAGTTAACGTTTTTCTTTTAGTAGACGACGAGGGCATGCGCGAGACTCCTTCGTCTAATCCAACCGCGTATCACTTTGCGCCAGATATTCTTAGCGAAAGCGAGGCGATAGCTTCGCTTTCATCAATCAAAGTCACATTCATACAACCAACCTCCGCAAAAGACACTATCTTGTGGTCGCCTTACACCAATTTGGTTGTACACTGTTCATCGGTTGTGTCACTGTCGCGCGGCGAACTTGCGGATGTGATCACCAGAGTCTTGGTCCTGGAATTAAGGGAAGTCTTCACGGTCCCCTGGCAAGCCGAATCATTCACGCCAGCGTAGGTATTGCTCACATTTCGACAAACCAGGCGCAGCAGAATCCTCTTGAACGCGTGATTGAACCGGCGATTTCTGACCGAGTAGATGATGGGGTTTAGGGCCGAGTTACCATAATGAAGTACTTTTACTGCCACGAGGAAACGCATGTCCCACACGAGTGTGCACGTGGTACACCATTTAAAGATCAAAATCGTCAAGAAGAATGGAAGCCAACAAACAACAAAGGTGCCAGTTACCAAGGCGACTGTGCAAGCGATATGAAGGTCCTAGAAACCGAAACAATGGGAAAAACTAAGGACAGATCGTGCTCTTTGTGACTAACTGGCATAATTAGTAGACGTTCCCTACCTAAGATATTTTAAAATTTTACACCACCAATTTACCTTGATTCTTATGTTCTGTGTGAGAAGTTGAAATGTCCAGGGCCCCCTTTCGTGAAAAAAGGCCCTCTAAAATCCCCGCAGAGGGCCTTCTGGGAACTCAGAAGGGGCCCAATAAACCTTACAGTGTTTGCCAGAAAATGACTAATATTTGAACCGTTAGTGTCAGTGGTGATTCTGCTGTCGCGTTGTTTTCTTACACGACAGGAGACAATGTTCCAACCCAAGAACGGTGAGTAGCCCTAATACAATACTGGGGGCAACTTTTCTATGGACTAACATAGCATCCATCCAGAAAGCAGTTGCTTTATGCTACAGCAATGGAGTTGTTAAAGCCCGTGTTACACCTGGCATTTTTTTTTCTTGCCACTTGTCTCGCAATTTGTTGCGACACATCCCGGAGCGAAACGGTGCGTAGTGTAAGATGCCCTGAAATGAACGTTGCGAGACATGTTCATTTCTGGGCATGTTAAACAATATTTCGTGCGACTCAGTTATTTCGTAACGCCGCAACAAAACTACAAGACCAGTTACAAGAATAGTTGGCTGGTGTACCATGGGCTATCTAAACTCTGTTGTAAGCAGGGACGCCTGTTGTCGGTGTTCATTCCTGGTTGTTCTAAAATTCGCTTCGTCCATAATTGTGCAAAATGGAAGAAACGCAAAATGAAATGATTACAATAAAAAAATAGTTTTTATGTTCATCGCTCTTCCTCGAGGAAATGAACAACGAACTCCTTTACAGGCTGTCCCCGTTGGATTACTAAAATCCCTGAAGTACTACCCAAAATTTTTGACACCGATTGGAAATTTCTTTTCTGCTCAAATAAAACGACTTTAAAGAGGTTTCTAATTAGTAATTCTCCACCCCTCTCTCAGGTCGCGTGTCAGAAACATTCTAGATACACGGATTTAACATTGTAAGACAGAAGAGTGTGTTTTTCTTGTATGTCCTTAGAGCAAGCAGACAGACATGTCGAAAGAGTAAACTTTGTCTTAAGCTTTTGAAGGTCGCACAGGTTGAGTTTTCACAAGGGACTCTTAAGGGCGATTTACATGGTACGACTTTGTCGCATGCGACAAGCTTACGACAGGCCTACGACACGAATTGTTTCGTGTAAATCAAACCTACATCTCGCTTACGACTGTCGTGTACGTCACAAAAAATGTGGTAGGATTTTAAAACATGCTTTAAAATCCTACGATAATGGTAGGAATAGGCAATGTTGAGTGACGAGAGTTGTGTGCAATCTTTCGCATGACGCGAGAAGCGATCGCTCTAGAAATCGCATGCGACAGTCGTAAGCAAAAGTTGTACCGTCTAAATCGATCTTTGGAGGTAGAGCAGAAAGATAACGGGAAAAAGTGACTCACTTTGTCTTGCCCTCAAACCCACCCCCATTTCACCAACCCGGTCGTCAATGACGTACAACACGGCTGACAAAAGCCTCCCAAACACTCGTACAGGTGATCCTTCTCGAAGGCTATTAAAATTACCTTTTTCAAAGAACGCTTTCTGTGTTCTTTCAAACTCTTCTTGGCCGTAAAAAAGATGGCAATATAGGCAGCGATTATCACCAGTAAAGGCACTGCAAAGAACCCAAATGTGTTGAAGATGGCCACATCTTTCCATCCTGTGATCTTCTTTAGCATTGCAGTAAAAATGGCGAGCAACCAGGACAAGACAATACCAGAAAAGATTGTCACTGTGGGGGATTTGTTAAAACAAGAGTCAGTAAAGAATATATATTATATCATTTCAGTTGAAGTACAGTAAGTTTACTGAGTTAAGTAAATAACTGACTGATTGACAGACTGCCTGGTATTCCAGAGGAAACTTAACCCCCGGGGTTACTAATTTCATATGGGGAAGTACCGCCGGGAGGTTCAATACCGGCCTTACCCGTGAATCGCGTACCAGCGTTTTTCGAAATGGCACCCTTTTCACATATATAAAACAAAAAATGCACTCTTTTCTTTTACATCAAAGAAAAGCTTGGCTAAAGAAAATAAATAGAGCCGTCACGTAGCGCCTCATTTTTTCCGGCAGTAAGCATACTTAGCCAGAAATTTCTGCTTAGTTAATTGTTTCTACACTTTCTAATGGTTGGATTTAATTGCTTATTAACCTTTCGCATATTATGAGGTATCTCCCCTCCTCCACGTTGATAAATTGACTGACTGATTGTTTGCTTGGTCAGTCGACCGACCGGTTGACTTATTGGTTGACTGATTGATTTTGTTAATGAGTCGTAGAGTAAGTAACGTGACTGCAATTGACTGGCTGAGTGATTGACCTATTAAAGAGAGCGGTTGTCACTGATTGATTGATCATTGACTAAAAAGGGTAAGTAAAGAGCAACTTAAACTGACTCATTCACACAGACTTGTTTAACTCGACTGATTTGTAAAATATAGTGAGAATTCGACTGACTGACTGACTGACTGACTGACTGACTGACGGACTGATTAATTGATTGATTGATTGAATGATTGAATGAATGAATGATTATTTCATTGGGCTGTAGACTTGTGAAGGGTCTTGATTGACTGACTGAGGATTGATTGATTGGCATACTGCTTGGTTGGCCAATTGATTGGTTGATTGACTGATTGATTGAGCAAGATCAGCTGATAACGGTTTGTGCATTTGATTGAGTTGTAGACTTGTGAAGGATCTTTATTGAATGATCGAATCACTGATTGGTTGATTAAATAATTAATTAATTGACTGCTCGATTAATTGATCGATTGTTTGATTGATTGATTGATTGATTGATTGATTGATTGATAGATCGAGTGAGTCAGCGACTAAGCAAGTACAGTTGATAACGGTTTCTTTGATTGGTTCACTGTTGGACTGACTGATGTTTTACTTACCCTTGCTAATCTTCCTGTGCTTGAAAGGTGCCACAATGGCATAGCAGCGTTCGACACTGATGCAAGTCAGGTGCATAATGGAAGACACACCGGACAGAATGTCTCCCATCTGGTAGTACTGATAAAAACTGTTCTTAAAATCCAGGCTCATAACAAAGTAGATCCACAGTGGAACAGAAAACAATCCAACCAGAAGATCAGCCACGGCCAAGGAAAATATAAAGTAGTTTGTTTTGGTTTTTAGCTTGGGAGTTGTGAGGAAGGCAATGATGACCAACAAGTTTCCTAAGACGAAAAGAACCTTGGATTTAGTTGTTATGTAGTGGACCTTTCAGTGAACTCACTCCACGTTATACATTGGTGGTACTGACCTAGTCTGGGGTTTGTATTGTAGAATGTTAGAGAGATTTAGACAAAAAAATCCATGTAAAATCCATTTTTTCGTTCCTTGTCAATAAAAGATGTTTCCAAGCCGACAATGACCTGGTTCTCTCTGGTACTGAACTGTTTTTATTCATTCCCTCATGTAACTAAAAACAAAATTTTGTCCCGGGATAAAATCCCCTTGCCGACCTTGTTAACGCACGAATGGGTATCAAAAGCGTCGTTTCCATCTCTCAAACTGACGTTGGACCTTCACTCAAAATTACACGAAGTGAAACTTATTTCAAACTTAAGAGGAAAAGAAGAAAAAAAAAACACAATAGTGTAAGCCTCGAACCCTAGTCGTTTGCTGTATTTCTTCTATCCACAACCAGCACACCAACGAGGACTAGCTGCCGAGGTGTAATTTATAATACATTTTGGTATAAATTTACTAGCGTTCTTTCACGAATGCCGTTCCCTGATTGGCTACGCTACTCGCTATCTATTCTGTGATAGATAGTGAGTAGCGGTTTTCAACAAAATGGCGGCCACTTCATGGCGTTTTCGAAGTGTCTGCGATGGGGATATAGATAATTTACTTGTTTAGTTTTGCACGACTAGTAGATTTATACTAAATCAATTAGATTATTCGCTCTCGATTTCTATCGCGTGATAGCTGATTCGGGCGCTATCACGCGATAGAAATCTTGAGCTCATAATATAATTGTTAAATATATAGTTACCCATCACAATAAACGAAAGCCAACCATTTTCGAATCAGTGCTTAACCCTAAATACTGTAGAACGGTGCTAAGCCCCAAAATAATGTTCCTAGCCTAGCTGGAGCTCTATTCACTCAGTTCTCTGCCTAATAAATGGAGTTCTGCTCCTGTGTCCATCGGTACTATGACCATAAGGAATACTACATTGTGTAAACCTCATAAGGTGTCCAAAGTCAGTTCGAGATAGGCAAACGAGTGTTAACCGTCAAATGCAACATACAAACCTGTGACAATGAGGAACACTATTGCGGAATACACCCCAACTCCTGCATAAGCCCAACTTGGTTCTAGCAAAACACCGTATCCGCCTGGTCGCTGGGTTTGATTTGTAGAGTTCTCCATTGAAATTATATGAGCTTCCGGCTAGAATCAGCGGCAGCACTATAAAGTAAGGGAACCACCGTTAGTACAGCGCGAATTCGCAATAATTGCTTATTAAAAACAACCAAGAAATATTGCTGGATCTTGCATGGTGATTTCATTTTACAAGAACGATCAGAAGACAACTTAATGGACGTTATTTCTCAGGCATGGTGTTATGGCTGATATACCCTGACACTAAGCCAATCAAAACTTTGGAATTGCATTATTCTTTATTAGGGAGTTTAAGAAGCTACTTCGGCGATGGCAACGAGAACGTCCCAGAACAATAGGATATAATGAGAAAAACAAAGGCCCTGCACGTGCGTTATAAATTTTGGTACATTTCTCCACCTTGCTCGGCCAAAGAACAACGTGAAATAACCAAATCCAAGGTTTTGTGGAGAACGTGAGCACATGACGAAAAATTTTTCGATCTCTGTCTCAACTTGAACGCCGTTTTCCACCTGTTCTGTTATTGGATAGTTCGGCCACATTGTACAAGCTCAACGAATTGGAATAATCGCGAAATAGTACAAGTAACGCGAACTTATATTTTCAAGCGACATTTTCGTTGCCGTTGCCGTTGTGGTTTCTTAAAGTCCCTATTAAGATTTTTCAACGCCGCCGTTGTGGGCACTTACGAAGGATGAAATACTTCACATGACAAATTATGTACTGAACCTCGAAGACATATGTATACCCTCGGGCTATTACAAAATGTGACGGATGTAAACAAATTATCCGTTTCAAACCAGTCTTTGTGAGATACATGTATCTTGTGATTGTTTAAAAGACGGCTAATATATGTATCTTGATACGTGTGTACCCGCGGGCTATTTACAAAATAAGATGGATGTGAACAAATTAACCTTTTCAAACTATCTCTACGAGATACACGTATCTTGTGTTTTCTTAATGAAGAGAAGAGGAAGAAAGAGACTGATTAATACAATATCAGTCTGAAATGTCTTTACTAATTTAGAAGTAAAATCCAGTTCTAATATTTTATTTTTTTGCCCCTCGTTTTGTACGCCAGATTCGAATTGATTTATATTCAAATCATGTATCTGTGGTTACGCCTTTCATCTCTGGTTGTCTTAAATACGAGAAATTGTGGTACAAATAAAGAGAATTTCTCAGTGATAATAATCACTATGCGGTTTCAGAAATAGATATGTTAATCAATTTGGGGAGGCTAGATTTAGTGAGGTACTTGGGCAAGCGAAGGGCCTTTCATTCAAACGTCGCTGACTATTTAACTCGAACTATTGCCCAAGTCAAAAATAGCTAATTCCATTCAGGAGCAAATTACCTAGAAAATAACATAACCAAAATAAAATTTGTGAGCAACTGCTTGCATTTGATTGGTCACAAATTAGGAATTGGAATTTATACACAGAGTTAAAATTTAGAATCACCTTGCACAGCATAATAAACAGCACCGCGGGAAGCAGTCCTCAACAGCTTTGAATCATTTTTTGTCACAGTTATAACAGTTAACACCAACTTGTGGAGCATAATAAACAGCACTAGAGTAAAGCAATACTTGATAGCTTTCATTTGAATGGTAACTCTTTGCGAATTTACCCACGGAGGTAAAATAGGTGCTATATTTGTTGAGCCAAAAACTGTCTCTACTCGGAAACATTGAAGAAACCCCGCCGTGGTTTACGACACGGTACAAATGCAAGCGTCACCGACAATGGCAAAAAGTATCAGGCTAATTCGAAAGAATTCAAAAAAAAAAAAAGGAAAAAGAATGTAGTAAGCCGAAATGTTAGTCAATCCTTCGTTGATCACTGAAGATATTACAGTCGAAGTTTCGATTATAACAGAAATCCAATAAAGAAAATTTAATTAAAACTTAAATATGAAGAAAGAAGCATATTCCTCCTTCGCTTAGAAAGAATATTATAACTAACGAATTCCGCTCGCTGTCAGTATTTACATGACAAACAGTTAGCCCTTTCGAGCAAACAGCCGGATTCAAATGTATCACGGACTATAATGCTACTATCATTACACCTGTCTGCTGAAGAAATTTCTCCTGTTTATTTGCTAACAGACTGAGTTTTCAAATTCTCAGAATGATAAAAGCAGAGATATTCTCATAAAGGTTTGACGATAAGTACTTACCGGACGTCAAAGACTGCGCCACGCACAGTTTTTGCTTGAAACAGCAAATGTGAAAGAAAGCGAGGCACGACTCTCACGATCGGCAGGTCAAAGATATAGCAATGCCGTTGTAAAGCCGCGGAATATAATTGGCATCTGCATACAATAAACTAACAATATTTTTAGAAATGAAAGTATTGAGCTGGTGAAAACAATGAGTTTTAAAAAAAAATCGTGAGAGTGTGGCTGCCGCGTTGGTCACCGAAAAAACGCGCGAAGATCAGAGGCGAGCGACTTACTAGCGATAGCAATTCTTGAAACTGAATACACCAATGAACTCAGCCCAAATTGAAGTTTTGATATAAGGGCTTTGAAATGCCACCTACTGGTTCTCTAATAATCGCTCGGTGGTTAAAGGCATAAATAAATTCAAAACTGATCCCTGCAGATTCGAACAATTCGGAGCTCAATATCAAAGGACAAAGTTAAATTTTCCGCCGAGTATTTTTACATCAACACCACATATATACTTCGTTTGGAACCATTCAGATTTTTTTGAGATGCCACGGGAAAAAAGAAAAATGCCTTATGTGCCACATGGCACGAAGTGCCGGGATAGGTAAAAGAGAAAAATCTTCCTTGCTTGGAGATGTCAAATCTTTAACATTATAAAATTTCGATAAACAATGGAAGAAAGGTGAAAGTAAACTGCTTATTGTTCCCAACTGTCGATTTTGGTGTTGTAACAAGTTTCTGTTAGTCGCCGTAAATTACCCTCATTCCTTATCACGCTTTACCGCAAGCATATACCGACATTTAAAATTATTTTAGCTTATCTTAAGATTAAGCAACAGCTGAAAACAGCTGGAAACACTCTCTTGTTGTCACGCTTCGTTCTCCTTTTTCATCAAACAGAAAATATAAGATCATCGAAAACTAAACTGAACAAATCGCGAGACACCAAAGTACGTTGCCAGTTCGAATTCTCACCTGTTCGACCACTAAACTTATTAGCCAAGGCTTGTTGAAATTAGCTCATTTTTTACACGAACTTATCGTGCATTTTTACTATGTTTTTAAATCAACCGACCAGATTACGAGCCAGCTAGATTACTCTGAGAGACACCTAGCGAGAAAATACTGTACAAACGCGCGCGAAGGTAACCTGCCGCATGTACATGCGCGCGCGTTCGCGCGTTCTACTCGCCCAACCATTTCTAAGCGAGAAGAAGGCATGCGCGCGGTGTAGGAGCCAACATATATGAAGAATATTCGTGATGTGTAAATGAAAGGGTCTTGGAACTCATTCCTACCATGTTTCCACTTTTTATTCAACTTTTGTGAATTTTCGTGAAATTGATGTTCACAGCTATAAACAAACAAATTCTGGAGTACCTGCAGAGCTTGTTTATATCATTGGTTTTTGGGACAAGGAGAACAAATTAGCTCTGCCTCAGCCCCAGACAAACTTTTTTGAAAAAGCAGTTTCTACTGCAGTGGGGCATTGTTGTGGGATAGCCTTCCACGGAGATAAATTGTCTACTTTTAAATGTCCTCCTTGTGCTCCCACACAGTAAACACGTGAATCAGTTACTTTCTTTTTATCATTTATTACCAACTGATGTTTTTTTTTCACCGCGTTATGTTGTTATGGTATGAATAACTGCTTTACTGACTAACTGACTGATCGACTGCCTGACTGAATGAGTGAATGTTTGACTGACTGACTGATCGAATGACAAACTGAATGACTGGCTGCTTGAATGACTGACTGATCGAATGACAAGTTGACTAGCTGACTGACTGACTGACTGACTGACTGAACTGATTGACTGACTGCTTGAATGACTGACTGTTCGAATGACTGAATGACTGACTAACCGACTGCTTGACTGACTGACTGACTAACTGATTGACTGCTTGACTGACTGGCTGCTTGACTGACTGACTGACTGACTGACTGACTGATTGACTGCTTGACTGACTGACTGACTGACTAACTGATTGTCTGACTGAATAATTGCAGCATCAACTGATCGACAGCCTGACTGACTGATTGATTGACTGGCTGATCAATGACTAATTAACTGAGTGACTGACAGTGACTGATTGATTGATTGATTGATTGATTGATTGACTGATTGTTCCTGGGAGGGCAATTTTTTTGCAGCTCGTTGATGTTAATGACAGCGGGAATCTTTTCCAAGTGCTGATATGATCGATCAGCCGACTAACTAGTTGATTGACAAAACTAGAATGGTTGAACACATGCAGATTTCAGGGTAAATTTTAATAACTCTTATTTTCTTTTTGGCCTCTAAGCTGCTAAACTATCATACATTTTCCGACACCTAATAGAGCGAGTAAAGAAACTAAAGATAAGTTTCAATGATTTTCCCTTGATTACTTTAATGAACTTGAAAAATCGTTACGCCGCGAGTCTACAGGGCCGAGTAACACCCTTAGAGAAAAAAAGGGAGCTTTAGCAACGACGACGGCAACGACAACGAAAACGTCACTTGAAAATGTACGCTCGCGTTACTTGTACTACCTCACGATTATTCCGATTCGTTCAGCTTGTACAATGTGGCCGAACTATGCGGGAACTAAATTGATAGGAAGGGCGTTCAAATAAGGAAGAAGAATGAAAAATTCACCGTCGTGTGCTCACGTTCTCCACAAAGCCTTCAATTTAGTCATTCCACGTTGTTGTTTTGTTGATGACGGCAAAGAAATGTACCAAACCACCATATAACGCACGTGCACGGCGATTGTTTTTGCTCATTAAACCTACTGTTTTGTGACGTTCTCGTTGCCGTTGCTTTCGTCGTTGCTAGAGTCCCCTAAAATATTCAGTAGACCTGCACTTTCAAAAGCTCTGTTTTCACTGTACCCTTGTAACCTGCAGCTGCGTTGTTTCGTGTTTAGGGCTGGGAGCATTGTTCTGTTGTTCGTTCTTTTGTCTCTCGACCAACCATGTAAGACGTTGCAAAAAGTGCAAGTCGCCACAAAATAGTATGACGGAAACTGATAATTTAAGACGTGGGTTAACAGCCTCAGTATAAATCCGTCAAAAAGAAGGTTTATCACAGGCCATTGACATCATTTGCATTTGTAACACCCACATGGTCACACCACAAAATATGATGAAATAATGATGAAAAAGACGAAAACCTTGCACTTTAATTTCATGCGACTCGTTGCGATACCAAAAATTAATATGAAATTGAAAATACCTACGGGAATGTATTGCAGGAAACGCTATTTGGAGATCTGCACATCACAGGAAAAATTATTTATACTAATTCCACGTCCGCTCAAAATTGGCGTTTTCCTGTGTTTAAACTTCGATACTAGTTGCTTTGCAATGGTAGATCGTTGACGCCAAGATCCCAAAAATAAATATGAAATTGAAAATACCGACGGGACTGTATTGTAGGAAACGCTATTTGGAGATCTGCACATCACAGCAAAAATTATTGTACTAATTCCACGTCCGCTCAAAATTGGCGTTTGCCTGTATTTAAACATAGATACTAGTTGCTTTGGAATGGTAGATTGTTGACGCCGAGAAAAAAAAATGCGTTTAATTTAAGCCAATTTTCGAGCAAAAAAATACAGTAGTTCTCTCAATAATCCTTTCATAGACTAAAACAGCTGCTTTGCAAATGAAATACCGTTTATTTACGGACCGAAAGGTTTTTTATTATCTTTTCTTTTTAAATATTTAAAATTGACAACACTAGGAGTGTTCTTCGAATCTGAAACAAAAAGGCACAATTTATCAGGCTTTACGTACCTCGCTGCGATCTCTATTAAAATGGAATTGTCTGAACAACTCGTGCCGCCTGTGAACAGGATATGAACAGACGCCTTTAAAGAATCAAAGGTGTCAGATTTCAAACTTGATTCTGATTACCAAACTGAAAGGGCTTTTAATTATTTTCGCACGTTAATTTGACATGCAAACTCGCCCTTTAATATCAGTTTTACATACACAGCGAGAATTGTTCGGATCATCAGAGCAGATTTTGCGCGTTTAATGTTATTTGCAAATACCGGGTTGTGCATTCGATTGAACCAGACGATATTGAATATAACTGACAACCGATTTGAGAGTCTAAAGAGGCAATCATACAATCCAACGCCGAATCAATCAAACCACAGAAGCTCGCCGATGGAAGTCGCTTTAGCGCTTGTCTGCTTGCTGTATTTACTTCTCGCCATTGACCTAATTTACGGATTTAAAAAATGGCGAGAATCTACAGCACCAAAAGAGGAAAAGAAAGTTTCAGCCTTTCGGAGAGACGATAGCGGCGAACTACGAAGAACACGAAGCATGAGCAGAACAATGATGTTGATAAACAGAAGCCTGAAAGGATGACCAAACTGACAATATCAAATATGTTGATTTACGAGGACATTCACAACAATGTCCGTCGAAATTGCGGCATGGACCTTTATTGCAAGGAGTAATTTTGAAGAGTTCGATTGTCATTTCAACGAAGCGAAGCCGAAAATAAGAAATGATCGATATTGCTTAGGTGAGGAAACCGAAAACTTTCACGACCAAAACTTTCAGTTTAAACGGAGATCGTGAATGGGAGACAAAGTAAACAAATAGACAGCCTCAGTTTAATTTCCTTATAATTCATGTCATTTTACTTCCAAGAGTGGTAGAAATGTAAATTAAAGACAAATCAAATGTGTGGTTTTGTGAATTAATACTGAAAAGCAAACAGCCGCACCGTCGGAAAGAATTGCTCAACCGTGAATAGACAGCTTCAGTTTAATTCCCTTATAATTCATGTCATTTTACTTCCAAGAGTGGTAGAAATGTAAATTCAAATGTGTGGTTTCGTGAATAGGCCTTATCACGGTTTTCGACGCCATTTTGACGAGTAGGCAAACAGGCTCGAATTAACAGTGTTTGTATGGAAATCCGATGTCAAATAATTTTCATAAAACATCGCTTCTGAAAAATTCATGAATTGGAAACTTTTGGCAATGGGAAATGGATTTTAAGAAAAAATTTGGAGGGATGTAGCTGTTCCAGAAAGCGTCCAGTCGTGTTTTGAACTTTCCATACATTTCCCTGTATTTTTTTCCCCGCGAGCTATTTTTAGGGCAATTCACGGCTGGCTCGCTAACAGACAAATGTATGGAAAGTTCAAAACACGACTGGACGCTTTCTGGAACAGCTACATCCCTCCAATTTTTTTCTTAAAATCCTTTTCCCATTGCCAAAAGTTTCCAATTCATGAATTTTTCAGAAGCGATGTTTTATGAAAATTATTTGACATCGGATTTCCATACAAACACTGTTATTTCGAGCCTGTTTGCCTACTCGTCAAAATGGCGTCGAAAACCGTGATAAGGCCTATTACTGCCGAAAAGCAAACAGCATCGTTGGAAAGAATTGCTCAACCAAGAGTTTTAATATGAGTGCCATAATATGGCATTAATTGCGTCCACACCAAAAAAGCTAGAATCACATCACACATTGGTGACACTGGTCTGTTTAAAGCGAAGCCAACGGCGACACCAACGAGAACTAGCATTTCATGAGAAAATGGCGCTACGCTTGCGTTTTAATTCTTGGGTACATTTCTTTGGCGTCTTCTGTAATAACAACATGTACAACAACCTTGAAATGATCAAATTCAAATATTTATGAAGATCTCAATCGCTCGATGGAGAATTTTTCTTTCTCTTTCTACCAACGCCAGTGCCACCAATTCAGTTGCTGGATAGTTCGGCTACCTTGTACAAATTGAGCGAGTTGGAAAAATCGCGAAGAAATAGTGTTGTGAAACAAATTTTAGGGTGTTTAGTTGTTGTTCGGTTTGCAGTAAATTTTGGTAGTGCTGTTGTGAACGAAGTTCAATGGCAATTTATTTTCGACGTTGTCCGGTTTCTACATGAAATGAGACGCTGTGCTTGTAGACAGGTTTGTCAAGGCCTCCTCGAAGGTTAAAATCGGAAAAACACTTAAAACTCTTTATTAACCTGGGCCAGGTTGTTCGAAAGCCGATTAATGCTAATCCCTGATTGAAAGTTAACCGAAGTTGTCATTTCACGCCTTAAAAATAAATGTTTTAAAAGCTGCCGTCAAGCTAACGGTAAAGAAAAATCTATGTCAACACTGAAGAGGAAACGCTTTTGGAAAAATGCTTATTGATTAGTTATTAAACTCGAATGAAAGTTCACGTTAACCCAGGATTAGCTTAATAAGGCTTTGAACAACTGGGACCTGGATTGGTTCCTTATTATCTATTTCCTGTGACCAGTTGGCCTGTTAGTGTGTTTTGGCTTGCCTAATCAGTTATCTTGACGTCTATTGAAAGTACCATCTGTTACTCTCTCACGTTGAACCACGAACATGTCTAGAGCACAGTATACATTAAGGCGAATCGCATCATGTAATTTATAAGTAGTTAGTAGACAGTAGTTGTACTTGGAAGAACAGACCCAAGAAACCAGCATGGTATGGTATGTAAGAACTCCATACCTTCATACCCTCTAAGGAATGGCTTCTGGGTCAGCTTGATTATAACTCAGACAGACAAGTTTAACCAGATAATTAGTGTCTGAGGAAAAATAATTACTGAGTCCTGGTACCTCAACGCTCTCTCCTAACGAGTGCTCGACAATCAAATAACGTGGATTTGTATTTTCAAGTGAGGCGGACAGCATACAGTGAAGCATTCCGTGAGACAGGAGACAAAATTAGTTTGGTTTGTATGATCCAATAATCAAGTCTGTTTTTACTTTTCACTTTCGACGCAGAAAATAAAATAATGGATCATGTACCATGGCCGCTAAGCCAATCAAATCCCTAGAATTGCATTATACAATTCAGGGAAACAGACTGACATAATTCTAGAAAGGAAACCACTCAATTTATTGTTGTTCGGTGCCGAAATTAATTGTAGCGAAAGTTGAGTGAAGATCCGTGCTATTATTCAAATTTAAAGTGGCTGCGCATTAGCCAAAAAAAAAAATACACCATTTTTTACATAATGCTGAATACTATATAATATTCATTCAGTTTTTATCTTTATACTATCAGAAGTACAAATATAGGTACTTCTGATAGATAGCGGTTCTTCGTTAAGTGTCGCAAGTAATCCGTGTTTGCTTTGGTTTTTAAGGGTGGACTCTCAATACTCCGGAACATCCCGGAACACGAAAAAAACAATACCAATTATTCCGTAAAATGGAAAAGGGTTTTGTAGCTCCAAACCAGCCAAAGTAGCGTATTTTCTTTAGCCGTTAATAACAGTTCGCTTATGGTTAAGACACAGAGACAGTCGGGCGTCTTTTACTGACAAATAATTATGGCTACACCTACGTCTTGCCACAGGCGGTAGCGCGCTTCTTGAAACTCTTGCCTAATTTCAGACCAAAATATGTGATTTTTCCTAACCTATTCTATTTCAGACACAATCTTTTTGTCGATTGCATACCATCCAAATTCTCCAAATGATCATGGCGAGTTAACCCGCTAGAAACATACAAGAAGCTAAATTGGTTCAAAGACCGATATGAATATGTTAAACATGTGAGTACGACTTCGTTTATAGGCCTTCCAACTCCATTTTACTCGTGAAAACTATAACCAATTCCAGACCAGCCTCACCCTACTCAGCCAAAAGTGTTCAATATCTATGCACTACTTCAACTGATTTCAAAACGTACCTTTGCTAGAATGGTCGCCGTTAATGTAATTTCAAACCACGCCTAATACAGTATGTGTTTAACCCGTAGCTAACTGCTCGGTTATGGTTGAGACACCGGAACACCAATGCTTTCTTTACTGGCAAATTAAGGCTGCACCTGCATTTCACACGTCATTCCTTTTATTTACTTCAATTGGTTTCCCTCATTAATTCGCTCTAATTGCTTTCAGATAGCGCCTCACAAATAAAATTTTCAAAGCGGCCAATTTTGTTTTAAAACATCTCTTCTAGTGAAGACCTTACCTGATAATATATATCGCGAAATTTACTCAGCATGCAAACGTCGTCTTTAAGACAACATTTAATTTCAATCATTTAAGTTTAAGTGGGTGGCTCCCTAAGATCCTCATAACCCAAATTGTTTAAAAATAGGTTTGCTTCAAATTTTGCATGTGAATTATGTCCGGCTACTTTAAAAAATACAATTGTCGTTTTAACCTTAAACGCTGTCTTCCTCTGTTTCCAGCGGAGTCCATTCGTTGGAAAAAATTGAGTTTTTTGTAGTGAAAAAAAAAAAAATAATAAATAAAATAATGCAAAATGTTAACAATTTTGATAACTTCCCACAACACTAAAAAATTGCTCCAAGGCCAAATACTACGATTCGCGGATAATAATATAAGCAAAAGACTTCCTTAAATTAAAATATTATTGATATTTTTACATAATTGTTTCGAGTAGTAAAAACAGCACTTGAACCTTTTCCCAACCAACCTTTACAGCTTGTAAAAAAAAAAATATGAAAAATCGGTGCACAAAACTGCATGTAAACCAATAGTGAGACATCCTACAGCAGTGCCCTTGTGGTTATGAAAAGACAAAGACTCCTTGTCATAAAATAAAATAGTGCGGCCAGATGGTTTCAAGCCCCTGGCGCTGTTTCCAAATACTAGCATTTCTCAATTATGCAAAATAGGAGCTTCAACCTATGCATGAACCTCATAAGGAAGTGCGACTTGAAAAACGATCTTCAAGATAAAGAAAAACACTGACTTAGTTTCACAATACAGTACACTGCAATTGTATGTTGATACTCACGTAAATAGCTTTATGACTTCTCTCTGAGACTGTGAGGAATATTAGATTAGATGGAATCTGATTACCAAAAGCCAAGCTTAGAAGCAAAATACAAACTCGCTTCGCTTTGAGATGAAAAAATTTGGCCATCGTTCATGGCCGCTTTTTATTTAAAAGTACAAAACTTAAGATTATAACTGACAAATGATAAGGGAACAAAAAGGAATTTAAAGATCTACCAAAGATAATGGCTTCGCTTTGAGATGAAGAAACATTTTTTATTCGGTTCCAAGGTAGATTTGAACCCAAGCCCTCTTCCCCGGAGGGCATGTAGCATAATACTGCCCCACACATGCTTCTCTACCTTCACAGTGAGTAATTTTTGTATTTAAAAATTGTTTCTGGTGCCTAACTATCTGGTACCCGTGGCGCAACGATTTTAACAGCTAATTTCTTTGGGCCGCCAAAGAAGAATACGCGAATGAGCACGGAACACCCCCAGGTGTTTCTCCATCGTATTTTCTCCTTTCATTTTGCGCGAAATCCCTGTTTCAAAACCAATTTTTCGGTAAAATGGAAAGGAGTTTTGTAGCTCCAAACCAGCCAAAGTAGCGTATTTTCTTTGGCCGTAAATGACAGCTTATGGTTAAGACACAGAGACAGTCAGGCGTCTTTTACTCACAAATGATTATAATGGCTACAACTACATCTTGCCACCGGGGTAGCGCGCTTCTTGAAACTCTTGCCGAATTTCAGACCAAAATTTTGTGATTTTTCCTAACCTATTTCAGACACGACCTTCTTTTCGATTGCATACCATCCAAATTCTCCAAATGATCATGTTAACCCGCCAGAAACATACAAGAAGCTAAATTGGTCCAAAGACCGATATGAATGTCAAACATGTGAGCAGGACTTCGTTAGGCCTTCCAACTCCCTTTTACTCGTGAAAACTATAACCAATTCCAGACCAACCTCACCCTATTCATCAAAAAGTGGTCAAAATCTATGCACTACTTCACACTAAAAAGGCCTCCGCGGTCAAAAGCGCCCTTAAATTTAAACAAGACTTATCCTTGTTAATCACAAATTTATAGAAGACGTTTTTATGTGCGTCATGCAACGAAAGTTTTCATATCTTCTTTTCAATTCACCATGAGGGTCGTTTTTCATTACGAAGGTATTACATATTAGGGGTTAATTTAAATATAAAAGCGCTGACTCGGACATTTTAAGCTTAAAGGATTGTTAAACACTTTAAAACATCTCTTCTAATGAAGACCTTACCTGATAATATATATTGCGAAACTTCGCTCTGCATGCAAACGTCGTCTTTAAGTCAACATTTAATTTCAATCATTTAAGTTTAAGTGGGTGGCTCCCTAAGTAACCCAAATTGCGCCTTCATTCAGTGTGGTCAGTTATAACACCCCATTTATCCTACCGTCCCACCTACTCCGTACTTCTTCCTATATGAATTTCTTTCGGATACAATTTAATTTCATTTTATATAAATATACACACACTTTTTTTTTCATTTCTTCCTTTATTTTTATTTTATTTCCTTTTTTTCTCAATTTATTATTATTATTATTATTATTATTATTATTATCATTATCATTATCATTATCATTATCATTATCATTATCATTATCATTATTATTATTATTATTATTATTATTATTATTATTATTATTATTATTATGTTCCAGGTTTTATCGACGGCCGGCATAAACACTACTATTGTTAAAATTGAAAAATAAAGCCTTCAAGATGGGTCCATTTGTGAACACTCAAAGCAAGTGGCCATCATAGTCTGCTTTAGAATAAACCAACACAAAGCCAATTCTGTGATGGGATGGCGGGGAGTTAAGAGTTATATCCTTTTCTAAAAACACTCCTTTGTTTCTCCGTTAGGTAACCATCACAAACCTTTTCACATGTTGTTATAGCATTTTTTACTCACTTCATTAACACCTTTGAACGAGATCATTAACTGAGCTGGCATACCCACAAATTATTTAAGGTTTCTTAGGAACCACACGGTCAAGACCACTTCCAACCATCTCTGTATTATCTTTTTTCTGTTGTTGTCTGGATCGTTTTTGCATCGAGAAATACTTCTTGAATGTAAAGTATCATTTCTAAACAAGATTATCTCAAGAAGAGTCATGGAAAACGAACAATGAAAATCTGGTATTCAAACAAAGTAAAAAAAAAAAATCACAATCTAGGTATATTTAAGAATACTGTTATGACCTGTTCTGTTTTACTCAAATAAATCTATTTCTTTATTTTCTTGTTGATTCTGAGCATACTCTTTATGCGGCTTCTTTTCGATCACACGGCGAAAGAATTCTTCTCCCCACACAGAGAAGCAGGCATCTGAATTGAACTTCGCGAATGTTAAAGAGAAACTTTATACCCAATTCAAAGTATTAAACAAAATAAAAAATTCGTATATTCGCTTTCATGGCAATTGTAATATTTTTTTACTAATGACGTCGTTACATTAACTCATCCATCCCGACAAGCTAACATCACTTCATTCGAACGGCTAAATTACACTGAAGGTACAACACTATTTATTTTCCTCGCCTATCTTTTCACCCAGATTTAATAAAGTTACCACAATTTTCTAAAGGAAGAATGCGAAAGAACAACCAATAACAACAAAACAAAAAGTATTTTTCAATAGTATTTAACTGAATGGTCACACTTTGGATCTCATATGGAAAAACACTTTTTAATTTACTCAAATGCCTCTTTTCTTTTCAAAAACAAGACTATGGCTTCTGTTCCTAAAGTCAAAAGAGCACGTGCGACTCTTCCTAAATTTTGTTTCCTAAGCCATAGTTATGAGTCTTCAATACGAGTGCATACTCGACCAACTGGCTATCTCAAAAATTAGCTCCCTTCCGATAACATCAATGTCTCCAAATCACAAAAAGCCTAGTTTCCACATAAGACTTTACAAAAATATCACCAAATCGTACAATAAACTGTTTCCCGCAAAACTTATTTCACGTTACAGAGTAAGCAGCACCACAAGAAAATACTGTTTAGCAGGTAGCTTCCATTTGAGTGCACGTACCTTTCGATTTCAGTATTCCGCACGCTATAAAAGCTGAACCATCTTGCAGAGCACAAATAAACAGTACCACAGAAGTGGACTGAGCTGCTTGGTAGTTTTCACCACTTTAGGATTTCATCGACAGACTCAAATGTTAGAACCACGCAAAAGAACGTAACTGAAGGTTTAATTGAAAAACATGAAACTGCAGCCAGGAATATTCATGACAAAACTATAAGACCGAGAGAAATTTGTTACTTTTAATTCATGAAAATGTTTAGAAGAAAACAGCTATATTTATAAATGATTTATCTAAAATCAGCCAGATCTGAATCGCATTTTGGATATAGAGTCTTACGAGTTTATAACATGTTACAGGAAGAATGCAAAGACCCGATCCGCTTACAGATATTATCAGAATTTGTCTTTAAAGCGGCTTGAGAAAAATTACAGTTTGTTCACAATCAGTGCAAGTCTGTTTTGAGAAGCCAAAGAAACCGCATTTGGTTAAGGCAATTTCATCCCTGAATATAAGATATCAATATTGGGTTGTTTATCCTGATACTGGAGGACAAAAACATAGACAGCCTCTGTTTAAGGAGCTAGTGGGCTAAAAGGGAATGACAGATTGGTTTGCGGGAAAAGTGATTTTGCATTAAAATTTCACACCAATAAAACCTGTTTAGTCTAAGTTTAGCAAAGAGAAAACTTAGCGGCAGAAAACTCAGGCTGGATTCCAAGTAGGGTTCAAGCTTCTACTGTACTAAATTTGAAGCCGAAAAACACAAGCAACTATCATGAAAAAACAATTTTAAAACGTGTTTAAATAAACATCGTTAAGCTCTGGCATGAACGGTGCGTAAACCTTTATTTTACAAATGTGAACCCATTGTGTTGTACTTAGTAAACTAGCCTTTTATCAAGCTGGAAAATATCAAGTGAAGATTTGAATCAGAACAAGTTTATTTGCATTTTTCCAAGGAAACAACTATGAAATAGAGATTTACTGAGGAGAAGTCAATATACTAAGAAAATGATTCTGTAATGGATAAAATGTTACTGAATTAAAAAAGTTCAAACTAACCTCATTTTGCCAGGTTTCTGTGCTTTAAATTTATATTCAAAGGGTATATTTTCTAGGAATTTCCATTGTATCTCTTACTAACTGGATATACACGCTGGTAATCAATCATCTCTACTGATGAAAAGACCAAAACAAAACTATCCACACAAAATACTCACCAACTGATTAACTTCCGCCAAACTACCAAAGCCTGTTCGAACTAGCCTTGTTCAGCTTCCACGTTCCTTCACGTGGCCCCTAACATGACAAAAAATAAAGAAGAAAATTTGAGCTTGGTTCTATTAACAAAAAAGGGTCAGTTTTAAGGGGGCTGAGATGGGGCTAAAATCACGGTTGTGGCGATTGACACCACATACTTAAATCTACCATAGCTTCTTATTGAAAATCCAGTCAAAATTGGTTCCATTAAGAACTATTGCCAACCAGCAAGGACTCACCAATGATAGCAAAGCTTGGACGGTTATCATTTCACAAAATGAACATTTTTAACAGCTAGTGTGATTAGGTTGGTATTTACATCAAAGTGCCAGGCCTGTGGGTGCAATTTAGTCCAACCGTAAAAGCTTTCGCCATAAGCATTCGGCAGAAGTGAAGATATGATCGGTTCGAAGAAAAAAATTGAAACCTGATAAAGCTATTTTGAAGAAAGGAATGTTTGGTTTATCAGCAGAGGTGATAACTTAAGGTATATTGGCCACCGTGAAGAGATTCAAGTGCTGACGTTTCGAGCGTTAGCCCTTCGTCAGAGCGAAAGTAAAGCGAGGTATCAAAGCACGCACCTTTTAAAAGCTGAAGTAGAAGCTCTTTTGTCTTTCAATAGCGCCTCACTCCGAATCTTGGATGTTGGAAGGGGTATGTGACGTTACAATTCAAAATGCCTTAACAAGTACTATTCCGTTGAATTCTTATTCACTAATTATTCCCTTACGCTAACCACAACCTTTTCCTAAATAAATGTACGATCCGTTTCTTCTTAATTCTAAAAGGTTGTTCTAGGTCAATGCATACATAAGGCGGATTTCAGTGCAGTTTAAGTTTTCACTGTTCAGAGATTGTGATATTCTCTTGTATTATGTTTTAACAGCATCAATTATAATGCTATATTTGTACATGATCATATGACCAGTTGATACAAAAGGCCGTGAGTTTGATTCAAAACACCTGGCCCTCGGCTTGACTGCCTGGAAGAGAAAATACAGCACATCTCCTTTGGGGTGTTTTTGCTGTCAAAGCAAAGACAGCGAAGTAAGCGGGAATGGATAAATGAATTGAACAGATGAGTCGACGTGCAGTGCTTCATAAATATTACAGTTTTTATCATTAGCATTGAAAGAAAAAAAGAAAAAAAATCTGTTTCTTTCGCTTCTTTTCTGCTAATTTTGCCTTGGCTTTCAATGCTTAGAACTGCTTCAGAGCTTTTTCTCCCTTCGATCGTAAAATCTAACTGATGGCCGAGTAAATAAGATCGTTTTTAATGTAAACTTTTTGAACGGTGCATGAGCGAACGACATTTGCATTGTATGGTTTGCCGCTGAGAAGGGATGATTCTTTAGAAGTTAGATTTAATGTGAAATAGAAAAACAATGGTGTACATGCCAGTTTTGAAGGAGGAAGTGTTCAAACGTTTGCCTCGTCATAGTGCGAAAACATCTGGCGTTTCAACGAGCTCATTTAAGCTTAAAAAAAAATCATCTTTCTCTCTCTCTTTCTCTGGTTGATTAGAAACATCTTCATATTACTAAAAATTAAAAATCTATTGTCTATTACAACTCTGTTTTTAAATTCAATCGTTGATCAAATCGTAATTTTAACATCAAAGAAACATGAGTAACTCTTCAACGGTTTATCGTGAATTTACCTCAACAAAATGGATTTTAAAATATCAATAATTCACATTTGCATACAGAAAAAGGGAGAATGGTTTTCATGACAGCTCAAAAAAATCAATATTGACAAGTTTTGACTGATAATTTGAGTTAAGAATGAAAAGATACCGGCGTAGCGCAATTGAAGTTTTTTGCGTTAATTCGCCGTTTATCAATTTCAACGAGAGCCAAATAAATAAGCTTAAGGGGCTTTCGATCTTAGGCGCTCTGTTTTAAATTAAACAGGGTATTTCGAGATTTGAAATCGAAATGTAGTACGTAAGTATTAAGTTCACAGTTTTAAGCGATATGCATCATTGATTGTGGTCAAATGATACGGTCTTCCACGGAAGGGTGGTGAGACAAAGCTGACGTCGAAAACCAACGAAAACTTGTTTTTTGTAAAAGAAAAATGTGAAATAAAAACACTTCCTTATTGAAATAGCTCTGTCGGTACTATACGTATAGTATTTCCTTTTTCAAGAGTTACGAACTAAAGCGACAGTGAGATATCATCAATGGAAATTCTTCCTAAACTCCGTATTTATTTGTGACCATTTGTGGTTTTTATGATCACCGAGATCGTCTGGAAAAAGAAAAACTAAAACAAATACTTAATTCTTACCAGCCAGCTCAGTTTACATCTAAAGTTGTCTTCGATTTCGTAAACTCGTTTACCTCTCGATCGCTTGCTCCAAAGAAAGAAAAATCACTCGATTGAAGTTCAAGACAGCACTCAAGTTACTTTCTCTCGCAGGTGTTGAACTGTAAGTCTCATAGAAAAAAGCTCAGGCCTTATAATAGTAAAAAGCGTTAATTTGGCGGTGATTTGCTCAAACGATTTTATCCAACAAAGACTTAAAAGAAACACTCCCTCTTGAATACCGCTGTCAATCACTCGAAAAAAACAAATATAATAAATGGGCCATTGACAGCAAAGCTCGAACTGAGTAATAAGGCAGGCGTTCGCTAAAAGGTTTGTTTTTAACAGATAGAATTATCTGGCATGCAGGCGTCAAAAATTTTGAAGAGAGTAAACAACTTTCCAAACCTTCTCAGTTTGAGAGATACACAATTATTTACCGGATTGTTTGCCTAAACCAATCGAATTGATTTCAAGATATTGCAATATCTGAAGGTAAACAAAACATTTCCCTAAATTAAAATTTGTCTTTCGAAAATTATGTTGGTTCATCACGTAGTGACTGATAACTGAAAATATTAGCTCGATTCTATGACGGTCCTTCGTTTTCTGGCATAGAGAGATAATTAGCGTTAGAACGCAGCCTAATGGACTTATTTAGCATGTCGACTTGGAATTGACATTTATGTGAAAAGAACAATTACTTTTCATTAGTCGCATTTCTTCCCTTTTGCATGTCTTTTCGGAGAAATATCCGGCAGAGATTAAGCTTATATTTAACGCGAAGCAAGCGTTGACAAGTCTTTCACTTCTTTAACATTTTGAAATGAAGATGTCGTGTATTGCTCAGTCAAAAAGAATTCACGTATTAAAACAAATACAACGAGAAACCCGAAGATTACAGCAAAAGGAACGGTTTCGATTTTAAGATTAGCAATGCAAAATGACATAAAGTTGTTATTATCACTGATAAAATCAAAATCTCGTATCAGCGTTTGGTCAGGTATTTGACTGTGTTAGATAAAACTCAAGTATGATTAAGAAGTGTCTATAAATCCCGACTCTGTGGACGAAATTCTAAATCGTAACCATTCAAATGAAAGCTATTGAACAGTACTTTCCTGTGAAGGTGTTTATTATTATGGTGGTTCTAAGTTTTGATTATGACATTCAAATGAAAGCTATTTCATTTGTCAGGAGCACCCAAGGATTCATTACCGTGGATCTTGTCGGGAGGCCTTTAATAATCACCTCAAAAATTCGGCTTAAATCGCAAACAAAGTCGGCAGTTTTCCTCGCCAAAATGTCGGCTCAAAATTTCGTAACCCTGGAAAAATAACTCCTTTCGTTTTGAAGGGGCATATAGGTCGTTAAAATGCGAGAAAAAGTCAGTAAGCATTTTCGTAGTACCAACAACAGCTAGTACTTGAAATTTGGGAATAAAATGCCGTTTCCTAAAACCTTCTGCAACTTGAATTTTCACCTAAAACATCCGAACAGATCATTCTGTATTAGCTTACACAAGTATGTCTTAAAAAGGGCAGAAAACGATATGGAAACACAGAAGACAACATTTTAAGTATTTCACTTAAATGTTCTCATTGAGTGTCCCTGTTGAGTGGTAGTGTATGTTACTTTTTATAATGCAAAGCATTAGTGGGCGGTTCTAACGATTGTATCCGTGGATGAAATCCTTAAGTTTTCATGCAGATGAAAGCTCTAGAGAAGTAATTTCACATGGTAATGCTTATCACACTATTAATTTACAAAAATAATTTCGACCTGTTTTAAATTTGGCATTTAGGAATCGGGGGAGTGAAAGTGTTAATCCGACAGACATCACTTTCACACGCCTTGTCAAACTGAAAACAACGGTTGCATGATCAGAGCTAGCCTGTTTATGGTGTGGTCTCACGCCCATGAAATCAGTTAGAGTTAGCCTGAAGGCCAATTCGGCAAAAATTGCCAAGGAAAGTGTACACCATTGAAAGATTGCAAACGACATCTTGCCAACTACCGTTTCTAGATTTTTCGTTTGTTTTTACTTTTCCCGATTTTCTCTTCCTTGGCGCACGGTTTTGGGGGCGGAAGACGTCCCACCAACAAATTAAAAAAAAAAAGCCCTGAGATCTGAGATTTGCAAAGGTAGTATTTTGGACCAAAGGCTTATTTATTTAATGTTTTCGTTTGTGTTAGCGAAGATGCAAAATAAACATCAGACAAAATTCAGACACATCTGAGATGAACAGATGTATGTGGGAAGAACTCATTATTTCACACGACAAGCCCCAAGGCCTGAGAATAATTATACTGAAAGGCGGTTTTCTGGCGGACCGCTATTTTGAATTGGGTAAACAGGAGTATAATTAATTTTGCAATGTTTGTATGCCAAACCCATAACGAATAATATCAGTGCTAATTGATTTCGGAGTTGTTCAAACTCAGGAAACAAGAGATACACGAAAAAAAAAAAAAGATTTTGCAGATCAAATTTGAAAAGTATCAGTTCATTGGAAAATGGGCAACCGCGTTTTTATTTTTCCAGTACTGTACAAATTGTCTCTGTTTAATGTGCGGGGAAAATTAGAGACAATTGTGTGGAAAAGTTCAAAGTATATTATTTAAGCAGTAGAATCTTCGGTCAGATTTTTCAATTTACAGGTTTTGGATATTTTAGATATTGATTCACAAGAATGCTTAAACGATCGTGTGGATGCAGAACTTTTGCTCCAATTTCCATCCAAGCGCAAAATTAAAATTAAAGAAAAAGCATCTGTGCGGACGGAGCTTAACATATCTCTTTTAAGGCTGGTTTCCATATGATCGCGGATCGCAGATCGCAATAAGGTCTGCGATCGTCTGCGATCATATGGAAACCAGCCTTTAGATAGAACATGGTTCTATCTTCTGCGATCGTCTGCGATCGTCTCGCGAAGTAGTTTCTATATGATCGCAGACGATCGCAGACCTTATTGCGATCTGCGATCTGCGATCATATGGAAACCAGCCTTTAGAACGGTTTTCAGTTGACGGTGGAAAGTAATTTAGCGCTTACTTTGGTTTTGCTTTACTATGCTCTGTGATTGGCTTAAAAAACTCGCGCCACTTTCTCATCCAATGAGAAACAAAAACAAAACCAATCGTGACTTACTCGCACGCGCGTCATGTTTGCCCCAATTTAAAATGGTGGCCAATGATTTCAAAATCAAGTGGAATTAACAGACAAAGGCATCTTGTAACACTGTATACGCGTGTTTGCTGTATTGAGAACATTTCGCGCAAAAATCAGACTCGTTAAAGAAAAATCTTTATACCAAATGCCCTGGGATCTGACATATGCAATGGGGATGTTCTAGACGAGAAGAATAATTATGGGGTGTTTTCGCTTCATAACCGTATGAAAAGAAATCTCAAACACACAAACACTAGACATACTAAAATCAGGTCAATTTGGGATAAGCTGATTCAACAAAATGCCCCAGATCTAAGGTCTAAGGATATCATCAACACGAACCACAACTAGATTTTGGCGTGTCTTCGCTTGTTGACGGAACGTAAACGTTTCACGTCTAAATCACGCTCCACAAAAAGTTTTTCACTGTGAAGAAAGAACACTAATTGAAGTGATTTTACTGAAATAAATAAAAATAAATGATAACCAGTAAACATGTTTTCTGCAAACTCTCTCTCTCGTAAACAAAGAGTGCCGAAAGAATCAGTTAGCTTTAGTTGCAATATTATAGTCGCGATATCGGGGTTAATATCGTACTTGAATTTGTAGTGACGCAAACGTCATGCAGTTGTTTTTAAAATTTTCCTGGTAGAAGTCAATTCTACTTTTCGCAATGATCGCAACAACGCCACAATCATTTCAAGCTGCAAAGTGTAATCTACTCATCTCGTCACGCCGCAATGCACTTTTTTTTAGCCATTGCCAGACAGGTGGGAGGAAACATTAAGTTTTTAAACTTACCACCACCTTAACACCACCCTAAGTCGACCGATTTTAAGGCTGGTTTCCATATGATCGCGGATCGCAGATCGCAGATCGCAGATCGCAAACAATCGCAATTGATCGCAGACGATCGCAGAAGATAGAACCTTGTTCTATCTAAAGGCTGGTTTCCATATGATCGCGGATCGCAGATCGCAGATCGCAGATCGCAATAAGGTCTGCGATCTGCGATCATATGGAAACCAGCCTTTAGTTGATCGTTGCTTGTCGCATTTGTGGCCCTTGTTCTTACTTTGAGAGTATTCCCTGGGGAGACGTTCCAGTCGGTAAGCAAAAGACAACAAAACAAACAAACAAACAAACACTGTTAACGTGCAGTGTGGTTTTACTTTTTCAGTTTCCTTTTTCTTCAGTAAACGAGTCTCGACAAATACACCCTTTTAAAGATGACGCCATTCATTTTTCAATGCTCTGAAAAGCTCAACAAACAAGTAAGATGATTTTCTTGTTAATTTTGGCAACAACATTTCCGCTTATCTTTTGATGTTTATCCAACGGAAAAGTAACATCTGGATTTACACGATTAATGCAAAGATTTCACATTGTAAAAAACAAACCGGGATCGACTAAACGCAAGTGCTTCTTTTCCGAACAAGTAATGGCTTGGCCGGATATAATCAGTTACACTGTTTTAAATTATCTGTTTCAGAACAGCAACACTTTTCAAAGTCATCAATAACTTATGAAGAGAAAACAAAGGAAATCACTACCGTGAGGGAGGTTTGGAAATGTAATCTTCATTATCATCAAATTTGGTGAACTTTTGCCTTAAATTTCTCCAGGAATTATTAATGGATTGAGAAGCTACATGAAACAGTCGAAATAGTGTTTCATCCTATTATCATTACCAAACACCTCGAAGTTTTTATTTCGATTAATCAATACAAAAGATGAAGTATCACGCAAATTTGCTAACATTTCAAAAACCCAAAAATGTTTGTTTGCCAGCAGAAATAAAGAAATAATTGCTAAGTTTGTTATAAATTATCACCCCAGTGCAATAAAACTGTCGATTAGTGCCTCTGGCCAGAGACAGAGTAGGTCGGTAAGGATTGAAACTTGAAAAATGTTAGGCCAATGTTTTTCAAGTTCTCGCATTTTTGTTTCCAAAATACGCTAGAACGGATCACGAGTTGTTCCTTTCAAGAACTGAGTTGATAGGCACTTTACGGTGATATCGAGAACGATTATCGGTTCCATTCTATATGCCGATCCATGACTTTAAAAATGTTAATTGATGAAAACTGATGGACGTAGTTTTGAGTTAGATCTTTGAGCATGGAAATAATTTTCTACCCTTCGAACATGGGCTGAATCACTGTGAGCGAGTGTTATTTTCAGTACCGATTTGGAATTGAAGTTATATCGTGTAAAATAGGTACGTTGTTGGCAGATTACGTATGTAAACAGCATATCTCTAACAAGGGTTGTTAGTTTTAACCAAAATCTGATACTCCACAATTTCGTAAAAATTAAAATGCGACTTCGCACTTTATCCCAACATTAAAGAGAAAATGATTTCTTAATTCCAACTTCTTTCTTCAAACTCGAACAGAAAAATCTTAATTTTCCTATCCTAAGTTTGTAGTTGGTCAGAATCCTTTGCAGATTTCAAATTTTACGGAAATCGTGCTTGACAACTGAACTTCGTTTTCCCGATGCAAACACCTGTATTTCGTGCCAATTTTCAAAATGGCGGTAGGCGGATAGGTCTATTCATACGAGTCTATACCAATCAATGTATGGCGTGGCCTTAAGTGCGAAATACACCTGTCCCGGCTATCGTTTCAATATTGTTTCCGTTGCATCTCTTGGAGCATTCAATTATCCGAAAATGACCATGGTAACATTAATTCCTAGCGCATAGACTGATAAAATTTGCGAATTTTTACAAAAAGTCTGGAATGTTTAAAAAAAAGGATAAACAATTAAAAAAAACAAAAACAAGGAAAGGAAAAAGAAAATAAGATATAAAGGTGATTAAAAATTAAACATTAATAGATTTACACCAGAACTACTCTTTGCGCGGTGACGAATTTTCTGGTAGATTATTTAAAACATTTTATCCATCTTTGTTTTCTTTATTAAATCACGTACAAAATTATTCACAACAAATTCACCGCTTAGATTTTGCCCTTAGATCTGTGTCTTCAAAATAAAAACTCAAGTAATTACCCTGGCATTGTAATTAGCCAATGAGAATTCAAAGCAAGGACACGCAACCGGCGCCAAGCGCGGGAAAAAGCTTGCGAGCAAGTCACGATTGGTTTTGCTTTGGTTGAGAAAGTGGCGCGAGTTTCTTTTAACCAATCACAGAGCGTAGTAAAGCAAAATCAAAGTAAACCGCGCGAAATTACCTTCGACACTCAATAGGACATTTGCACTCGTGAAAATGGCCTACTGAAAGAAAATAAAATACGAGAAGTCCACGGATTACTCCAAAGCTGATGCAAAGTGTTAATATATTTCAAAACAATATGTCGGCTGACCAGACCAGCGTTCTTCAGGCTTTGAAATGTTACTAAATTATGAGATGGAATTACAATATTACATAAATGGAAAATGTCGCAATACGCAATTGTTTAAAGGGAGGGGCGGAAATAACGTATAATGATAATGTAAAAGAATGGGGAGATTATAATTCATCGCGTCGGTTTAAACCGGTTCAAGTATCGCAGCCTTGTCTATCAAATGCGACTTCCTGGCTTTTCGGATTGAATTATGTGAAGAGTGGATTATTTCTAGTGGAATCAGTTGCATGTCCGTATAAGAGTAGTTAGTATGAGAAAGAAAATGTTCAGAAACAGAATTGGGTTTAGATTTAATGTTAGGTTTGTCAACTGGGCTGGGTTGTTCGGAGGCCGATTAACGCTAATCCACGATTAAAAGGTAATCGAGGCTTTCATGGTCGCTCGTTAAAATGGGTTTAAAGGCTAACTTCAAGCTAAAGGTAAAGAAAAGTCTAAGTCAAAACTGAGGGCCGAAAATCTTTTGGAAGAATCTTTGTTGATTAGCAATTTTAACTCGAGTCAATTTCGTTAATCCAGGATTAGCTTAATCGGACTTTGGCCCTGGACGACGGTCTGAGTTCATTCAATCTGTCTTTGAAACGTCGCTTAGTTTCACCTATGTATTGTAAATAGCAACGGTAACATTGTATCGCGATTACGTTTTTAGAGTTACAAGTTGTGTGTGAAGTGATGGAACGAGTTTCACATGTGGAATAAAAAGTATAATGAGTGAGACCGTTGGTAATGTAAGGATAGGTAGCATAATTTTGTCCACAGCGGAAGGATCCAGATGAAAATTATTAATGATAGAGATCTCAGGTTGCGTCCGCACAGTTGCGTTTTCAAGTTTGCATTTGCATGGAAATTAGACCAAAAGTTCTGCATCCACACGATCGTGTTCAGATCACTCAACATGTTCCCACAGAAACAATGCGAATGTAATAAAACTGAACCTCACGTACGTGCCCAGAACCAATCACGGAACCAGTCGTTTTTGAAAGATTGCCTTTTCCTCGTCAAAAAATGAAATCAATGTGCAAAAGCTACAAACACAAAAATAAATTTTACTACTGTTGAACAGAGCTGTAGATGGCAGGACGCATGCGCCGTGTTTTTTTATTTGTTTGTTTGTTTGTTTGCTCGGTGCGTGCCGCTTAGTAAACCTATTTAAATTGTCCATACCTATAACAAATCTTACTTTTTTAAAAAAATTCGCCCCTTCTTCGGATGCGTTGTCAAAGCTATAAAATAAGCATCACAGAAATCACTTGCTCAATAGGCAACGCCATGCTATAGTTTTTTTGTTCTCATCTTTGTTTTGACTTTTCCGCCGGGACGAGCGCAGGATTATTGTGCATCAGTGTGTTTAGTCGCCAACTTGGATTGGAAAATCTAAAAGGAAGAGTGCGAAAGGCTAACTTTTGGCAAAAATTCTATTCCCTCGGCCACATTTTTACTTGCCGCAACAAAGGAAACGTTTTTCTAGTCCAGGATGGCGGCAAAGGGGAATCTCAATCGCTTGGTCATCCACAAATACGCCGAATACACCGAATCTGGAGGTCATACTTCAGCCAAGTTGAATGCGGCACTACAGCTGTAATTACTGAAAATAATTACTTACGTGGTACGAACTAGAAATACCAGGCTCCCAGAAACCTTGACTATAAGCAGCGCCAAACTGAGAGCAAAATAATTACACGTGATTCCCGTGGCTCAGTCAGTACCTTAACTTCGTTGGTGTAGAAAAGGCATCCACTTATCCTCGAATGATTATGACTCAACACAGGAAAGACTCCGGTGAAACAAAAATTCTTGCTGAGACAAGAGAAAACTATGGACACCAGAACTGTCCATTTAATTGCATTTGGTAATTAGGCAACACCTCCCGCGGCTTACAACTAATTAAATGGGATGTGCGATAACTTTTGGTAGCATAGCCAGAAGCGTTGCTATACGACAAATTGGAATCAAAAGAAACCGCTTGTTTAGCTAAGAATGGTCAGGACGGAAATGGATTGCAACTGAGCACAACTGGGGCTTATTGTTTAAAGTTTTTTCCCTAGTGTCTATAAATTGGGTCTAACAGTTAAAACTAACTTGAGTTTTTCTCCTTTATAGAAAATCACTGCAGGGTCATTGGTCCAAGGCTATAGGTTGGTCTCTTAATTGTGTTGTTTCCCTAACAAAGAAGCTTCACACCATATTGTCTATCCTCACTTAGGTGTATAAATGGGTACCGGCGACAAACTGCTGGGGGTAGCCCCGGGATGGACTAGCATCCCATCCAGGGGGAAGTAGTAATACTCCTAGGCCCAGTTGTTCAATGCCTGATTAAGCTAATCCTGGATTAACGCAAACTTTGACTCGAGTTTAATTGCTAATGAATAAAAATTCTTTCAAAAGATTTTTGGCCCTCAGTTTTCACTTCGACTTTTCTCTACCTTTAGATCGAAATTAACCTTTAAAACCATTTTTAACGAGCGAAATGAAAACCTCGATTAACTTCTAATCGTGGATTAGCGTTAATCGGCTTTCGAACAACCCGGCCCTAGTTGCTTAACGTTACTGAAATTGGGTTTAGCTCCGGCCGTGTGGGCCACTTTAACTCGTAGTGCGACTTTATCTAAAACAGGAAATTTTAAAGCTCGGTAATGACACGAGAAAAGATGTCAAGTCAAGAAAAAATCTAAGTACTTACTCGGAATTTTGTTTCGTCCCGCGTTTATCTGTTGTGTGATGAACATTACATTTTTCTATAAGAAATTTCTTTGAAAACAGAAGCAAAAATTTTCCATCAAGATAGATTAAACCGCTCACTGTTCGAAAAGAGTAGAGGACGTAGTCCCCGGTGTAGTGGTCTATCTCTATCTCTGATTTTATCAGTCTTTCACATTCATGCGTGGGTTGGGTGGGTGGGTGAGATCAAAGTATGGACTGATAGCGGCTGCCAGTGGTACCTTTACATGCTGACGTCCGATCTCACCCCACAAAAGAATTGTAAACCGCCATGAGACTATGTGATATGTGCGGTATATAAATACATTTCCATTACCATCAGTTTCAATAACAAAGTACGCAACTTTTAAGACTTCCATTGACGTAAGAACACCGACGCAATTAAATAATGTCGTCATACTCCGCCTTCACAACGAAAACGAAGAAAGAGAGCGTTAACTTTAGTCAGCACTCCAAATGAAAAAAAAAATAGCCGTTGTGTCAGTTAAAGACCAATAATTTTCCAGCGGAGCAGTTTATAAACGGATAATGACAAGACTAGTCTGTCCTTTTCTTTATAAATCAATGACAAAAAGTCGGACATTCTCGTAATTCATCATTTTGGTTGCAAGGGAAGTCAGTCGAAAAGTACTGATTCTGATTGCCAGGGAAGTTTCAATTACAAGACATTTAGATGTCATATCAAGTTTTCCTACCCAATGTGATTATAAATCGTTAATGGTCAGAAACCAACAGTGCAAAGTTTCTGAATATTCAATTCGTAAAATGGTCGATTAATTTTTCATTAGGCGCAAAACACCTAAGGAATAATTGTTAAATGTTTGTCTCATTTGAATTAGCATTACATGTAGTATATGGGCAATCATGGCTATAGGACAAGTACGCTCTCCAAAAAAAAAGCCAGCTTGATTCATACTTTGGAATACCTTGCTGGAACACTCCGTTTTTTTATAAGAACCTTTTTTATAAGAACGTTGAGGCTGAGATTGACCAAAATTTTAAGAACGTATTACGAACATTCCTCAGGCTGGGAGTCGATTAAGAACGTTATTATTTTGCTAATCTCTATATAAAATCAAGGTAACAAATGTAAATTAACCAAAATACTTAAGGGCATGTTTTTCACACATCTCGGTTTGTCATAATCAGCAGTTCTTGATACCATATCTCAGCAGGCAATGTACTTTGCTTATTTTTCCTGGTCACGTTCACATTGATTTACTGAAATACATGTAGTGTATACCATGTAACATCTTAAGAACGTTTTCAGCCTCAAATCGCAAAAAAAATATATAAAAATGTTCAGCCTCAGCTCCAAAATTTGACGTTCTTATAAAAAAAAAAAAAAAAAAAAAAAAAAAAAAAAAAAAAAAAACAGAGTGTATTCAGTTTTGCCAAGGACCCCTTCATCCTCTCTTGGTTTTTTTATAAAGTTTTGGTGCAAGTAGTCATGTTTTGGTAGGCCGCTTGCGTTTTTAACAAACCACATCTGAAGCTATCGTGAAAGTACCTGATCCCGGCCTCTCTTGTACGAACGAATAACGAAGGGAGAGCCAAAAGTCCGTATCTGAGACGGGTATCCTCGTTGGGTTCAATTTAGTCGGTACAACTTTTGCGATGTTTTCTTTAAGACTTCCCTGAGCAGTTTCCGTAGCGAAATCGTACACAACTCTCGTCATTCAACATTGCCTACGTTCATGCACGATTGCTGTCGGATTTTAAAACGTTTCAAAATTCAGAGACATATTACGTGTCGTGTGCCACAAGTTGTAGGTTTAATTTAGACAAAACAATTCGCATGGTGGGCATGGGTACATGACCACATTTAATAAGGAGGCTCGCCACAGTTTCTTTTTTGTTTGGCCTTGGAGTAGGTTAGTCAAACCAAATTTCGCAAAGGCCGGAAAAACTGCTATGTGAAGCGCACTTAAAGTAAAACTCAAATTCGTATTTTTAAAGCGTGCATAGAAATTATTTGGTAAACATTCTTGAAATACGATTGCATAGCTTATTACAAATTTTTCATCAATGAGACTTATTGATAATTGTTCTAAAATTGTAACAGACATAACAATCAATGCTGCTTTTTAAAGTCGACAGTAACGTTCTTCTTGACCACATTAGCTAGTCTATGTCTCATTCATCCTTGATTCGCAACTTCGATACACAACAATGCGGTTTTGACATTAATTTGCATCACACATGTAAACAGTTAGACGCTTAGGGCCAAAGAAACCATGTATGCAAACGTGAAAATAATTTTCACTTCATCGATTTCAGCCGTTAGTTGCATTAATTGGACGAGGCATAAGTTGTAATGATATTAGGAAATGTAAAACAGAAGCTGAATAAGTTATATTTCGGTTTCAAAGTCGCAATCCTTAACTGAACAGCCTCTTAAACTTCACTTTAAGCATGTATTACCGAGTTGGAATTTCGAAGCTGATAGACTTGGAATATTTTCTACATTCATCCGGAGAATCAACTGGATCAAGTTCAAAGTTTCCTCGACGAATTTCGTTCAAAACTTTAACCATCCTTTATTTCCAAAACCTGGTAAATGGATAACTTATTTTCTAAAAGCACTCGAAAGTCCTACTGACAAAACACCACTCAATCATTCTGTGAAGGATGAAGTGCATATTCTCCAGTGAATTTGGCCAAGCCTAAATTTTACTAATTAGTTCGCCAAGTCTATTTTTACGCACCAAGGAATGTGAGCTCAACTCAAAGCTAAGCGATGACACAGACGCAGTCTGGTTATGGCATGTGAATAGAAATGTGGTAGTGACCCGTGCAATAATGAAGTTTTAAAATAAATTCGCAGTGTTGCCGAGACAGTCTATCAAGAAACGTTAAGTACTGTATGATATCATTGCATTTTGACCATACGTGTAACTCTTCTCTGAATTTCTCCCACCATATTGGGTGCGTGAATTCAATCAAATCATTTCTCGAAGGGCATGCATACGCAACTGAAGCCCTGCAGTCTCAAGTAACGGACTTATTCAATTTTGATTTTTTTGTCCTCGAATCCTCGATCGATTAAGGACCGTGTCTCTTTTTGCCAATACTGAGGTTCTATCGATTCTGGCTCCTAATGGCCAATACTGATTCCGCCATACGGACTTATTTACTACACTTGTTCGAGCTTACCTTTATGTCCCTCGTTACGAGAATATCCTTCACCACAGAAAAGCGCTTTAACTGATATAAACGCAACGATAAACAGTGTCTTCAATAACAAGGACTAAGAAGAGCGGAAGTTGTGAATTATCCTTGCCTTGAAACTTCGATACACAACACTGATTTCTCGACATTGACTCACGTCATATAACTAATTTAGGCGAAATTAGCGTCAATTTGATTTATTTTTTATGCAAAAAAGGTCGCAAAATGCAGTGGAGACTTTGCAGTAGCAAAAAGCGGAGGAAACGTATGTTTCATTTTAATTTCAACGTTGAAATCTTGGAATGATAGGCTCTTAAACCACAGATTGTAGAATCATCTGCTAGACAATAACAATACCGAAAATTAACTCTATTAAACTTCGAATATTTGCCAATCAATTTCAATTTCAACTTGCCAATCAAGTACAATTCAGTTGTTTTCTCAACTGACGACGTTCAAAACGTTTAGGAATTTTAATAGCGTTATTTTTATCCGAAATCTAATTAAAAAATTAATTAATTTTCGAAGTGCGCCAGAGAATCTCTTCCATTTGCGTCTCAGAGTTGGGCATCAACCACTGATGATGATGATTAATGACTCATCAATAGCACTAAATTAAAACCAAAAACCAAAAACACAGACTCACTTCATTCTGTCAAGGATGAAGGATCAATGAATGAATTTGAGCCTACGTGCCTAATTTTACTAATTGTCATTCAAGTCTATTTCTAATGCTTCTGAAAAAGCCAATTCAGGAGACCTGAAGATGTTCCGCCTTTGCTTATTCAAAAGTTTGCTATCAATTGAACGAGCTGAGTTAAGCTACAAACGTAGCTGAGAAAAGTGGATAAAAGAGAGTTAGTAAAACATTTCCGGGTAACAACGCTTACAGTTTTAAAGTTCCCTAAAGCCCCTATTGCCGCAGCGCCACAGAGCTCATTGTTTGTTGAATAAGGAAATCCAGGTCGCGTTCTCTTAAGACTATACCGGTATAGGGATACACGGAATAGACAGTATCCATGCTGTTTGGGGACTTATTCTGTTTTGGGAACGAACAGAATAGTACAAAATAATTCTGAGCTTTGATGCTAATGCTAATCTACCCAATTTGCCGAGAAACTGAAAACAGCGAGCGCCAAATATAGGGTAAACATGGTCACGTGGTCATTTCTGCCGTTTGTCGTTTCCTGTTTACCGTAAACGTAATGCTAATTAGTTAAATAATTCTGTTATTTCTGAAACGGAATAAGAATAGTCAGAATTTTGCTTTTCCACCATTGCAAAAGCTTTCAAAAATATCGCAACAAACGGCTTCTGTAATTACTAAAGAAGGTTTGTAAATAAAAAATTCAGCCAACTTTCCGAAGAAGAACGCGATTCAAACAGATGAAAACAGCTTCTTGAACTCTCCGACGGTATTTGAAAAAGTTGGGCCAACGATTTCAAAGTGCTTCTTATCAACGAGCGCATGCGCCTGGGGTGACATAGTCCCCTTAACTTATCGCTCACTAACATGGTGTGTAGGCTAATTGGGGCTCGAAAAATAAATGATCGTAACTCGTTCAAAAGGGATTTCATAAAGGCAGCCTTTAACCCTTTAAGCCCTAACAGTGATCGGCATCAAATTTCTCCTTGTGCTATCAATGCTTATTCAACATCTGAGGTCATGAGAATTAAGGATATGATCACTCAGGTGAATTTCCTTGATATTTTACAAAGCTTCTCCCCAGTACGTTTGTAAGAAAAGTATGGAGACAAGATAAGAGAATTTGTTCTTTGATATTAGGGCTTAAAGGGTTAAGCCACCAGCTTTCTGTTCCACACAGAGCTCTGAGTCGCTTTCGAGAAGATTTAACTAAATTTTTCAGTACTAATGTTCGAGAATTCCTGCTGAAGGGTAGAAAAGGATGATGTTTTGAGCTGTTAAATCAAGGAAAACGCGGGTACTCTAGGCAAATGCAGTTTCTACTGATCAAAACAAAATTATGTTTCAAAACATCTTTCAAGATTTTGAGATTTGGTATCGTTTTCTGTACGATTATTCAATGGTCACACAACCAGATGTGAATTTTTGCAAATTGTCATTTGCGGTTTCTATGATCACGTTTCTCACGATCATTTCGAATTAGAGAAGAGGGCAACTTAAGACCACAAAGTTATAAAAGAGACGGGTAGTTCTCCGTCATCCCATACAGTTATGTTTTTCCTTTGCAAAAACATTTCAGTAGTCGGAATTTACCACAGAAAAACGCCATAAGGAACTTGCAAAACTTATTCGAAGAGAGAAGGGTAAGAAAAAAGAAAACAACATTGATGTAATCGATAAGTGAGAAAATGAAACCTATCAAGGGCAAAAAACACCTTGTTATCACAACGTGTACCTCAATTAATGATATGCAAAAAAAATTACCAAAAGCTAAAGCGACTAATAGCTCTCTGATTGGATGATAAAGCCCACGCAACCAGTTTGTAAATATGTAAACACCTTGCTGGTGCAACCATGATGTAAATTAAAATATCTTAGGCGTTAACATAAACTTTAAATATGTTTCCATGAGCGTTGACTTGTGATCGCAGCTCATTGGCTCAGCATTAAACCAGGTTGATCACGTTAACCAATCATCACTCAGCATGGAGTCACGTACCAGGAAGGCTAAAGAAGTGTTTTGATTCGAATGCCAAATAACCTGCTTCAAACTAGCTAACACGAAACGTAATCTTTACAACCGTTACTGTTTAATAGTTAATCACTTCACACCTCTAAAATCGGTTAGATCATCATTTGGCCATTTCACAAGAGATCTCTATCAGAGAGGAAGCCATCAGAACTCGAGAAGAAAGGTTAGTTTGAAACGTCTTTACTCTTAAAACTCACACGACTAACACATATACGAGATACCAAAACCTCCTCAAATCCTTTTTAGTTTAAAGACGGCTATTACTAAACCAGCTTCGGTTGTTTTAGAAGAGCTTCAAGCAACACCACAATCAGGTATCGTCCGATGAGGATTAATCAAAAGGACTGAAACTAGAAAAAAATTATTCGAACAAAACAGGCAAATTGAGAATAACTGGAATTAAACTCAGTCTGAACTTTTTGTTCAGATTGGATATGAGGTCTAACAATTTAAGAAGTACATAGTTCTGTAAGAAGTAAATAATTCTGAACAATATAAAAATCCCGTGGAGACAATCCAGGCATCAAGGGTATGGCTCGATTTTACTTAATCTTCATTTTATCTTGAGTAGATACGTCACCCCAGAAAAGACCTTTTTAAAATCGTGGCGTTCTTTGATACTTATATAAAACTACTCCTTTAAATAAACGATCTAACACAAAGCTTTCACAAGACGTGAGACATCAAGTCCACAGTTTCGTGATACAAATGATATAACTCAAGGTATACAAGTTTACGGTGGCTTCGCCCTGCCACATCATCGTGAAAAGTGTCTATTTTTGTGTGTTTTCATCAATGCTTTTCTCTCTTTCAGGACAAGGCTCGGAAGGCACTAACCACAAATCAAAAATGAAGTACCTAGCTCTTTTTTGCTTGATCTTTGGCATCGCTCTTCACATGACACTGGCGGCCCCAGCCCCAGGTATGATCTAATAAGCTGTTCTCAGCTCCTTACTTCAAACTTAAAATGCTTCATTTTGTGTTTTTATAACGAGGGCCACGTTAATTCGAAATAAATTTAAGTCTGGAGAATGGGATGGATTTAATTAATCAGAAGGACCTCGAATGTCCTGGTTTTTAAAGGTTAGGTCCAAAGATCGTCCTTTGCCTCAAATTTGAAACTAGAATTTGGTTATGATATTCTTAAATGTATTTCAACCAAAGCTGATCCAAGTACGACAACAAAGACCTTTCCAGCTTTTTTGATACGTCGACTTCTCTCAAAAAGCTTAACACGTCAGAGTGAAAAAGGAATTCGTATTTTCTCATCTTCAAATGCCGAAAGACGAAGGAACGGAGACGCATGAGCTTAACCTAAAAGAAAAAAAGACAAACACCGGAACGAAATCACGAGAAGCCTGAAAATTTACTCCTTTGTTATTCTTGAAAGTGTAGTTTGTTTAAAAATAATAGGCAATTTTCAGTTGTTCTCCGTTTAAAAAGATAAAATTTACCAACATTTTTTAACTCAGCTTAAAAAATGATCGACTTGAGTAAGACTTTTAACTAGATGAACTCTAATCAGAACATGTCAAAGAATCCATCATTTAAATTTTCATTTTTTCTAACCTTTATTTTATTTTGAATTCCATTACGTCTCATTTTGTTGATCTCACTTAATTCAAAACAACTATTTGAATTAAGTCACGTATCTCCTGGTTACTCCTGTAATAACAAAAGTAGTTGTCGGATTGAAAAGGCTCGGGCACAGAACAGGAATCCTTTCCTTTCGATTTTTCATTCACGAAAACGACAGTTGACATTTAACCAAGGGGAAACCACATGATTTCTCTTTTCGCCAGATTTAAAATTATTTTTTAGTAGCACTTATGCTACTATCACCTTGTCTTAGCTCATGAGGTCTTCACGACAGCGTAAGAAAAACGACAACACCAAATACATATTTGCAGCAACTGACAGTAGCGTTTATCTTAGTTATGTATTGAACATTGACGTTTTAACTTGAAAATCGTTCGAGATGGATGTTTGTACAAAAGCAACAGGTTACAACGTGCCGCCTGTCTGATTATGGAGATCACCTGTTCATGTTTACAAGCAGATTACTAATTCAGTAAGGTTACCAGTAAGTGCCTGTTGTTAACACGCGATAACAAACTGGTGATAGCATTAACAATAAAACCAATTTACACGTATGCGTGTTGGTATAAAAAGAAGGGCTTTTTTTCTGCGCTTCTTGAGATGGTGAATTCCGAACTCAACATGCACCTTTAACGTAAACATTAGTGAAAACTTTCTTCTTAGTGTTTTAAAGCTAACGACAAAAACGAAGGTTTGCAAGGAATGCTTGCATAATGCGATCAACGAAAACATCAACCCCTGTCCATCGAGCAAGCATCTAACATGGCGGACTTGAGCAAAAGGGCTTAGGTCTTCACATGCGCAAACCATTCCTTTAAACTGAGTTCCATTTATAGCAATACTGCCGACATTTCTTGATAACAGAACAGCAATAAGGCATTTTAGTAAAAGTACGACATTTTTGAGCAATATGAAAATCATAATGTGGGTTAAAACTACACTAATTTAGTAATTTCAAAAAAATAATATTAACTTCAACAGATGTAATTTACTTGCCTTAGGGGAGCCCAATAACACAATTCGCGGAAGACGTGACATTTTTAACAAAGAAAACGATGAAATGATACGCTATGCGACAGTTCGCAAAAATGTAAAGTTTCGTGGAGATTTGTTTCAAAATCGATGAAATACAGAAGTTTGAAATTTACGATTCCCCAAAGGAAGGTATTGCCAGCGGGCTATCACTGCTCGCACGCCAAACATTTCTTGGTAAAAATTGCAATTTTGCAATGTTAATAAATGGGATCTCTATGAATCTTTACTTTCATGCTAAATTCAGAGTGGCGAATTCATTGCTGAACTCGTTTCTCAAGTTAATCTAATATTTAAAAATGTTAAGCTAGCCGCAAATGTGTTATTCTGTCTCTGCTCCAAGAAATTCCTTTTGTTATAATGATCGTAAAATATAATTGGCTCCAAGTTTCTAGTTCTAACTCTTGTGTTTGAGGAAAATCCTGCTGTTCGACCAATCAAACGGCGAAGGTTGAACAGTGCCACGTGTGTAGCCTGCGTATTTGGCTTTTCGGTGGAGAAGGGGGGGAGGGGAGGGTAAGGGGAAGCCAGTTGATGCTCTTTTTTAAAGTATACTTCAAAATAGATTTTCTGACTACTGTTAAATCTCTCTGAATGACCATATTCATAGAGGACTTCTCCCTTAAATTTAAATCCAAAGAAAGCAATAGATATATAACACAATCTCCGTTGGTTCAGTCGCCGCGGTTTGGTTTACAAGGGTTACAAAGTGAATTTGCTTTGATTTGGCTTTGCTACGCTCTGTCACTGGATACAAATACTCGAGCCACTTTGTCAACAAATGAGAAATAAATCCAAAACTGTGTCCTCGTCGCAAACGTCTCGCTGCGCCTACAAACCGTGTTTGATTCTAGTGTGATTGATTATTTGTGTTTCTTGCCGGCGTGTGCTGCCAACGTACACAGTGATTATTTATTTATTTTTTTTTTTTACAACAGAAAATTATAAACCGCTTAAAATAACTTACATACGTTCTGTTTGATTGAACCGCAGAAGAAAAGAAGGAAGAAGACACAGCACCCAAAGACAACGGTGACATGGATGATGACATTGACAGCAGTGATGACGAAGATGATGAAGATGACGAGGATGATGGAGAGGATGAAGATGACGGCGAGGACAGCAGCGATGGAGCAAAGGATGAAGAGACCAAGGAGGACAATCCTGACGCCCCCGAAAAGAAAGAGGACGAGAAGGTCAACGACAAGGAGGAGAAGGAAGACAAAGAGGAGAAAGAGGAGGATAAGGAAGCAGACAAAGAAGATAAGGAAGCCGATAAGGAGGACAAAGAGAAGGAAGGTGATGACGATGAGCTGAGCGACTTGGATGATGAAGATGATGAAGACGATGAAGATGATGAAGATGATGAAGATGACGAGGATGATGAAGATGATGGCGATGATGAGGATGAAGGTGATGATGAGGATGATGGCGAAGATGAGGAGGACAGCAGCGAGGGAGGCAAGAAGGAAGACGAAAAGAAAGAAGAGGAAAAGAAGACAGATGATAAGAAGGAAGATGCCCCCAAGAAAGAAGATGACGATGACGACGACGACGATGATGATGATGATGACGATGATGACGCTGAAAAAGATGAGAAGAAGCCCGAGGAGAAGAAGGCTGACGAGGAAGAGAAAACTGCTGCTGCTCCCAAGAAGGAGGAGAAGAAACAGTAAAGAGCTAAATTAGCTTCTTTTGACTCGACTGACAAACTAAACCATTTATAACAAACTGCACTAAACGTTGCGCTAACCTCCGTGTTGATTGTTACATGTAACAGGGTATAAGGGACTAAAGGTACCAAAGGACATTCATTTCATTCCTTGAAGAATGTTTATTAGGCAAAAATAGTTTGTAAAATTAACCGCAACATTCGTTAACGATAACTTTAAACAAACGAAGACATTGTGCTTAAGACAGGTCTATGTGTTCTATGAATGACATGATGGGTTCATTTGCTCAAAGTTACACACAAGTCATTTTAAGGCTTTCCAATAAAGAATTATTTTTGGATTGACGCAGTCAGAGAGTTGTCCGTCTTAGTGAATCTTCACATACGTTGATCCAAACATTGCAAACACCTCCAAAACACCTTTAGCTGATAGTCTTGAAAATCATAAGTAAACTGGCCATCAATCTATAGCAAACATAACCTAATAAAGTGCGCGGATCCAACAGTATTATTTTAGTAGATGCTCACGGTTCATTGCACGAGTATGAAGTTTATCGTAAAACGATTACTAGGAACTTACGGACAGACGTTCGTGAGTCATAGACGGTAACCGGAAGTAAAATGTTCCAGTTGGCTTGTTGTTCCCTTTACCAAGGAATGAAAGACTATTATTTTCGTGTCCAGGGGCTTGTCAATAAAGATGCTATGGCATCAGAATGTGTCAGAAGGAAAACATTCAACTTCCGGTTGCATTCCCCCACCCATGAGTGTCTATGCTTAATATTTTTAGTAATTCTGAAATGCTGAGTATTGTCACTGCAGCAAGGTGTTTGCTATTTTGTACTAGAAACGCAGGGGTGGGGGCTTATTTTTAGGAGTGAGAGATGGGGCTTGTGGAGGGAAATTTTCGCCACAAAATTGGTTAAAGTAGGTAACTGTGGCATCAGAGACTGCGGGAAGGGGGAGGGCTTAAATTTGGGTGGGCTGATATTCAGATTGGCTTACATTCAGACTGTTTTGGTATACATGACTGGCTTGAAATGTTTGAAATGTTTTGTAATGTCAAAGTGGAAAGCAGTTAAGTATTGACACCTAGCCCTTTAAGCTGGACTGCAAGTAGTCCTTTTCTGGTTAGTCGAGAGGCTGCGCTCACAGCAAGACTGGAGCGAGGAGGAATAAATGAGAAGAGACTAGTTCGCTCCACTTTTTCGCGCTTGGATATTTTGTGCGACCTCACAACTAACCAGAAAGGGACTGCTTGCTGTGTACCTCTAAGCAAACAGCCCTCCCTATTAAGGATGGCTTGATTGTTTGCATAACTTCCATAAAATGAACACCTCGGTCTACAATGCAAATCAATCAATCTGTTCCTTTAGCAGTGTCTGTGAAACAGTAAAGTGTGAGTTTGCATGATTGAGCTCCAACTAAAAGCCAATGAAACATGACCTTGAAGATCCATCACGTGCTCTTCAGAGAACCATCATTTTTAGGAGGTAGGGTGGGGTAGTGAAATTTGAAGGAGAAATTGGAGGATCATCTTAGAAATAAAGGACTCTGACGAACCAATGGACACTCAACACTTTGCAGAGATGAGAAAAGAAACTATCAATTTGATGTGAACTGTAACACAGATTTTTACTAGCCTTTCTTCTCCCCCCCCCCCCCCCACACTTCCTACTCCCTATAAGAAATTATTGATCTCAGATTAAACAACACATCTCACCTCTGTTATGGTCGATGGAGATTAAAGAACCCCACTCCCCACTTAGCACATCCAATGGGGTTATATCTTGTCATATATGTTGGTAGTGTCTCCATCATCCCCCTTGGGGCAGACATCCACTCCCCACCGCAGTGACATGTGATTCTTGTAATGTACAGTGGAATCCACATGGTAGCAGGTGGAAAGTGTGATAGCCCAGGTTAAGGACTGTCAATAAAAAATTAACATAGCTATTAAAGTCATGCTGATTAAACAGTGTGGAAGTGTTCTACGATGAGGAGGTAGGTACACCATATAAGATGCAAGCATGAGCATGATAAGTACATACTGCAGATCAGCAAAAGATACCAATGTGTGAGCGGGGATAAAACAAGCAAAAGTGCAAGTATATATACACGTGCCACAAAAGGAAATATTTCCTTTTTCTTCTACAATGTACTTGAAAAGAATTAAAAAGTTGTTGACACTGGCTAAAAAATATATATATATTGGACGTTTTGGCCACTACTGTTGCCTTCTTCAGCAAAGATAAAAAATGCAAATATAACGGCGTCCTGCTAGAAATATATACAACGATGTGTGATAAATAAATAAATCACACCTCGATGGAATTTAAAAGTGTAACAGTGGTGTAAGGGTATTGTGAAGACTAAAAAAGATTAAAAAGGCTAAAAACTCTTAATGTTATTGTATATGTTCGGAAGCGCTATATGTTCATTTATGGAGTTCTTATCGCGCACGGAATGCCAAGCCTCACACATCGTTGTATATATTTCTAGCAGGACGCCGTTATATTTGCATTTTTTATCTTTGCTGAAGAAGGCAACAGTAGTGGCCGAAACGTCCAATATATATATATTTTTTAGCCAGTGTCAACAACTTTTTAATTCTTTTTAACATGCCTGGCTACACACCCAACATTTTTAATGTACTTGAAGTTATGTTTGAGTTCAGTGGAGTGTAGCCTGCATTACAGGAATTTGCAACTATCAATGTTAAGTTATAGGGGAGGAGGGGAGAGGGAGAGTGGAGAGGAGGCCACACAAAGGCACTTGGCATTTGAACCCAGTTCAAATGCCCCACTACAGGGCATTTGTAGATGCTCAAAAGATTCTACTCACTAAATGTCTGGGAAATGTGTTACAAAGTCCACCACAACAGCCAAAAGACCCCATTACAGGCAGATAATTGCCACCTGCGGCCAGCCTTCAATCTCCCCCATCCGCATGCACTGGTTATCCTGATAAAGTCTGAGAGGCACTTCCCTATAGCTGAAATCTTACAACTCTGTTTTATTTACATGTGTATTTAAATATTTCTATAGCTCATAGTTATGTTTGCATTTGTGCTTTCCCTGCTTGAGCACGCAGTATACATTAGACCAGTTTTTTTAACCTTCATATACCATCACCATCAGCAAACAGTCCACCATCTTTCATGTGAGCATGCAGTGCTTCTTTTGCTGCAGTCCTTTTTGTTCAGGTGTCACGCTGTGTTGCGTGACACTCAGATAAAAACGAAAACATCACTGACTGGTTTCAAAGCTCCCAGCCTCCCTGGAACAGAATTTTAATAATTCAGATTTATGACAGAAAGATGATAAACAAGAAAATTCAGACATAAGTACCTCTTTTACGACCACAAAGATACACTGCGGACTTTTTTTGCAAGGGCGAACGGCCTTCGTGTCCAGTCGATTTTTGAAAAGAAAGTTTTATGAGATAAATTTCATAGTTCCTTAACACAGAATAAAACAATAAGTTACTCAAAACCAAAGAAAAGCAAATTAAATTCATCAAACAAAAAAGCTTGACAGAAATGAAAGAAAATTTTGGCAAATTCGCAGAGCTGTTGCAGAAATCAATCAAATTGAAACTGACGGCCGGTCACGCCGGGAGTCACGACGCAAAGAGAATAACTTGTTAATTTATTCACTTCATCCCCAGTCCTTTGTTGTTCGGCTCATTCCCACGTGCGTTTGCAAACAACATGGCGAGGTCGAAGGACAAAAAGAGGGAGAGCGAAGGTGGAGAAGCCGAAGGAGACGAAAATAAGGACGAAACAATGAAAGACGAGCCTACCTTAGACTACGATGAACTTGTGAAGAGAGTCTGTGCAATTGCTAATCCGCTCGCTGGGCGAAAACTCACTAAACGGTTGTACAAAACGGTGAAAAAAGGTTAGCATCAGGAATGTTGAAGGTGATACCGATCTGATTTGCTTTGATCAAGTTCTTAGGTGTCTGTGATGATCCTTTAACGATCTTGCGATTGTAACGCTTTAAATGCTTAAATGTAATGGTATTCGAAAGCTTTAGGCTTCTTCAGTCATTAATTGAAGTCATATTAGAAATCTTCAGCTGTTGTTTATAGTTTTGTTTACGCAACGATTTATATTGTTGTGACTTGTGATTTGAGTCCCAAAATTTACCTGAATGTTGTCAGGTTTTTTATTATTATTATTTGTTGAGCTTTGCCATGAAATAAATATACAGAAGACAGTCAGGCAGGGGAGCCACTACAGCAAGAGCCAATTACAATGGTCCCCTTACATTTAAACACATAAGTTATGCTTTCTAGGGTATAAAATCATTTCAATTCTTATTGGCTTCCAAGGGTGTTATACACAAGTAAACATACCATAAAGCTAGGCTTCACATAAATAAATCATCGTGAACATACTGCATATATTTAAGTTCTACTACAGTAATATAAATTCTCAGATATGAGAAGAGGAATCAACAAAATAATTGGCTTTTTGCAATCGGTCTCACCCTATCCCCCCCCCTTAAGTTAAGTCAAGTCAATTTTATTTAACCCACATGAATATTTACAGGGATGGTTATTTTTTATACACACACATTAGTATAAAGGAAACAGCACATACAGTGATGAGAAAAAAATCAAATATAATTTACAGTTCATTGAAGGTCATTGTTGGTAATTCCAAGAGAGTGGAGGAGGGGGTCTAGATTCAACATTTTTAAAGGAAAGAATGGAATTACAGGTAGATTGAAATTTCCAGAAAGGTGGGATTTTTATGGATATTGAATTTTTTGAAACAACACAGTCTCAGCTAAAAGCACACTTCCTGTCATGCCGGTAGTTGTAGTTGCTTGCATTACAGCAGTTGAGTTAACTGTTCGGTATTTATAGTCTGCTGCTTCATTCTGTTTGGGTCGTGTGGGTGGGGTATGAATGTTGTCTGTAACAACACATTTGGGGAATATCTACTTCTACTATCAGTTGATTGAAACAAATCAAATGGTTGATAGCTGAGGTATTCTAGACTATTCTTCAGGCATTCTTTTTCTTTATGACACAAGAGTAGTGATAAGGTAACCCACCCACCCCCCTCCCTCCCCACTCCCTCCTTGAAGGTACTCCTTAGAATTTTTGGTGGGGTGTAGGGCTTCTTTCTCCAAACCCTGACCCTACATGTATTTTGGGCCAAAACATTTAATTTTTTGGTACCCCTTTTCAGACCTGGCCAGATTTTCAGACGAAAATGGTTAAAATCTATACTCTATTTCAGACCAAAATGGCTCAAAAACTACGCACTTTAGGGCCTCACATACCTACATATATATAGCCTATCCCTGGAGTTAATTAAACTGACAAAAAACCTGCTTCACTTATTAGGTCGTATTTCCAGAAAAAACTATGAAAAGTTGTTTTTCCTTAACTTGCAGCTTCAAAAGTCAAGAGCTTAAGGAGAGGAGTCAAAGAAGTAGCTAAAGCTCTAAGGAAAGGAGAGAAAGGGTGAGACTTGTTTCTTTGTCACTTGTTTCTTTTGGAATTTAAAGCTTTTTTAGATTGGGTTTTTTTACAGGTCAAACTAGTGTATTCTGTTCTTGAATTTCCTTTAAACCTATCACTGCATGCATGACGTTGCTGAGAATGTTACATGTACATGTCTCACACTTCATGTGCCTGTATACTGAGTACGTCAAGCTTTTGAAATCCATAATCAAAACCCTGGCACACCAGCACAAAACCCTTTGGCCTATGGGGACCTTTAATTGATACATAGGGAACTTAATTTTCAAACTTTAATGACACAAGTAGCCTCCCACGCAGACGTTCTTAGGGGTTCGTCACGCGTTCCTGCCCCACGAATGTCTGCTGAAACAAACAGCCACTTCCGTTCACCTGCAAATTGCCTTTGTCTGAACAGACCAATCAGCATTGACTCATTATGACAAGTAAAGCCAATCACATACTGCGAAACAACGGAAATCATCACCCGTGGAGATATTTTCACTTCTGGACGTGCATATAGTATTGCGATTGAAATTTTTCCTTCCACAACACCCTGCATTTTCTTCAGTGATTTCACTGAGAGAAGCGGCGCGAATTCCAAGATTTGCCAATTTGTCTACCTGGTCTTTCATAAGATTTACAAGCGGCGAAAATCACAACAACAATCAGTGACCAGCAGCTTCAAGAATTGAATTGTAAACCAACGATAGAGCTTGATAAATAAGCGACTTTCCATAACCAGTTGGAGGGTTTACGAACACATTAGTTTTCTTCTGCGCAAATTGCACTATGACTTCTCTTTGATATGCATTCAACTCCCTAATACCAAACGTTTGGCACACATGACCAAAAACCACAGTTAAGTCCGCCATCCTGTCTAGGGTAATATTAAATATTACCCTAGACAGGATGGCGGACTTAAACACGAGTTTACCCAAAGTTGGGAAACGGCTCCTGATTGGTCCGCAGTCGACGAGCAGAAGTGGCTGTTCGTTTCAGCAGACATTCGTGGGGCAGGAACGCGTGACGAACCCCTAAGAACGTCTGCGTGGGAGACTATGACACAAGAGGGTTACACTTCAAATCCTCATGACACAGAAAACCTTCAAACCCTTACCCTCTGCACTGGATGTACTACAGACAATGCTTGACTTGATTAGAATTTAAAATTTCATGATTAACCTCATGGCATCCCTTGCACACTGCAGGAGGTAACAACAAAAAATATCATAACAATAACAAAACCCAGAGAAGCACGGGAAAAAGACAGGACATGCCTCATCCAATTTGTATTAATTTTGTAGGTAACTGACACTCATTAGAATATGTTTTGGCTTGTAGGTTTGTGGTTATTGCTGGTGATATCTCCCCAATTGACGTCATATCTCACATCCCAATAGCGTGCGAAGACAACAAAGTTCCATATGCATATGTGCCATCCAAATTTGTAAGTTCTGTTTTTCTTATTTTTTCTTTTGAAAAAATTGATCTCTTGTTTTTATTACTGTTCAGCATATGATATATCAAGAAAAACCTTTGATTATTAATTTCCTTTGCTTCCATTCTCCAAATGCTTGATAATGTACAAACTGCCCATAAAAGGACACCACTGGGACAGCTCTGGAAGTGTCTACCTATAGACCTTTTCCATAAATGAAGGCTATTAGGCTGTTATCCTTTTAGAATGTATGTTAATTATCCCTTACCTCATTTTAGAGTAAAATGTCTATAGAATTTTGCACATGCTTACAAGACTAGTAAGGCTAATAATCATAAAAATAAAAGAATAATTTACTGGCGGCCACTTATGAATAAGGTCTACAGGGATGTTACTAAGAGCCTGCTACCGGTTAATTTCACTGTTTGAAAAAGATCTTGTCACTGGCTGAAATTTCAACACAAATACACTGTACTTGAAGCTAATTTTAAAGGTGTACAGTCCAAATGAACCAGCTGGGTTCATTACTGAGCCTGCAGAGGTTTTTCTTAGCTACATGCATGTCTCTGGGTCCGTCGAGAGGACACTAAAAGTGTACTAGTTATGCAAGTATATTATGGTTGGAACCTCAATGCAATGTCCAATTACGAGGGCTTCCCTCTTACAGAAGGTGTTTTTTTTTTAGTCAAGGTAAGACTTTATTGGTACATGTGGTGATAGAACTGCACCAATCACTTCACAGCCAATAATATCGGGGCTTACTGACAAATGACCAATAACATCTTGACTTGAATCACTGACCAATCACGTTCACCACTAGAGATACATATACCATGTCTACTTACGTTCCACAATTCACTTGACTCTGAAGATGACTTCCGCTCAGGTTGTCAAATATCAGTCAAAGTCACCTCAAATAGTCCTTCTCAGGACTACACTCTCCCGGATGATCATAATTTACCTACTTATGTAAATTATTGTAGTGGGAAAGTACATGTACATGTACATGCAGACTACTTTGTGTTAATTTAAGTGTCATTTCTTCCTTCATTTTTCCCTCAATTAGAAACCTTTAAATCTTTCAACTGAGATAAAATGCTGTCATTAAATTTGTATTATTCTAGGACCTAGGAGCTGCCAGCCAGACCAAGCGACCCACAAGCATAGTGTTGGTGAAGTCTCATGAAGACTTCAAAGAACATTATACAGAGTGTTTAGAGGAAGTGAAGGGCCTTCCTCTTCCTTTGTAAAATATTGTCGTTGAACACATTGATTTCAGTTTACCAGCTGTTTATTTATACCCTTCAACTCCATGTACTGTGCTGTCAGCAAGAAGGCTTGATTAGGGCTGTATTCCCATAATCTGTCAACATAGTGTAAGGGAAAAGTAAGGTGGCTGAAAATTTAACTTTCAAATACTTGTGTTTATGAATTGTTTTGTGTCCTATTTGACTAATAGCCTGCAAACAGGTGAGAGCACCCAGGAAGCCTGTTTGCAGGTTATTGGGTAATTTGACTAAAGGTGCATTCGATTGAACCCTGTTCGGGAATAGGAATACATACAATGATGACAAGAACTCCCTCATAAGAGGGTTTTTGAGTTACTGGCAGGAGTACAAAATGGCTCTTAAATTATCGTGTATTAGCGAAAGTTTGCAGAGATGTCTTCCCAAATTTACCTAAAAAGAGAAACCTAACAGCTTCTGCTTATTCTTATTCCTAATGGCTTCTGAGTAGGATTTTAGCTCAACAACAGTATTTGTTACATTAACTGTTAGTAACGTTAATTGTGCAGTACATGGAATTGTGCTTTGTGCTCATCCCAGTCCTCTCACGTCCTCTTTTTGAAGCTTTATCAAACAAGTGAGCACACTTCCAGGTTGTATTCTACCGTAACATGCAATCAAGGTATTTTTTGATCACTCCAAGCAGTTTAATTCTGACAATTGAAATGGAAAACGCCCACAGATTATCGTTTCTTACCTTTATACATTTAATATCTTTGTGTATAGAGTGTGGTACATACAGTGTGGAGAATAAACGAATTTATAATTTCTTTATTTTTGTCTCCTGTCTGCGTCGGTTGTATTAATAGAATAAATGTAAGCAAAAACGATGGCCTCCATACCCTGCAACATTTTCTGTGCAAGATAGCCAAGGGGAGAAAAGCTAACCTGTTTCAGGCTCCTAAGATACTGGGAACGAGGAAAATGAAGCCAAAAACAAACCAATCGACGAGAGCAAACGCGGAAATAACATGCGGAGACAAATTTGCAACGAGGCAGGGACGCGTTTCATTTTCGCACTCTATTAGTTTTCAATATTTCGCCGAAACACGCGAAAGACAAGAGAAGGGGAAAAACGAGATAGGTAGTGTTATTTTAACTTCAAATTCTCGCACTCCATACATGTACCCACTTCGCTCTTTATGCCGTCAAACCTGTAGTTGACAGGGACTAGACTAGGAAGGCCGGATGCATGGGGTAGCGGCTTTTAAAATTCTCCAATCCCTTTCAAGCGCGTATTATATTAGCCGTGTAATATACTCCTGAAAGTGAATGGAAGTATAGGCCTTATCACGGTTTTCGACGTCATTTTGACGAGTAGGCAAACAGGCTTGAAATAACAGTGTTTGTATGGAAATCCGATGTCAAATAATTTTAATAAAACATCGCTTCTAAAAAATTCATGAATTGGAAACTTTTGGCACTAGAAAAAGGATTAAGAAAAAAAAAATTGGAGGGATGTAGCTGTGCCAGAAAGCGTTCAGTCTGTTTTGAACTTTCCATACATTTGTCTGCATAGTGAACACTGTTATTTCAAGCTCGTCAAAATGGCGTCGAAAACCGTGATAAGGCCTATTGAAATTGAGCTATTTCTCCACATCCGCCCTTTCCGTCAACCTTACGATGTATTAAAATCGAACCTTTGTAGTGGTGGACTCAAGATCCTTTCAGGGCATTTGCTTAGTTTTTTTCCTATCATTTTGTTTTATCATGTTGATTAATCTTTCTTTCCTCTTTTTCTTATCGAAATTTCAACGGGATCGAGAAAATTAATTTATATACCGGCCCACGACAAAAAAGAACAATCTGATTGGCTCTCCAAGACGTCTAAGATGGACAACTCCCGATTTCCAGAGTTATGTTTCCAAACCTGCGTAGGCGTAATCGGGGAGGGGGAGTGAGAAAAGTGGCCCATTTGTCACCCACTTTACTCTTTCCCTGTCCCCGATTAAGCCTGCTGCGCAAGGCTATATGGAAAAATGGTCAAAAGAAGATTGTTAGCTACTATTTTGTTCGAGGCCAAACATTTTCCTGGATGTTCGGCCAACAATTTTGGTAAAACGTTAATTTGCGAATATAGCATGAAAAACAAAAGATGTTTCTACTCAAGTTTCGTGTTAGTTTGGAGCACGCAATTTGCCAATAGAGAAATGATGAAATTCCAAAAATAAGTTCCACCCCCCCCCCCCCTCGCCCTCCTCAAACATCAGGCGCGATAGGTGACGATTTTAGAACAACGATTTTTGACGGAACACGAGGCATCGATTTTGAACCAACATTTTCATGTGTGTTTCATGTTTTTTGAAGACACATCAAAAACTTGCAATGAGTTGCCGCAACACATGCATTGTTTCTTGAAAACCTGTCCTCGCGCTTTGTTACACGATAACAATTTTCAACGTCAGAGTTGCGTTGAAATCGTTTCATCTAAAATCACATCACCTTGTAATCCTTCCCAAGGTAAGTTCCCGGAATATGAGCTCAATGACTGTTAGGGTGGCTGTTTTAAGCTCTTAGCGGAGTGTTTCAAGCCATTTTGCAATAACCCTAGAAATATAAGCTCCCTCTACCCGAAACCTGCCCATGAAAATTTGGAATTTTACGGAAGACTTTGCTGTAAATATATAAAAGAGCTAGCCATAATAACAGAACTGAATATTAACCTCGTTCTGCTTTTTGAATATATTTATAACCGCTCTGGTACTGGCACTGCACGCTCAACTTTGAGACGTAAATTACCCAAAAGTTGAACGGAGTGCATGTCTAATACCCGGGCGGGGGTACTTCCTTATAAGAGGCTAATGGGGATGTGCCGCTGGATGGGGTCGCATTTTCACGACTGGATTGACTAGAATGGGGTTGCATTTTCAATAGAGTTACTAGAATGGGGTCGCACATTTTCGGAACTAACCCCCCAAAATTTTTTTCGCTAAATTAAATCTGCTAATTGTCCCGGTCAAGCTTTCGAAAAAATTATCGAGATTGATAAAATTCCCGCATTTCCAGAGCCGTTTGAACTTTGTCTTCTTAAAACCCACGGCCTCGAATCTGGGGGACCTGGATCGAGTTATACTGTGACGTCATCCAAGGACTAGGCTGAGTAGCACGCTATGCTTTCAATAAGCATTTGACTGGGTTTTGACAGCATTGTCGAAAGCGAAAATTTTAACATGGCCTCATCAGATGAGTATTTCGAGTCAAGCGATGAGGAGAACGAGGAAGAGAAGGAGGAGAATTTAGATTCTGAAGATGATTGTTTTACCGTAGAAGTAGAAAGCGAAGCGGAGCGCGAGTCGCGAGATTCAAGCGATGATAGCGATATGGCCGCCTATGCGGGCGAACCTTTGGCGGACGAAGAATGGTTAAAATGGTACGAAAAAGAAGAAGAAAACAACAGAAAGCTGGAACAAGAGCTTCAAGGTAGACTTAACGGCACAGTACAAGTGGAGTCTTGGTGAGTTTCCTGGAATTATTGTTCGTTTCTAAGAATTTAATTCGCGGTACCTGTGTGTAAACAAACTTGGTTCGATGCAAACACCGCGTGTTCTTTCATACCAAAGAGGGTTTCACAGAATTTGTCGTGTATTTCAGGAAATATACCGTCTAAATTTCGTAATGTGATAATTTCAGGTGTTCCTGTGGAAATTGCAGCCGTGATTGCCTCCAAAATCTGAGTGAGTGCTACTGTTGTCAGGAGTTAGATGGATGCAAGGAAGCCTTGTCCAGCGAGCTTGTTGTTCGAGAAACTGAGTTAGTTCGCAACTGTATCACGGAACATCCTGGTTTTAACGCAGTTTGCCTACAAAGGTGGAGTTTACGACTGGCTGCTGATCGTTTCAAAACGAAAACAAACCAGCGATATCGCCAAACTGGGGACTCGGAAGGAAGGTGAGATAATTTTTTATTACTCTTTCGCGCGCATTGGCGCGTAATAATCGCCTTGCCCTTAGAAAATTCTAGGTTTTGTAGTGGTGTGTATAAACTGCTGACGTTTCCATGTGAGGTATTTCTAATTACACTTTCACTTAATGTTTCATTAACAGATTCTTACGAAGCATTGCCTACAGAGAGTTTTGCAGATTGGTATATGGATTTATGGGAAACAAACGAGTCCCGCTACCCTCGTGTGCTCTCGCCGCCATACGGAAAGAATTCCCAGTCGCCGCGGACGAATCTTATACCGGGTTTGCCCAGGACGAAGAACAGTAGCGCAAAAATTTTAATATTTGTTACTATGCTTTTTATTATACATTAGTTTTACAAGTTTGATAATAAATACACCAATATTTATCTATTTTAACAGCAGAGGGGGGGGGGGGGGGGGTTGTCAGTAACAAAAAAAGCATTTGAGACCAATTTGCTTTGAAATCACTAGAGTTGTGATAACTTGATTTGACATCACAAAGATTAAAGATTGCAAAAATTTGTATATTTTAAGAATGTTCGCTCAATGTACAACTGCATTGTTCCTGTTCTCAGATAATAGTGACAGGGAAGTGCAAATGTCTTTCTGGGGCTTATTTGCTCCTCTCTTGTGCCACTTATAAAATTGTAGCCTAGGACCAGGCTCCTTAGTGGGGCATAGGGCCGGCAAAAGAGTTAAGGGGGAAAAAACTGAGCAGACGAGGGACATTCCCTTTTCAATACCCCTCTAGGCTTCTTTTTTCCCCTCCGCAGTCTTATGCTCTATGCGCCACCAAAGAGCCTGGTCGCAGGTTAACCCCATTGGGATTGCCTGTAACTATTATCGTGCGCACTGCCTTCTTGCCCCTTTTCTCCTGGGTTCCCACCCTTTTCGGCATACAGAACTGAGATATAAAGGCATTTGGTCAGAGTCATCAAGAAGTTCTTTTCAAGTGTAGTTGGGTTTTCAATCTTGAATTCTATTGTAAATACTATGTTGTCAAGATATCTAATGAACTTACAAGTAACTTTGTCTTAATTTGGACAACTATAATTGAGACATCTCGATGAAAAAAATCACAGCCAGTACCTTGACAGATTGTAGTGAAGGCACAGTTGATATCTTCTTGAGGTTCTTATTTTATTGACAGTTCAATTCATTTTTTCTCATAATGTACGGAAATTCCAATGCTAGAAACTTGAACAATAAATTGTTTTTTAATGGTGTACAGGTTGGCTCTTGTAAAAGTACACCAACACACAACAAAAGTGATAATTTGAACCTGAACAATAATATATTTGTTTAGAACATTAAACTTCCTGGCATTATTTTTTATTTTTTGGACAGTCCTTGACTTGCTTGTGTCCTTTCATTGGATTCTTGCATAAAGCACAATAGCGCGGTTTCTTTGCTTTCTGGGCAGCATCTTCCTGTGTACCCCTCTTTCTTTTCTGTGAATTTGTGCTCACGACAGGCGGGTCGGGTTCTGTTAAAACGGCATATTAATTTTAGTAACTTATTTCAATAAATGAATATTACCAGCAGTTTGTTGAGTGTTATCATCCGGGTTCGGTTTAATTCAGAAATGAACTGTTGTTGGTGACACTGACTGCCGTTTCAACAACATGACCAGTAGCAATTTTTGAGTCAACGTTTTTACTCTGAAGATGGCAACCGCTCAGGTAGCTAACATAAGTCAGTGTCATCAACAACGGTTCTTCTCAGAACTACTCCCACACCAGACAAACTACCGATACACCTGGCTCCATTTGTCAATGTATAGTGCTCTTCTTTTATGTTGCTACATTTCAGCCATAAAGGATATAGTTCATACATTGCCACACCTTCTTAATAAATTATTATTAAACGTCAGACTCCTAATTCAGGGTTCTCATTAGAAGGTGGGACCCGGGTACCAGTACCAGGCTACACAAGAGTCAGTACCTGCCTACTTTCAAACTGAATATAAAGAAATTCACTTCAAGTGTAATTTTCTGCCCAGTTACTCTCCTATAGGTGCCCCCCTACTTCGAAACTTAATGAAACCCCTGCTAATTACCATCAAGTCTGTTTCAAGTAAACTTTTGCATTAAATTGAAAATTCCATACCTGGTGTACAAGTTGGGGGGATATCTTCCACAACCATTTTTGCTCGTTTAACTCTTTTCTGAATTGCTTCCTCTCTTGGCTGCTTGTCAAGCATAGCATTCATCGGTTCTGGTGTCATCTCTTTTAGCTTCCCAGCTGCATCATTCAATTCTTCTTTGCTTGAAGACAAGTATGTCTGAAATATTTCCTCCACATAATCTGTACGAGTAAACACAACCATGGAAACTTGCATTAAAGAAATTAATTGTTTACACTGATTGCCAGCTTACAGACCCACCCATTGCCTGAAGTGTTCCTTGCATCTCAAACTGATAGGAACACTGCTGCTGTATATATTTTATGGACATCCCACAGATAAATTTACATTGTTATTCACATAATCCCATGTTACTCCTGCATTGTTTGTTAACTTAAAGGGATTCAACATCAACTCAATTGAAAAAAATTATAATTACCAAAATTTGGAGTCATTTTTATGTCACGAACTGTTGCTTCTCCATTTTTGAATTTCGGGTAATATACTCGTACTCTTTCTGATCCATCACTTTCTTTACATTTCACATCCCTTTGAAGGTTAAAGTTGAAATGCACTGCAGCAAGGATATGCCTATAAAGGAAAAATAACCAACATCAGCATTTCTATAGAGGCCATGCTTTTGGGCAGATTGGTTGCTAACAAGTGTTTTCCAGAACAATGCAAACTCAGACAATCCCAGACAGTAGTCTTAAGAACACTAATATCCACTTAAATATTTTATTAACAATCCCTCTTGATAAAAGTAATATTGGAAACAGCAGGTAGCAGTAACACAAATTAATTGCAGATCATAAATTATTGGTGTTCATGTTTACCTGCAATACATCCCAACATATGAAAATGAAATCATCTTGGGAGCAAACTGGTTGAGAAGGGAATGGAATCCCTCCAGACAGCTGGTTTGTGCAAATGGAGAAGCTTGTTTAATGCCCTTCATTAAACTGTTGTTGGTTAGAGCTGTACACAGTTTTTCGTAGGCAATGGAACCTTGAAAATATCAACAAAATATGGTTATGTGGCTAATGTGGCTGTAAGCTCAAGAGGAGGTGGGGGGGGGGGGGGGCAAAAATAAAGGGATGTCAAACCCAGTTATTTTGACAAATAACTCAAGACAAATTTTGTCTTGCAAAGGCTTAGATTAACCAGTTTCTATAAAGAAGCAAATACTGCCCATGTCCTCTTCACATGATATAGCCTACAAAATAAGTATTACAGATGTAGAGGGGGGTTTATTACACACAATTTTGTTTCAATTATTTTTAGGTGTATTTACCTGCTTGGAGCCACTTCCTTGGCTGTATATCACCATGCCCACACTTATTGAAAACTGGATCAGCAAGGGAGGAATGCTTGTTGACGATGTGGCTCAAAAATGACTTGAACTTTGCCCATATGACTTTGCCATTTCCACTGAATGTAGATGTGGCGCTCCAGTATAGATGATTTTCACATGGCTTTATCCAGTCTGCCAGAGCCTCACATCCTGATTCCTTTGACAACTTACTTAGAACTTTCCTTATTTCTAAACAAGAGAACAAAATAATGTTTTACATTAGAATTCTACATGTAATCCCATTTTGTATTAGTTGTTTTAATTTTACACTTGATCCCCCCCCCCCCCATTGACCCACGAAAAAGGAAAGGAATGCATTTTGTTTACACTGTATGTGGCTACTATTGTTATAAACCACAGAATACCTCACTGCATTGTATGTTTTGTTTGCCATTTGTTTTGATCCAACCGCATTGGTGATATAATGATGTTAGGCTGACATCACAAACACAATCATTACAGATTGAGTGGTCATATTTGTAGTCCATACTGTACTTATTACGTAAATGGTATCTTCATCCATAGTATGCACATACTTACTCTTCTTTAAATGCCATACATCAAAGTAGTGAAAAATGTTCTTCAGCACTGTTTTCATGTGAGAGGCAATTTTGATATGGCGGTCTGAAATGAACGTCTGTATTAAAATGCCATAGCCCAGAAGATACTGCATACACTGTTCGAAACCCATAAATTCCATGGCTGGGCTACTTCCGGCTTGGTTTCTCTGAAGAAGAATAAAGAAACTAAGTATTACACCAAAAATGTTACCTTCACCTGAATGCACTAATTTCTCCAAGCATTCCCAAGAAAAGTTAAAATCAATTTGGCATTAACCAGGAGTTTCAACAGTAAAAACAGAGGAACTTGATTTTTGGTTCAAGTTATAGGAATCAGGATGTCAGACCCTCCATAGACATTAAATTCCAGTGAATGATGTCCTGTAAAGAAAACAGTAAGTAAAAGACTCAAGGCAAGCTGTCTACATTCCAATACATACCTGGATAAGAGCAAAGTGAATGATCATGGGCAAAGAGCAGCAGAAGATGGTGTACGCCCCAAACTTTGCGCTGTGTCCCATGCTGTCGTGTCGTCCATCTCCTGCTATGATGACACCCTCTTTAAGGGCCTTCACCTTCTCCAGCAATTTAGCCTGGTATTTTTGCCAATAGATAGAGATGGTTGGGAATAGTTTGCTCTGAAAGGATTTTAAGACAAAGCATTACACACTGACAATTAGACATTAATTCAAAATTAATATTGAAGATTGTTTTGTTGTCACCAAGTTGTAGCACACATTTCATAATTACTACTACATTACATTTTGGGGAATTAAAAGAGATGTTTTACTTCATGTAAAAACCCCTTTAACCCCTGGTGCCCTGAATGTATTAAGTAGCTTACCCTTTGGTACTTGAAGAAGGTGTTAAGGGACACACAACCAAGGCCCATGTGTGCAAAAATGTGTGACACTTTTGTCACAGAGCCACCAGCTAGCAATATGGCCATACACAACAGGAAATTGCCAGCTGCAATACAGGAGTTGGGCATATCTGGCTGACTATGCCAAGTCTGCACTTGCTTGGGACATTTTGGGTTGCTGCACGTTGAAGTAATTACTGCCTTTGTCCCAACCTGCCTGGCCTCCAAAGCAGGGTTGTCTGTCTTGCATGTGTGGCAAAACCGAAATAGTAGCAGCAACTGTGTCAAAAACACAATGTGTTTTGGCTCAGTTCTCAAATTTGTGCCAGATACTTTCAGCCTAAAAGTGGGTAAATAAAACAATTGAATCAACAGAGGAATTAATATCTAAGCATGTACACTTTCCAAAAAAATAATAGAGGGTGGCCACTTAATACAGGGACGTTATATACAGGTTCGACTGTATATTCACTTTACAAGGAATCTCCGTTTAGTCCTTTTTCCTGACACAGTCAACTCTCTCGTAAGTGACCACCCTTGGGGCACGACAAAATGGTCGCTTACAGGAGGTAATCGGTTAGGGGAAAGATCAACAAAATATGCCTTACACTGGATTGATTAATTAGTTACATAAACATGTCAACTTAGCAGATAAAATTAGGCAAATAGCAACAAATTGATTGGATTTTTTCACCTCTATTATTCTTCTGATGAAACTTTTTGTTACGTTTTGGAACGGATCACTGTGACAATTCCCCTTTACCTACAGATCTAATATTATAGCAAGCTTCTCTGTCTGTAAACTGTTATTATCTGACAGCAGTCTGGGGTAGCATCATTAAAACTGAACTTTCGTCACTTCTGAGTAATGATTTACTAACGATCATATGTGATTATGTTGGGTGGTTGCTTACCGGAAACAGAAAACAAAAGAATATGTGTAATTTCTGGCCTAAAAAATGGTCGCGGTCCATTAAGAAATTTGATTGGTGGTTGCTTACGAGAGAGCTCTTGAAAGAGTATTTCACTAGGAAAAAAAACGGTTACGAGAAGTGGTCGCTATGACAGAGATTGCTACATATTAAAATATACTGCATTGAATACTAACCGTGCTGAATTTTCAGCATCTTCTTCTTCTCCCTCAGTTTCTGTTTCTGTCTCTGTTTTTTCATTTTCAGTATCGTAGAGATCATCATCATCTTCCTCCTCTTCTTCCTCAGATTCTGTAGGCACCTGTGTGTCATCATCAGCTGGCTCGTCGGGGTCTTCTGACTCTGTTGGGTCCATGCCAGTCTCTTTCTCATCACAGATCTGGTGTTGAAGGTTGCTCACTAGATACAAACAAAACTAACAATCAACCTAACCATCAAGAAATAATTTCGAGCGCAATCTGTCTAGCATAAAAATACAAATGAAATAAAACGCAATTGGCGCAAAGCTTTATTGTTACTTATCAAGCCATGCACCTGAAGGTGTACCAGTACAGCCGTACTCATTAGTTTATAATTTATAATCGGTTCGAAAATATATTTCCTTTGTTGGATACATCTCTATATTCTCAAAGTTTGAACACGACTGCTTACCCTGTTTTTTCAAGCTCTTCAAGCCATTCCGTTTCACGGCCAACCGAGCCCTCAGGGACTTCACCTGATTTCTCAGACGCCTGTTCTCTTCCAGAAGTCCCACAACTTGACCCTTTGGCTCAGAGTTTGGCTCAGAGTAAGGGATATCTGGCTCTAATTCTGTTCGGCTGGGAATAGGAATTATTTGTTCCGGGTTGCGAACGTCGCTGCGGTCCGGTTCTTCAATTTCTCCATGCTCGCTACTGGCTGCTTCCAATATGTCCTCCTGGTTATCCTCCGCCGCAACCGAACTCTCAGTCAAATTGGACGGCCCACGTACAACTCTCGCCGCTTCAATCGCCTCTTTGATAATCTACGGCAAACGGGAAAATAACAGTGTCTATAAAAACGGATTCTCAGATGATTTGATGACATTAAACGGGGGAAAAATTGTGATTTATCTTCACAAGCGCAATGTTTACGATTATCTCACCTTCCTTTTGGTTCGATCCGACTGGGCTTGTGTTCCATAATATTCGGGATCGTTCGACTGAATTGTCGGATACACACAAATTCCAAGTTTGTCTCGTAGTAATCGAGGGTTGCTTGGAGTTGTTTGGCCGGGAAGAACCGCAAAATAGCGGCTGAAATCTTCCCTTTTGAAGTGCTTCGAGCACACAGCAGAGTATTCACTCGGTGTCCAATTTGCCCTCCTCCGCTGCACAAAATCGACCCATTTCTTTCTTCTCCTGACCGCCTCTGGATTCGTTTTACCGCAATACGGTATCTTGTGTAAGCCTATTCCATTTAAAGGATTGCTTACGTTGTTACAGCCGTAAACGACACACGAATCAGGCATGATGAAGGAGATTTTGCTCGCATCTAACGAAAAATTTCCCAAATTGTCCTTTTGCCGCGCCGTGGCGCGCTAAGCATCAACTCCTTGGATGACGTCACAGTCAAGCTCGTCCCATTCTCCATTCATGCCTGGCGGTGGAGCAAAAGAGCGCCAAAATTTGAAAGTTCACAAAATCATAAAAATTTAAAGGAATAAGCTATTCCAAAAATTTTTTCGCTGGAACCATCAGGGAAGTTATTAGAATCGATTAAAAGGAAAAAAATTTGGAGGGTTAGTTCCACTTTAAGCTCTTAGCGGAGTGTTTCAAGCCATTTTGCAATAACCCTAGAAATATAAGCTCCCTCTACCCGAAACCTGCCCATGAAAATTTGGAATTTTACGGAAGACTTTGCTGTAAATATATAAAAGAGCTAGCCATAATAACAGAACTGAATATTAACCTCGTTCTGCTTTTTGAATATATTTATAACCGCTCTGGTACTGGCACTGCACGCTCAACTTTGAGACGTAAATTACCCAAAAGTTGAACGGAGTGCATGTCTAATACCCGGGCGGGGGTACTTCCTTATAAGAGGCTAATGGGGATGTGCCGCTGGATGGGGTCGCATTTTCACGACTGGATTGACTAGAATGGGGTTGCATTTTCAATAGAGTTACTAGAATGGGGTCGCACATTTTCGGATTTTTGGGGTAAGAAAATTCCATTAAGTAGGGATTCAAAATGGTCTCGGTTAAAAAGTTCACAAAGAACTTTGTTGTTTATCAGGAGCCGATGAGGCCATCATTAATCTTGAAAGCAGCACTCACTGGTTCTTTGGCTCCTGAGTTTATTAAATGATACAATCACCTCGCATTACATTCCGCTCTTGAAAGTAGATGCATAAATAGAAAGTGACTTAGTTGGGATCACAAAAATTACATTTTCCCAAAAAGTGACTAAGATGGGGTCTATAACTGGCTACAAAATAGACTATAATGGGGCAGGGGCTTTGCCAGCGACACATACCCAGCAAAACTGAACCCAAGTACCCACCCCCTCCCCCCTCCCGGGGTCTAATACACCTATCAATGTTTTAAAATCGCTGTACGGGGACGCAGCGGGGAATAGTCGGGAATTTGAAAGTAATTATCTGCCCCTAAACTGGACTTTGACCGTGTAAGTGGACGTTTCTAAAATATTTCCAAAAACGATTAGCGACTCTTTTCACGATGCAAAAATACCGTACAGTCCCCTGCGGCATCTCTTATCAATGCATAAATTGAATTGTATTCTGGGCGACAAAAAAGCGATAAATAAATTAAATTAGGCCTGAAAACTGAGAGACTAAAAAATATTCAGCCTTCAGTTATCAACAATGACTTTTCAGTATTCCATCAACAAGTTTTCTTCACGAGGAATGACTCTGCGGTTAAAAGAGATTTAAATAATTGTTTATAGTTTGCGTTGGTAGTTTGCGTGATTGGTAGACCACAATTTCAGTAAGTCTGACAAGCCGCAGGAATCAGTTAAAGACGTTTTTTCAATTCCTTACGTCTTTAGCATATCGGCATAGAATTGTTCACCTCTAATTGCAGAAATTTCGCGTTTCTCGAAACTTCTTTTCACCTTACCGCCTCCGCAAACAAACAGCAGCAGAGGCAAAATTTGCATGGAATACTGATACCGGGAGACCATTTCATTTTTCACAAGAACTAGCTGTAGATGCATCTCAGGTACTCGACAAAGTAATACTATAATAGAAACAAATAACCAAATCCAAACTCAGAATTAAAGCTGTCATATCTCAAGTCGCTTTGTCGCTATTCGGGCGCAACCAACCAATAGAAGGGCGTCTGGGCCGCGTACGACAGGAAACCCAGTCGATAGCTCTGGATTGATAGTATAGTAAACGGCCCTTTCTGTCGCAGTCATCCACGTGTATAATGAAGGAGATTTGCGGCTGGTCGTCATGAGTCTGGAACAATCGGAAGACTTGTGCATGTACTTTGGCCGAATTCGTTTGAAACAAGATGGGAAAAAGCCATCTACAGTCATAGGCTATGACTATAGAAGAGAGAACGGAGGCCATTACTGCTTTTGCCGGCTAAAATCAATTGTTTCTACGTGGAAATAAATGTATATTTTTGAGGTCCGTCAGGCTGTCCTTTCGCACATTTTGAAGTGGTACACTCAGGGATAGGGTAAGTGGAGGGGTCGTCAGTGAAAGCACGTTGTGAAACGCTGAAAACGAGAGTCTCTGAGAGCCAAACTCATGGAGACTGGAGGGCGTATGGGTCTAGCTGAACATTGTTTCTGAAAACATGATTGTTTCTTCTATGGTGGCAAAACAGGGAAACGTGTTTCGGAAGCAGACTGATTTGCCTCTGCCAAGAACTGAATGATTTTGAATTGATTTTCAGAAAACTTTTCGTGCTTCAAAGACTTAAAATATATTTCCTCAACGCATTCAATCTTGTCAAACGGATTTTTCTTGCAGTCGCGTCCGAAGCAACGGTTTCCGCAATTCGTTTCTAGTTTAGCCAGGGTCAAACAATCGAGGGGAGCGGGTGCTAGTTACCATTGGGAAGTCACCTATCGTCAAGAGAATATTTACGCCGGCCTCAGTTCAAAAAGGCAAGCCGCGACCCCCACTGGAATGGAAATAACGTGTGATTGATAAATGATAATAAGGGACAGCGAATCAAATTAAACAGGGGCAGTGACAGTTCAAAGTTAATAAAGAGCGAGGGATTAATAAACTCTCGTCAACTTCGATTCCCGTTTGAACATGGTTAGTACATGTCGAGTGTAACACGCGAGAAACGCGCGCGTCTCGAGCGGGACGCCCAGCCCACCGAGCAGGTGAACTTGTCAAAATGCAAAACTTTGTATCAGTCTATCAGAAAGCGGCTGAGAAATATAAACCCTGCAGATGTTTCTGTGGCTTTGGGTTTCCAAATAAAATTCAATTAAGGGGAGTTTCCTTCGCCACTCCTTGTAGCCGCTATCGGCTAAAATGAATTCATGAAGAAATGGGATTTGTAGTATGTTAACCCACAACGGTTAAACTCGCTATCTGTGGTCCCTCGTTTTATCTGTCTCATTGTTATGTTGTTTAAAATTTCAATTCATCAAGTCTCGACAGCCAGACTGTACTTATAGCGGTTATTTTTAATGACACCATCATTCAAATATTTGTTCGATTTAGTAAATGCAAAACATTTTTATGCCGTCGGGTGAGATTAATTTCGATCTAGCGTAGGAGTCTCAGTTTAGTTTACAGTCATTTTCTTTATCATTCATATTCAATTATTTTGAACCTTGTTTATGAGCTTGCTAACTTGAATTGAAAGCGTACAGCGTTGATGGCATGTATTTACATTCTATGTTAAATTTTACAATAGTTACACATATAAAGTGCATTCTGGCGTATCTCGGTCGCACAAAAACGCCTTGAAAAGCAAAAATATAAACCTAACGGATAAAGATGAAGCGCATATCGAAGCAAACCCGAAAAATATCGAGTTTTAGAGATATTGGCATGTTCTTACGATCCGTTTTGTAAGTATAAGTCTGTCGACAAATGTCTTTTATTTTGCATAAACTCTCGACTGAATGCAAAACATTTTGAGTGACCCAAGGGACTTGACGTCCGTGAACAAACAATCGAAAAAAAATCTAGAATTCAAAGTTCTATTTGGTTTTCTTGAGGCAAGCAAACAGAACAAAGTTTCGTCACACTCCCTAAAAGTCCTTCACGCAGTACATATTGTAATGCAAGTCAGTTTTTTTCTTTCTTTTCATCTTATCGCACAATAGGCAATTTTTCTTGTACAAGCCGCATGCAATGGTACATAAGCATTTCACACCAACCGTTCAGGGACAATGCTCACAAAATTGTGCTACAATTCAAATTTCACTTCCTCGGCAAGAACATGTCGCCTACTCTTCTTCCTGTCTCTCTGGCATCGCCAAATGATGTGTAGTATTTTAAGCAACAGCATCAGCGAGCAGGAACCCAACAGGGCAGCATTAAAAATCGAATTTCGCTTTTTTTCATCCCAGCTCTCCATAAATGTTCCTGTGAATCCTACAATCATGGGCGCGTAAGGTGTAACTGTGAACAAAGTGCACTTCCAAAACACAAAATTGTCCAAGCAAAACCAAAAGAGGAGGGTCGCTGCGAGCCCGGCGAGAACAATAGTGCAGACGATCTCATCTTCCACTTCTACCGTGTACTTGAGCACAATCGCGGTGCCTTGGAAGGAGTTGTAAAGCGCCCAAGACGCGTACAACGCGATACCGTTAATTACGAGCACTTCCATCGCTATTCGGTCCCCGGTCGGGAACTTCTTCATACCATTGAGCAGGATGTCAAATCGACGATAGACGATTCCAAGAGCGACGAGCAGACAGGCAGCAGTACCGGCAATAAATCCAAGCGCGATGTTGACAAGGTCTTCACCCCATAACATGACCCAGCCGAGCGTGCAGCCGAACGCGAGAATGTTGAAGACGAAGAAAAACGGCGTGAGGACTTTAGGGCCGTGCCTGCGACACATCAGGATTAAAGCGTAGAACAGCCATAGGAGCTGCCATCCGAAGACTGCCGACCAGGTCCAGTAACTCCATTCGGCGGGGGTGATTTCAACGGGATACTTCGACAAGATCTGAAGGGTGCGATTGTAGATATGAAAATCTAAAATGCTCTCATCTGCGAACTGGCCGAAGTAGAAGAAAACAGCCGCTCCGGCGAAGACAAGGAACGCAGCAATCGTCAGGAAAACAACGGCACACCGCTTCATGCCGCACATTTCGACTAATGCTTCGCTGCCCGTTGCGCTGTATTCTTCAGATTTTCCGCTTTACGAGAAAAAAACAACAAGCTAACGGACACGTGCAGCGAAGTGTGAACACATATGCAATAACTGGGCGTCGCGTTGCTGAGTCCCTAAAACTTTTATTTGCCTCAACTATTTTATATGCAAATTTGGAAAGAGCCGAAGCTATTGAGCGATAAATAACGATGATGTAAACATGGCCGCTGATTGGTCGAGAGCTAAAAAGCACCAGGTGCGAATTGACGGGGCGCCAATTCTAAAGGTAGTGAATCATACATTAGAACCACAGGACTCCTACGCATATCTTCGAGCTACAGTCTATAAATTAACCTGCGGCTGTGTAAGTTAGGGACTGCCTGGTGGATTCAATGCATCGCAGTCGTTTCAAATTCATATATGACTCTTGCAGCGAACGCCTCTTTTGTGCAATAGTTTAAACCATGTTCTTAGCAGTAATGCCGTTTAAACAAAATAATTTTTAGACTAAGTGGCACTGAACAATACGGTACTTATCCGATTGTTTGAAGTGCCAGCATCGTTAGCTAATTATAATATATGCTGCCAAGTGAAACACAGAATATATGAAAGCGAAGTAATATTATGAAAAATATATTTTTCCTCCAAAAAAGTTAAGAAACCGTTCGTTGCATTTTAAAGTTCTCAATCATGATTTTCTTAATTACTTGAAAAATACCAACACAGTACTGTAGATAGCATCGTATTGAAACTAAGAAAAAATTCTTACTAGAATTGACGGTTCTATACTGCATAAAACTGAGTCAGAGATGTAACTCAGTACAGAAGTTAACAATTGCTGTTTTGTACTAATGCCACTTTAATTTGAAGCATTTCAGAAAAGCACTTTGTCAAATTCACGATTCCATCTGCCGATTAATTAATTTTTGCCTGCGTCAGTTGACAAAACCCCTCGATGCATCCTCGGGGACCTAGGGGCAGATAGCTGGCATGGGAAAGTCAACGCGGGCGGGAACAATTTCTTTTCTTCGTCGAAATTATTCTTGCCCGTTTTGATCTAGTTTCGCTCCGACGGTCTGCCCCTGGATATGCAAGGATGTCCTCGACGCTAGTTTCTAAAACTAGGAAAGAGAAATCAGGAACGGGCTAGGGGTTAGGAGTAAAGAGCAGTATATCTTACTCCAATCCTGCCCTCCAACTCTACTCTCAACCTTAAACCTAACACTAACCCCGTTTTTTCACATCCCTTGATGTTCAGCTGTCAGTAACAGCTTTGGTCGTTTCGCATCTAATGTATTTTGGCACAACTTCTAAGAACCTGTTTCAAATGAGCCATGAATTTGATAGCCTCCAACACTTTCGAATAAGCCTTTTTAAGCCTGGCTCACACTTGTGAGTTAAACACACGCGTCAGCATAAATAAAATTGTGAGTGAGCTAGCGTGAGTCACGCAGTGTCGTTGAGCTCGTGTCCTGATCTCACGCTGGTTCACAACTGTGACATACACTTGTGACATAAAAAAACAGTTTCTTGTTCTTATGAATGTGGTTACACAATATTTCTTATGCTGATGCTTATCACATAAGTGTGAACCATGCGTAACCACCTTTGATTCTAATTCTCAACATCTCTAATTCTCCCACCACACCCCCAAAACCGACACTCAAGCCCAAGCAAGGGGACCTCGACAGAGAACACAGGGGGAAGTTAGTTATTGATGTATCTGAAAGATATAAATATATGCATCCTAGTCCATCAACATTCGATAGGTTTATTTACTTCACCTGATGCAGAAATGTAAAACAAAAATAATTTTGTATTAGTAATATTTTTAAAATACAAGCGAGAATGGTAACTATACATGGGGGAAAACAGCTGATAAAAAAGATTTCATGCATTACAAAAATACTGAAAAAAAATTGTTAAAAGAAATAAAATAAAATAAAATTCTACTTCTTGACGCGGATTAAAACTAGGTAATCTTACCAAACCTACTTTATCTAGCCTACTTTCAATAGACACAAATAATTCAACATTGCTAATTTTCACCTTTTTTACCTGTCTTTTACGAAAAATGTCCTTGGAGAGAAATCCCGTTATTAAAGAATAAGAAGGTGAGGTTTTCCTATTAGCGCCCCCACAAATCGCTTAATAAACCAACCAGGGCCCAATTGCTCGAAGCATGGTTAGCGCTAACCCGGGTTAAATGCCATGACAACCTATAGGTTTTAATACCTCTCAACCAATGGTTAGCGCTAACCATGCTTCGAGCAACTCAGCCTAGAATTCGAATCCAAACCATCTCACAGGTGCCAAGGACGCGAAAAGTCACGTGACCCCTATTTGGCTTTGCATATGATTTGTCAAAAAATAAAATCTTGACTGAAAAAATGTCGGAGCTCCAAAAAAAAAAAAGAATAAGGATAAGACGACACAAAAATATGATATTTAGTGAGTTAATTCATTCATAAAACTTTTCAAGCAACTACTACGCTTTGTTTAAAATTTGACCGAGAACAAATTGTACACAAGTATGTTCTGCAGTCATTTCAAAACAAAGGAATCAACTTGTGAGATATTCCATCTTAAAATGATCCGTTTGACGGATTTTCATTTACACACTCAATAATCATTTTGATGTAAAAGTAATTATAAGACAAACGAGATAACGACGGGATAACGAAGTAACGCGTTATATAATTCGCTCTTCATTATCACCGCTGCTTAGGAGGAACCGGAGGCGAGTCTTTTGGTTTCGCCATCGTCGATGAGCGCGGCGGAAGGGCTGGTGTCTACAAAGGATAACAAACAAGAAAAAGGATTTGTGAGCGATCTTCACCCAACAACGTGAGGCCATGCAAAGAGATTAGTTGAGTGACCGTATTCCGGCATACGAATAATTCAAATTTGAAATGGTGTTTAAATAAATTAAAAAGTATATAGAAATAAAATAAATGGCAGTGCTCACAGGAAATCTTCCCCTTTGACCTTATATAAATCTTGTTACGTAGGCATTTTATAGTCTTTCTCATCCCTAATGCAAATTCCTTCAAGCAATGTGTTAATCTTAAAATTGGTAAACTTGAACTAAAGCCGTAAAAGGTACCTCTGGATCTCTCCTCACCACCCCTCCCTCCCCCTTAACAATAGGTAGCTTAAGCAACGACGACGGCAACGAAAACGTCACCCGAAAATATATCGTTATTTCATTTGTGCTACTTCGCGATTATTTCAACTCGATCAACTTCTACAGAAACGACGAACTATCCAGGAACCAAATTGGTAGGAGTGGCGTTCAAGTTAAGAAAGAAAATGAAAAATTCACCGTCGTGTGCTCACGTTCTCCAAAAACCCTAGAATTTGGACATTTCACGTTGTTGTTTTGCAGAGGACAGCGAAGAAATGTGCCAATATGTAAAGCGCACGTGCAAAGCAATTGTTTTTGCTCATTAAATCTATTGTTTTGTGGCGTTGTCGTTGTCGTCGTCGTTGCTTAAGCTCCCTATTATTTCAAAGAGATACAAGTGATTACACTGCACACCTAAAGTGGCATCTGTAACTAATTACCTGCTCTGCCGGCTCATTGCCGTCAGATCCACTGGATCCAGTACTGGAGCGCTGCTGTAATGCGTCGACGGACTTTTTCCGGCTGCCCTTCTGTGGCAGTTCCGGAGGATGGTGTGCCTGTGGTCCAGGTCTGGGTGGCTTTGGAGGAGCGATCTCCGATGAAGGACTGTCTGAGCTTGTGAACTGTCAAAAGTCGCAAGTCGCTTAGTTTTTTCCATCCTAAGAGACTAGTCTTAATCCGAATCATAAATTTCGTACGCAAGGATCAGACGGAAAACTGTTGTTCAAACAGTGGTTTAAAAGAACATCCAAAACGGTGACATAAGCCCCAAACGTAGAAGGATGCGCCAGAGGTGAATAATTTGTTTCATTTTATCGAATGAAAGTTAAAATTTAACATTATTTGAAGTTCAGAATCGACAATATTTTATTCCCAATACAAAGCCTTACAAAACGTTCAAATTCCAACGGCCGCTTCCACTCGAAGGTCAACGTCCCACTAGTAATTAATTATTACTCGTTCTCTAGTGACGTGAGCTTGGGTAAGAAAAGCTCTTAACAAATGGTGATTTACAGGGGTGGGGTGGGTTCGGGTGAGGGTCATTAGAGGAGGGTATTTACCTCTTCAACCAGCTGCGACATGATTACTTCGGTTGTTTTTCTCCTCTGAGGCCGGGAAATTCCTGATGCTGGGGACATTGTCATGGACTTCACAGGAAGGGGAGGCGGACTCTTTGTCGTGCCGCTATTGTAAAAGAGAAGAAGATAGCATTGGAACCATGAAAAAACTTGCGAGCACAAGTCTCTTATTTCCTTTGCTTCAAGGAGAAGTCTGCACGCAGGCTACCCACGAAGAGCTAACCAAGCGCTCTGACGAAGGGCTAACGCTCGAATCTCTTTAATCTCAAATTACCTCATCAACTCTGTTGATAAAACCGAACATTCGTCGAAGTCAGTTTTCTTCATCTGTTATCAACTCAATTGCAAGGAAAGTTGGACGGTGCCTCCCTTGCTACCGCGCATCACAGGATATGGTCCAAGAAGCTCTGATTTCTTAAGGACGGTGCCTAACATTTCAAGGGTATTTTTGCACGGTTTATGACTATGCGGGAAAACAAGATCATAACACAAGTGAGCGTTCAGAGAGGAGAGCTTCAACTCACTGAGGATTTCTACCCTAACTGAACACTAGACCACGCAACATGCCTCTTACTTCTGAAAACATGGACTACATACTCATTCCATTCACTGTATGATTGATGCATCTTATCCAGACTGTCGCGGACGGACAGTGCAGGCCGCTCGATGGATTTCCGGACAGTCGTCATCGATCTTACTGGTCCCTCTGGTGTCCGTGGTTTAGATACGATACTTGAGCGAGCCTGTTCAGAAATACGGGGAGCTTAATAAAAAACTAGCTATGTGGATAAATAGAGGAATTAGAGCTTATATGGGATGGTGCTTTCGCAGACATTCCACTAAAGGCCAAGTTAGATGGTACTTTGGTCGCATAAGACATTCATGATCAAAAAGATTGAACAAGATAAGCCCTTTGGACACAAATGGTATCTACTAGTTAATCTTGAGCATCACGGCAAAGATATAACGGTTCTTTGGTATTAATGAAAAGGCAGATAAACTGATTTAAACGCGTAAAATGAAATTCCAAAAAGAAAGAGAGAAAGACCACACCGTAAAGAAAAAAAAAATCTTCCTTTTTTCCTTCCCAGCGTAAAACAAAACTTTCTGTTTTGAAAACTCTCCACTTTGGGAAGCGTTTTAGAAAATCCAGTGCTTTCCAGTGCTTCCTTAGCCTCCTCGCAGACGTTTTTGGCTCGTCAAGTCACGCATTCCTTCATGTGCCCCACGTGGGGTGGAAGGCTAGTGTTTTCTCGTTCGTTTTCGATGTTAAACAATAGAGCGTTTTTCAATTGAGTGTCGTAAAACCAAAAACAAAGCAATTACTCTGACCAATCACAACAGACGTAAACAGTGCAATAAACCAATCAGAATTAAAAGCAAATGTATGTAAACGGCGCCAAGCGCGGGAAAACGAGTGCAAGCAAGTCACGACTGGTTTTGGTCTTGCTTCTCATTGGTTGAAAAAGTTGCACGAGTTTTGTTAACCAATCGCAGAGCGATGTAAAGCAAAACCAAAGCAAACGCGAAATTACTTTTGATACTTCGCTCTAATAGCAGTAAATAAATAAATTACTAAATAGGTAAATAACGTCTTTTACACAAGCAAGCCACCTACCTTTTTAAAATGCGCAGTCTTGGTCTTCATTTCTTTGAAGCGTTTTTCAAGGTTTTCGTGGAACGGCTTAAGAGCAGCGGAGACGCGGCTTCCGTGTAAAATCATTCCCTCCTCTAAGATATCAACCTGTAACGTAATGAAAAACCAAAACGTTTGAGCAGCTTTCAAGGTGACTTTCGAAGGAACGGTAAGAAGATTAAAGTCTTAAAGTGTATAGTTGACAAATCAGTTGTTTGTATCCTGCTTACACAACGCTCACCTGTTCAACAATCAATTCCTTTAACCTTTCCACGTAATCCGCACTGCTGGGGTTGTTTTTAAGAAACTCAGGAGTCAAGAATGCCTGCAAGTAAACAACATCAGGCTTCGATTACAAGTAATGAAAGAAAATGCCATTATATAAAATACCGCGGTTTAGATGAGTGGTTCGGGGAACAGCTTACCTCAACACCTATGACAAGCATTATCGCAAAACTGCAAACAGCCCATTTCTCGATTCGCTCTGACAAAGGGCTAACGCTCTAAACGTCAACACACGAATCTCGAATCTCTTGACGGTGACTAATTTACCTTCAGTTATCAACTCTGTTGATAAACCAAACATTCGTTTCTACTCCCCACTGACGCAGCACCACAGTTTATTTAGAAACTAAACCCCTTATCCATTTCTAAATCGTCGAGTGGGCAGGAAATGAACGAAATTGCAGCAACGAACCATCTCCTCTCGTTATTTGCTCACTTGCGTCGCTTTTTCAGCTCTTCATCAAGAAAGGAACTGTTACCAGTCTACGTCATCGTTATCGATGGCAAAGTTTACATCTCAAATACGTCGTTACTACAGCTTCCAAAGTGAGTAATTTTTTACAACCTTGTAAAGCAGTCAGTTGTCACTGTAATTGGTGGTATAGATAAGTATAGGTACACTTGTTTTATTTTTGTGGCCAGCAGGATTAAACGAAGGTAAGCAAAGTTGACTTGACTTGACTTGACTTGACTTGACTTGACTTGTCTGCCGCACAGCATCTCCTTATACCCTCCCTACCCCCTTCGGGAAGTTTCCCTACCTTTTCATAGTTACTGACTCCTCCCATGACAGCAGCATCGATAATTCCTCCAAGCTTCATGCTGAGTGGGTTAATGCTCATGTTGGGATCCACGTTGTATCGAGCGATCAGCGCTCGGAGCTGTTTGTTGGTGGACTCCATCGTCTCCAAGGCGTTCTGTACTGGATTGAGTTCATCCTGAAAAAGATATGTGGCAGAAATAAGATTATACATTAACCCTTCACTTATCAGCACCAAATTTCTCCCTGTAATATCAATACTTATTCAACCCCTGAGGTCATGGGAATTAAGGATGATCACCCAAGGTGAATTCTCTTGATATCTCAATAACTTCTTCCCTGTACTTTTATACGAAAAGTATGGGGACAACATAGGAGAATTTGTTCTTTGATACTAGGGATTGAAGGGTAATAACCTCAAGGTATATAGTTAACAATTTAACTCATATTTCAAGTTGCGAAAAATTTGAGAAGCAGCCGCACCATAATAAAGCACTACTCAACACCTTTTACTTGAACTTGCTCACACCATAGGATTCCATCCACAGACTCAAAACTTAGAACCGTCTTCTGAGGTATAACGAACAGCATGACAGGAAAGCGCTGCTCAATAGCATTTGAATGGTCACAGTTCAGAAATTAATCGACAGGACCACTTGTAGAACATAATAGAGCGGTTTTCAATTGCCGGTGTCGAAAGTAATTACGCGTTCGCTTTGGTATTGCATCACTACGCTCTGTGATTGGTTAACAAAACTCGCGCCACTCTCTCAACCAATGGGAATCCAAGCCAAAACCAATCGTGTTTTCGCCGCAACGCGTTTTTCCGCGCTTGGCTCCAGTTACATGAATTTGCTTCGAATTGTTGTGTTGTTTGCATCTGTTGCGATTGGCCAAAGTCATTACTTTGGTTTTGGTTTCACGACACTGAATTGGAAACCGTTCTAAACAGCACCACAATAAAGTACTGCCCAACAGCTTTTACGTGAATGGTCACACTTTAGGATTTCATCCCAGGCAGGTAAAACGGTTTCGATCTGTAATCCGTACGGTCTATAAAAGACTGTAAAAGTAGAAGTCGGTCCGCATACGGTCCGTTAATTATGTGCACCTCTTTAATCGACAGAACCACCTTGTATAGCATAATATAAAACAGCACCACAGGAATAAGCATCTCAGAAGCTTTTATTTGAATGGTTACAATTCGGGGGCCGGTTTTTGGAAGGCCGACTAACACTAATCCAACATTAAAAATGTTTTTAAAGGCTTATTTTAAGCGAATGGTAAAGAGAAGTCTAAGTCAAAACTAAGAGACAAAATATTTTTGAAGAATCTATATTGATTATTCGTCGGCGCGATGTTCATACATCTACCCAGACGATCCCACAATCCCTTATTACTCGTACCAGTCTTTCACGGTTTCTGGAGTGGGGAATACCGGGAAATGACAAAAACATAACCACAACACCAAGCTCTTCAGAACGACTGCCTCCTTAACCGAGTGAATTAGTAAAAATAAAAGCACAAGAAAGAGATTCAAAGGAACAACAAACAAAACAAACCATGTCGATTGCAGTTGCCTCAAACCAGCACAAAATGCCAGGGAAAGTGAACTTGGTGTAAATCGTTGTTCTTTCCAGCCAAAGAGTCTGCAAGAAATATATCAACATACAAATTCTCTTTACTGCTATTCATTCATTTTCTATCGCGCTGGTTGGAAGTACTCATTGGATCACGAGGAAAGAAGTTTAACAATCCGGCAATAATCACATAATGACCAATAATGACATGGAGAACCGCTTGCCGTAAAGATGACTCTCCGAAAAGAATGTCTCCCTGAGATAGGCGATACTTGATGGATATTTACATGAGGGTACACTTGAAGGGGCTTACTATGGATTAGAGAGAACCGAGTTCACTTGTCAATCAACTGGGAACAAGACGATAAGTTGAGTAAAGTTTGTTGTTGTTGTTCATGGTAATCAATCCAAAATTATGCGACAAATAAAATTTTACAAAAAAAGAAAAAAACGTTAGTGAGCACGCGATCTGGTAGTCTCCCTCGCAGCCGTTCTGTGTCTCGTCACTTAACGCTCCTCCCTGTGAAGGAGCGTTGCGTGGCGAGACACAGAACGGCTGGAGGGAGACTAGCGAGCAGGTGGGTTGAAAGCCGTGTTGCAAATCTATATGGAAACAGTAAATTTTTCAGTGGAAATTGAAAACATTTTGTTAGTGGTTCTGTAGGTTCTCGTTCTCCTCCACGCCTGAAATTTTATTTCTCTCTGGGAACAATGAAAATGAACACTACTTTAGCTCACCGAGAACTCATTGTCTTTGTTCACTTGTCCTTTATGCACTCCTCTGGAAAACTGGAATTTATTAACGTTGTTTACTTCGTAGAATCTAAGAAAATCAGAGCAGATTATAATCAGCAAATAAGAATCAACAATAACATTCATCCATCGGTGCCTATATGAGCTGACGTCCGGTCCTATTTCCCAGCAAGCAACGACGGCAACGGCAACGGCAACGGCAACGAAAACGTCACCCGAAAAGATATCTTTATTTCATTTGTGCTACTTCGCGATTATTTCAACTCGCTCAACTTTTACAAAAATGGCGAATTATCCAAGATCCAAATTGGTAGAAGCGGCGTACAAGTTAAGAAAGAAAATGAAAAATTCACTTTCGTGCGTTCCATTCTCCACAAAACTTTAAATGTGGTCATTTCACGTTGTTGTTTTGCATATGACGACAAAGAAATGTACCAAAATGTAAAAGGCACGTGCAGAGCGATTGTTTTTGTTCATTAAACCTATTGTTTTGCGGCGTTGTCGTCGCCGTGGTCGTTGCTTCAGCTCCCTTATGTAAAACGGACACGTCTGTTGCCCGTTCGTCAAGACCATCAACATCAACAAGGCCAGTAACGGCCTGATTAAACTAGGAAGTGTTGCTGCCGCCTTGTGCTGTCTAAACTAGCGCTGTTCAGGTCGCTAAACTAGAAAGCATGCGTTGCAAACAAACTGCGATTATCAGTCAGAAGAGATTCGCGACACAGTTGTGTTGCAAACATTTCCTCGCTGGCTCAACTAGGAAACATTTGTTTCCAAGGCAAATTTTGCATCCGTGAAACAACAATGTTTTTGGCACAATGAATGTAGTGCCGCTAACAACCATGATGGAACAGAGAATTATCTCTGTAGTGTATGTTGTAGTGCTAAGTGAGCTAACGCTCAGTGAGAAATTCATGGGTTCACTTTAGCACTTGAACATACACTGCGGAGTTAATTCTCTGATTCATCATTAGCGACATAAGTGCTAGCGGCACAACATTCAATATAACCTTGACATTCACATTGCGGCAATTACCACCATAATCACCCACGACTTGCTCCCGTCTGGCCTCGTAGCTCTGTCTATGGAGCAACAGTGATCAAATGCGGGGTCGTGGGTTCGATTCCCGCCAAAGTCAAATATTTTTCTTTGCCTCGTGCGGTCTCCCATTTTCTTACTAGGGCTAACGCTCAGTGAGTTAATTCTATGATATGGTAAACATAATACAAATAGGCCATTTCCGAGTTACTGTGAACCTCACTATGAAAGCGAGGCTAAGTGCAAAACTTTTCATATGAAAATAAGTTTTGTTTTCATATGAATGAAAACTAATTTTCACAACAAAAACTTTGTACTTAGCCTCGCTTTCATAATGAGGTTCAAAGCAACTCGGAAATGGTCTATTAGGATAGTGAACGAGGAGGCATTGGAGAGCGGGAGGAGGCCGCGCCCGCATTTCTCGCGGCTTGGCCGCTCGCTAGATACATCGCGCGCGGTACAGAACTTAAGAAAGGAAAAAGACTGCTCGCAGTGGGATCAGCAATGTTTTTGACCTAAATCAAAACACTTTCTGGCGTTCGTGAAGTATGATTTGCGTCCGCAACATGTTTCCCACGCAACTAAACTGGGAAACAATGTTTGCTAGTTGAGGCAGGCGCTTAGGAAAAGGCATAAAAATAGGACAGTTACTTGGTAATTTGTTCCAGAACGTTCTTCCTCTGGAATTTTCGCCTCTCGACAGGAACTGGTTCCACCTTGTTAATTTGGAGAACTTGGATGTGTCAAGAAAAAGATTACAACATTAAAATGCTAGTATTTTAACTGACGGTACCAAGGTTACTTTGAAGTTGGTGAAATTGGCGAAATTTATAAAGGATATTTTAATATGTTCAAAATTCAGTTTTTGGAAAGTATTTTTACGTTAACAGATTATGGAGAAAGTTATTTTTTGCGGATCATAAATAGATAGGGAACAAAATCACAAACATTGATAGACAGTTACCAGAAAATGGATCGTTTCTCTGAACAAATAATGTCCGTGGACAGATACCACTGCTTATTGTTCAACACATTACAACACTGCCCAAATATGGCCGTGGTGCACTACATATTCTTCGTTCGTAATCAACAGATATCCTGCGATATACGTAATTTCGTGTGTCGGGGAGATAAAATGGCAAAATAATGATAGTCTCCAACTTTTTTGCAATAAAACTGTGATTTGTTATCAATGCGTCTAATAATAAGACAGTTATCCTGCTCAATCTTGCGGAATATCCACTGATTTTTGCCTCCTACGGCGTCGGCTAAGTATCAGGCGATATTCCGCAGGATTTCGCAGGATAATTGTTAAATATTTTCAGGTCAAAGAAAGGTCCCCACGTAGGTGCGGCGACAGAAACTATAGTATATAGCTATATGGAGACCAAGGTCTGAATGCAAGGATACACTGTTGGCCCGAATGCTTGATTTCATTGGTAATGGCGTCCTTCATCTTCAGAATCTATTAGGACAACAAGAAAAGGAACATCGAGAGTTGAAAGGAACAACACTCCAGTTAAATTGCGCTGTGGACAGGCAACTAATAATAACAACAACAACAACAACAACAACAAACGTTTAATGGACAAGGTCTATACGAGTCTTTAAGGACAATAAAAACTAGAATTCCCCACCTGAGCGCTTGGGTACTGGCTTTGAATACGGACGACAAACTCGCCAATTTTCTCGTACTCCTTACCACGATAAACGAAAACTTTATTCTGAAAGCAAACAAAGGCTCGAGTTAACAACATTAAGGACAGTGCCTACTAATAATGAAGTATTTTTGTGTGGTTTATGACTATGCGCGAAAAGCGTCTTTTAGCAACGGCTATTGGAATCCAGAACGAAAATTGGGGGTAACCACGCATTTTTCAGAGATAATTAAGCAACAATAATTCAAAAAAGTAGTAAAATACAAAGCAATGCATGGGACTTTTTTTCCATATTGAAGCTTTATTATCTCTTAAAAATGCATGATTACCCCCATTTTTCTTTTTAATACCGAGAGCACTTGATAACTTCTGCTTTCTCCGCATGGTTTTAAACCGCGCAAAAATATCCCTATATAAGTAGACACCACCCAAAGGAAACCCGAGTATCTCGAGATGCGCAGAACGTATGCGCAGTAACAAAAGTAGGCACCGTCCTTGAGTATCAAACATGAACACTAAAGGACAGCTTACCCTTGCTGGATTAATTTTAACCAGGACCAAATTTGCACTTGCATTCATGAAGACCGACAACAGGTACAACAGATACCTGATATTTTGGAGGCTGTATGTTACACAGGACACCCCTACTACGTACGGTCAGGTGGGTCAACTGTGTTCTTGTGGTATTTTGATATAAATCTCCATGGAAACACTTACTCTGAGGAAATTCGGGAAGCCAAGTCCATAAAAAGCAACCTTGAAGTATTCAGGTTCTCCGCGGACAACCTTGATTATGTTGTCATAAAATCCAGCCTGCTTTATCTGCAAACAAAACAATACAATTCAAATGGTGGAGAGAGCTCAGGACAATGGCAAACGGCAAAAATGACCACGTGACCATGTTTACCGTGTATTTGCCGCTCGCTGTTTTCAGTTTCTCAGTAAAATTGAGTAGTTTTGCATTAGCGTCAAAGGTCAGAATTATTTTGCACTATCCCCATCTATGTACCCATTTTTTCAAGAAACATAAACACGAATCTCACGTTTGCCGTTTGCCTTAAACGCGATTCTAAATGTCTCTAATATCGGAACCAAGGGATACACAGAGGTCCCCCAATTAAGAACTCAAAATCAGTAAAACTTGTACCTTTCCGTACACTTGTCATACAACAATATTTACTGACGCCACAGCTAATTTTAAATGAAACATTATTTACTTTCGTACCCATGAAATGGGCTCTGACTGATCGGTTTATTAAACAAAACACAAAGTTTTAGGATGCACGGCTCGTTAATCGGTCACATTTCTCTTAGACCTTATACAGGGTTCGTATTTTTTTTGAGCTTTTGAAATTCCATGACTTTCCATGACCATTTCCATGACTTCCTCCAAGTTTTCCATGACCTAAATATGACCATTTTCTTGGAAATCATCTTTCATTTTGGGTATGTTTTTACTATTTTCTTCGCAAACAAACCCAATTTATTTTGCACTTTTTAATAAACATCATTTTCCATGACTCTCCATGACCCACACCGAAATTTCACGACTTTCCAGGCCTGGAAATGAAATTATAAAATTCCACGACTTTCCAGGTTTTCCATAACCCGTACGAACCCTGTTATAATAGCCGTGATTGGCTTAAACCCCGGAAAAGACAATGGGGAGAAAAGCTTCGTTTCTAAGGACACAACACCACGAAAAGGCTCGAAACACTGAAGCTTGGATCGAAACTCCGACAGGATTAAAACTATACCACTACAAGTCCGCGAAGCTACGGTCAATTAGGGAACTTAAGCAGGGATGACGGCAACGCCAACGAAAACGTCACTTGAAAATACAGTATTATTTTAATTGTGCTACTTCGCGATGATCTCCACTCGTTCAACTTTTACAGAAACGGTGAACTACCCAGGAACCAAGTTGGTAGGAGCGGCGTTCAAGTTAAGAAAGGGAGTGAAAAATATCACCGTCGTGTGCTCACTTTCTCCACGAACGCTTGAATTTGGTCACTTCACGTTGTTGTTTGGCAGAGGACGGCAAAGAAATGTACCAAAATTTAAATCGTACATGCAGAGCGATTGATTTTGCTTATCAAACCCATTGTTTTGCGACGTAGTCGTTGCCGTTGCCGTCGCCGTCGTCCTTGCTTAAGTTCCCTAACAACCCATGACTAGAGCGGTTTCAGTTGAATGTTGTTAATTAAATAGAAACCTTAGTACTCACTCTAACCAATCACTGAGAATTGAAATGTAAAACCAAAGCAAACACAAGTAATTTTGGATAAAGGGGTTAGTTTCGAAAGAAACTGCGGTGCTGCGTTGTTTGGTTTTTATCAATAACAGCGTTGATAAGGAAATTTGACCACCGTAAAGAGATTCGAGTGTTGATGTTTCAAGCGTTAGCGCTCGAATCATGCACTTTACAGTGGCAAAATGAGCTTATCAACTCTGTCGATAAAATCAAACAAATAACTTTTGACGTTCAACTGAAAATCGATCTAAAAGCAATCGTAAAATTCCATCCTCTTACCAAAATCTGGCTGAGCTGAATGAAATCAAAAGTCTCCTTCTCGTACTGTTCGGCGAGCTCTTTGCAAAGTTTAATGGCGTACTCCCAACACTGCGGACAAGATGCACGTCAAAAAAATGAAACCACAGCTGAGAACACCATCAACGAAAGAACTGATTTAAAAGACAACAACTAAACAGTTTTCATTTAAGTAGTTACAGACGTTAACTTTCAGAAACTGTGAAATTTACCGAGAATGTATGGCTGGGTGGCAAGCGAGCTGTTAAGATATACTACCTTATCTGCCACACATTCTTTGCAAAATCTTGACACTTTTAACGCTCGTTTTTTTAACACCATTAAGCTAACATACCACCCTCAGACAATACGAAGTTTGCCAAACTCTTTCAATTTGTGGAGACCTTTTATTTGTAGCTACTGTTGTTTTGTCGTTTATGTCAATAGAGCTAATGAGGCTGAGCATGTAAACAAAATTGATCCGCCTACAAAAAGAACATTTAATCGCAGTCCTGAGATGTTGTTATAATGTGAACTGACGGTACATTGAGGAAAACAGTTCGTTTACCTTTCCCTTGTCAAAGTAATCGATAATGTCCTTGAAGAGCATCTCTTTCAGTTGCCGCTGGCTAGTTGCCGCTTGGTACTTTCCTTGGCTCGAGAAGACAGCTTGATCAGTCCACTACGACAACAAACAGCGACAAAAAACAAAAAATAAACAAGTGAATGAGACCCCAATTAGGGTCTGTTTACATGGGGGGAGGAAGATCCTAGCACAAGGAAGATCCTAGAAGGCGAAACAACTTTCGTTTGGTTTGCATGCAGAAATTTCAGTCGGAGTGGTTACCTAGTGGAGAAGGAAAAGAAGAAAAATTGTCGGCCTTCAGCAGCAGAACGCTAGGCTCCCGCCGTATTTGTTCTTTTTTGTCCCTAGTACAAGGATCTTCCGAGCGAAGGCAGTTTACATGGAGCTAGGATCTTCCCATCTCTCAGCTAGGAAGTTCAGCCTATCTCTAGGAAGATCCTAGCGCTAGGGCCAAGTACAACTTTTTGCATGTAAACTGAATAGAGAAAACATATGGCGCTAGGATGATCCGCCTTCTAGGATCTTCCTAGTGCTGGGATCTTCCTCCCTCATTGTAAACAGCCCCTAAGAGTAGTGTTCTTAAGATAGGGCGGTTTTCAATTGAGTATCGAAAGTAAGAAGTGTTTGTTTTGGGTTTCCCGCCTTTACTTCGCTCTGTGATTGGTTATCAAAACTCGCGCCTCCTTCGCAACCAATGAGAAGCAAAACCAAAAACCAATCGCAACTTGGTCACACGCGTTTTCCCGCGCTTGGCGCTGTCACTTGTGTTTGGTTCGAGCTTTAATTGGTTCATTGCCCTATTAGGTCGCCCGTGATTGGTTAGAGTAATAACTTCGGTGCTGGTTTAACGACACTCAATGCCAAACCGCTCTAAAAATCCTCTCAAAAAGTAGAATAAGGGTGCTTTTCATTTGTGAGAACTGGCCGGCCAGTTCAATCATTTCGCGAACGGAATGTACCAATTTGAACGACAGTTTATGTGCCACTTTTTTTAATTGCTTCAAAATGGCGCACACTGCTCTCATAACGTGCCATTTAAAGAATTCAAAGAATCAGTCCATCAAATTTTACGGATCAACCGCTCTGGCCAGCCAGTTCTGACTAGTGGAAAGCGCCTTTAGACTAAACCAGAATATTGTCTTTGAGGTACAGTATAGCACACTACGATTCGACTTCGTGCCCTCCTTCCAACAAACGTTCCCTTTGTAACAATTATAAGCGCACTCCTTTGAATGAGTGTTTGTCAATAAACACACCCTTTTCACTAACCCCTCCCCTTCCTGAAATCTCTCTCACACTGAAGAGCCTGTCGATTGCGTAAGCCCCCAACCCCTCCCCCATTCCGATAAGTGGACCTTTGAAGTAGTTCACATTGAAGTTATACACAAGAAAAAATCTTCTGTGACAACGCGTTGTTACTATAATCTCACAGTCTTTAGTTTCTGTTATTGTCCATGTGGAGTTCTTAGGCCGGCATTGAAATATTTATGTCCAAAAGAAGTAAGCCCCTTCCATGGGACCACAAAATGAAATAAGCGCCCCGGGCGGTAAAACGAACCTTAAAGCCTGGTTTTTACTAGCGACGCAAGCACAAGAGACAGTGCTTATTTCACCCTGAAAACAACCTCGACGCAAACATAACCACAAGCGCAAGCACAAGAGTGCTTATTTCACCCTGAAAACAACCTCGACGCAAACATAACCACAAGCGCAAGCACAAGAGTGCTTATTTCACCCTGAAAACAACCTCAACGCAAACATAACCACAAGCGCAATCACAAGAGTGCTTATTTCACCCTGAAAACAACCTCAACGCAAACATAACCACAAGCGCAATCACAAGAGTGCTTATTTCACCCTGAAAACAACCTCGACGCAAACATAACCACAAGCGCAAGCACAAGAGTGCTTATTTCACCCTGAAAACAACCTCAACGCAAACAACCACAAGCGCAATCACAAGAGTGCTTATTTCACCCTGAAAACAACCTCAACGCAAACATAACCACAAGCGCAATCACAAGAGTGCTTATTTCACCCTGAAAACAACCTCAACGCAAACATAACCACAAGCGCAAGCACAAGAGTGCTTATTTCACCCTGAAAACAACCTCAACGCAAACATAACCACAAGCGCAATCACAAGAGTGCTTATTTCACCCTGAAAACAACCTCGACGCAAACATAACCACAAGCGCAAGCACAAGAGTGCTTATTTCACCCTGAAAACAACCTCGACGCAAACATAACCACAAGCGCAAGGACAAGAGTGCTTATTTCACCCTGAAAACAACCTCAACGCAAACATAACCACAAGCGCAAGCACAAGAGTGCTTATTTCACCCTGAAAACAGTCTCGAGGCAAACATAACCACAAATGAAGCACAAGAGTGCTTATTTCACCCTGAAAACAGTCTCGACGCAAACATAACCACAAACGCAAGCACAAGAGTGCTTATTTCACCCTGAAAACAGTCTCGAGGCAAACATAACCACAAACGCAAGCACAAGAGTGCTTATTTCACCCTGAAAACAGTCTCGACGCAAACATAACCACAAGCGCAAGCACAAGGATCAAAATTTTTCCTTTTCTTGTGCTTGCGTCGCTTTCGTTTTCACTTGACATAAAGCTCTTCAGTGCTTGCGCCCGTGCTTGCGTCGCTAGTGAAAACCAGGCTTTACGGTCGAAATACAGTTCCCTAATTATTGCTCGTGAACTAATTTTACTCCATTCCCACCTGGAGGTCATCTGCTCTTCTCAGAAGTGTGAAAGCAGCTTCAGTGTAATTTTCAACACTTAAATGAAGATCGCACAACTTGTACACGTAACTGAAGAAAAGGAAAATAAAACCACGTTATGTGAAGCGACGAACGGGTACAATTGACTTTTGACTAAGTAAGTTCCCGTTGGGCATTATTAGCCATTTTGGATTTGGTCACAAGACCTTTACACTGGAAAACAGAGTATTATCCGACTTTCTTGTGAGGAGAGAGGATAGGAGACAGGAGACAGGAGGCTAAACAACAAGCCACGCAAATATGTATAAGAAAATACTGAACACTGAGTTGCGTGTGGCTCGCGAAAAACGCCGATTAAGATCTCACCGAGCAGAAAACCACGTAACATTAGAAAGTCAAGTGCAAGGGATGGGAAGGAACTGCGAGACTGGGTAAATCAGGAACAATAAACGAAAAAATTGAGGAAATGTTACTTTTCGTTTTTGCTTTGGGTAGTTTTAAAGGGAGTTTTGAGCAAACTTACAAAGTATTGATTGTTCTCATGCGGAACATTTCAGACAAAATGTTTAGGAGGGATTTCCGAATTTACCAGCTCGTGATCTTGTTAAGAAAACCCTAGCTGGTAATCTTTTTGTACACAAGGCCACATTTTTATCTTTTTGATGCCAAAAGAAATCAATGTTTCAGTGTTACCCAGTGACTATTCAATATAAAAACTCGAGTATTTCATTTTCATCTGAAGTGAAAAGGTAAGATTCGGAAAGACATTCCACCAATTAAAATCGATCTCCGAAGTGCCCTTGGCGATTCTGTATTAACGAATTTGACAATGAATTATGAAATGAATTATAAATACTGCAGAATTTTAACTTACCGATCGTACATCTCGTCCTTCTTAATCTCGTTGTAAAAGTTCTGTAATTGACGAAAAACAAGTTAGTACTGCGATAAAATAAATGAGGATAAATAGAATAAAGAGAAATTACAGACCGGTTTCCAACTGAGTGTGGTAATCACTTTAGCCAATCACAACGGACGCAACCAGAGCGAACCAATTAGAATTAAGCACTGAAGTCAATGTAACTCGCGCCAAGCGCGAGAAAACACATGCGACAAAAAGTGGAAAGTAAAACGTGGCGCCTTTTTTGCACAATGTAGTCAAATCAAACCAAAGCGAACGCAATTAACTAAGACACTCAATTGAAACGCGTTTTACGTTTACGGTGGTAATATCATTCAAAAGAAATAAGAATCATTTAAGAGTAATCTCGGCCGTGTGGTACAAACTGTAGAGACTCACTCACCAGCACATTAACAGTACAACTCATCCGATTGTCAATGTTATCATCACCGAGTACTACAGTCCTGTAGTCCAGCAGTCTTTCTAGGAGCTTGGTGATCAAGCCTACAAATCTGGTGCCATCCTCTTTAAACTGCGCTGGCTGTGAACAGTTGCTGAACAGCTCCAACAAGCTGAAGATAAAAATTCTCTTATTAAAGGAAGGAAGTCCCTGTCCCAAGCTCCCCTTAAGCTTGCTTTCTTATCTTGAATCAAAGATGATCAAATTTCCAAAAGGGGTACAAACAAGGAATTCTAATACAATGACAGCTAATGACGTCAGAGTTTCAGGAGAATGGCAATTCTGAAATTGGGTCCGCCCGTTCCAAAAACGGATTTTAATAAGTTTAATCTTATCCGCTTTCTTGTAATTTTGCACTTTGTGCCCAGAACACTGGTTCTGTTTTCCAGTGTGGTATCTTTTATCCAATTTAGTTGTACATTTGGTGGCACTATTAATTTATACTTGATTGACAAAACTTTGTTAGGCAAAACTTTATAGACCATGAATGATACGATCCAGAGGCCTTCTGGGAAACGTTTTCATTTTCGAACGTATTCTTATCATAAGAAAAGTGTGCCCCGAGACTAGCACGCTTAAGCCATATCCTGGAGAATAATTGTGGAACCGTTTATGCCTGGTTTGGCTATCAAAACATCCAGCTATATCATTTTTGTCACCTGCCAAACAGTCCCGCTGAAAGACCGACTCATATAATTCTAATAATTTACAGATAATTTTGAAGAACTGAATACAACTATTTGAGGGTATGCATACAGTTTTGAAGCGCAAAATTTAAATATTTCACACGCACGAACAGAGAAAGCTCTCGATACTACAGATACACAGGCTAATCACACCTTTCCATAACTCAATAGTTCGGATCGTTTACGGGCTTTGTACCCGACAATGTTGTTTCAATCGTGTGAACTGTAAATTAGTTGAGCGAATTTCGATATGCCGGGTGGGGCAATGAAAATTTCTTTAAGGTTGGAATGGAAATTCTGTAGCCAATTTGTGTACGTAGAACACCATATTTCAGTTTGGTGACCCTGAAAAGGTCGTAATATTCTGTAAGTGATGGCAAGTATCGCTTTGAAAGGACACACATTTGCATCAACTGAAACCTGATGCATTACTCGCAATTGTCTTGTAGGCGGTTCTTCACTGGCTGTAACTTGAAACAAGGCATTGAAAGCAATAACTACAATATAGAGCGGTTTTCAATTCAGTGTAGAAAGTAATTTCGCGTTTGCTTTGGTTTTGCTTTACTGCGCTCTGATTGGTTGGCAAAGTCCGCGCCATTTTCTTAACCAATGGAAATCCAAACCAAAACCAATCGTGCCTCGCTCGCCCGCGTTTTCCCGCGTTTGCCGTCAGTTACATGTACTTGCTTCGAATTCTGATTGGTTCATCGTGTTGTTAAGTGTTGTTGTTGTTGTGTTGTTAAGGAAATATTTTAAGCAATTGCTAATCGTAGTGAAGACAAACCAAAACAAAAGGCAGAATTACTTTCGACATTCAATCTATCTATCGAAATGCCAGTAGGTTAATTCTACTGCGGTCACGAACAATAACAAGTAATCGATTGGCAATAAGCAAAAAAGAGTTAATTGTTACGGGATATTTTTCAGTAAAAGTAGATCTCACTCAGTTTAGGAAACATCGCAGCCTTTGTAACCGGTCAAGTAAAACACATAAGTGCTGAACACCTGCTATTCTTTCGAATGAGAATCTGGCTTCAGTTTGTAAAGGTGCGAAAAGTAGTATCTTTAGAATTTCCTCCATTTGCTAAGGTTGAGTTAAATTTGTTAAATTAATGAGCACAAGTTAGCTTCAATCTTGAAAAATGCAACCAAATTTTTATGTATTAATTTAAAGCTCTCTAGAATTATTATTTCTTAATAATACCTGAAAATAGCCCTTGCTGAGATCTACTTTCCGTACAGTCATAAAGGACGAGACAAGGCGGCTAATGGAAAGATATATATCGAAACAAGGAAAAATACCCTTCAATAAAAAATACACTCTTTTTTTTTTATCAGAACCTTTTTCGTAAGAACGTTGAGGCTGAGATTAACTAAAATTTAAGAACATACGAAGAACATTACACAGGATGAGAGTCAGTTAAGAACATTTTTATTACGACCAAATGTTTTTAAAAATGAACCGTATGAAAACGGATAAAATACGAATACATGTACAACTTTAGTCTACACAATCCACATTACGGTACATGTTGCTCTTTGATGGGTGTCTTGGTTATGTCCGCAAAGATTTATTGCAATATTACAACAGGTAACTTAATAGGAACATCTTAAAAACTTTTTTAGGCTCAAATTGCCAAAAACAAACAAAAAAAGAATGTACAGCCTCAACCCCTAAATTAGCCTTTCTTGCAAAAAAGTGTATTTTTGAAGGAGAAAACAGACTGAGTTGTTAATATCACTGAAGTACTCTGGTCCTTGGTAGCATACAGAAATAGTCTGAGATTTGCTCTACACTGAAGAAGCAGTTGAGGTATTAATGTTTGTATTTTATATGCCAATATATTTTCATCTCACAATGCCACAGACTAGCGTAAACTCTGCGGCGTATATAGCATGTTATTTAAAGGTGCACTGTCATGGCGATTTTGCAGTATTTTGGTCAAAACTGCACAAACATTTGACGAAAAACCTTTTTGCTTACAAGAAATTGTTTGAAATAAATGTGATGGCATATTTCAAGCCTGGTGAATGAATAAGAATGATGTATTATTCTAGAAAGTGACACAGGCATACTCGGAAAAAAAGAAATCCGAGTGCTCTTATCAGGAGTCGAACCTAAGACCTAGAGGTTCGGCTCCTGATAGGAGCACTCGGATTTCTTTTTTCCGAGTATGCCTATGTCACTTTCTAGAATAATACATCATTCTCAAGAAATTGCTTTTAGAACACCGAGAAGAAAATATCAAGGGGTTTCTCCAAGAAGGAACTAACTATGATCAGTTTTTAACGACTTCTCTAAAATACTCAAGAAGAACTTGAAAAAATTGGTTGCAATCTATTTTCATCCTAGCCATCCGCAGCAAAACGTAATTAATACCAGTTTCTGTGCAATAGTAACTAAACTAAACTAAACCATTATTTTAACGATTCCGGCAAGTTGGCTATTCAAGGTGACAGTAAAATAGGTGGCACTGGCCCTTTAATAACAAGAGTTTTAAATTACTCGGCTTCTAAAAAAAATGTCGATGAAAGTCGTCAATAACACACTGAAGCACGCAGCATTCTAACTACATTAAGGTTGTTGCAGTTCTGTTTGAGGATTCCGGCCCGTTTCTCGGAATTAAGCGCGATAGTCCTAACTGCCTACAGACAACAACCCCGCGGCAAATCTTGGTATAGGCGTCACGGAAATCGCGAATCCGCCAACTATAGATCAGAAAGTTCATGGCGGAATTTGACAGACCCAAAGTCCTCATCCACATAGATGCAGGGCTATGCAACTTCACCATATGCTTGCCCGTGGCAAAGAATGAAATAATCAGCGGAAACCAGCACGCACTGAAGATCCCGATCACAATCGCCAGGGTGAAGGCGACGCGACGCTCGACTTCATAGTGGGATGTGGCGGCCACCGAGCTAGCTGTAGACCTGAAATATTTTTTCCTCCGTCGTTCTTTGACCAGAAAAGTCAAGATCGACACGTAGGAAACAATGATGATGATGTAACTGACAGCGAACAACGCAAAGGCGAAAAGAAAGGTTTCTTTGTAGAAGGGGACTCGAACGCTCGTAAACAAAATCGCGGTACCCCACACGATCACGAGCATAACCTTCAGGCCATACTTCTTCATAATGGTTCCATGGCGCAAAGGAAACACGATTGCAACGAAACGATCAACGCTTATCGCCGCGAGGTGGAGAATGGACGAGGAGCAAGAGAGGTGAGCGATGTTGGCATAGACACGTTCAAGGATTGTTAGACACTCCTGGGCAAATGACAGCTTCGCGGCCATCACAACAAGTAATGGTGCGCACGCCATGGTGATAATAAGGTCAGCAACCGCTAAACTGACAAGAAGGAAATTGGAACAGCGGCGAAGGCGCTGGCTTGTAAGGACTGCAACGCAAACAAGAAAGTTCCCAAACGTCCCCAGAACAGCTGTCAGGGAATTGGTTGTCATCAGAGCAATGGCGTGCGGCATGGAAAGATGACAATCTTTCGTGGAGGTGTTGGTGAGATTCATGTTGCTTTCATAAGAGCTAATTATAACGGATTGGTCTGGCAGTTATTAAACCGCGCAGGATTTCTCGAGAACGACACAACGTCGGAGCTGTTTGAGACAAGCGCGAGAATGAAGCTTTGATCCAAAGACGGAAGTTTATGAAGAATGTTGTAGGACTTCTGACATTGGATTGGATTGAACGGGAAGTGAAAGCAAAAACCGGAAAATAACATTCTGGGAATACCGACTAAAACACCCGCAGAACATTCGTAAGACTCTCGCTGTTTTCAAACTAGACGTTTTTGTAGGCCAGTTATTTATGAAAAAACGGTGAGATACAGTTCTGACCAAAAGACGGAGATTTCGCGAAAGAGTGTTTGGCGCTGAAAACATCACGCAACTACATGCAAAACCAGACGGTCAAGTTCTGAAGAGCAAAACTAATTAACAATTAGATTGTGAGCTCGAGATTTCTATCGCGTGATAGCTGATGAGGGCGCAGCCCGAATCAGCTATCACGCATAGAAATCGAGAGCAAATAATCTAATTGTTTTGATATAAATCTACTTGTCGTTCAAAACTAAACAAGTAAATTATCTATATCCTCATCGCAGACACTTCGAAAACGCGGCGAAGCGGCCGCCATTTTGTTGAAAACCGCTACTCACTATCTATCACAGAATAGATAGCGAGTAGCGCAGCCAATCAGAGAATGGCATTCGCGATAGAACACTAGTAGATTTATACTTATTTTAGTTATACCCCTCACTGATCACAAGGTTCACACCCCGGCGACCATTTAATATTTATTCGTAGATAGGGTTGTATGTTAAATTATTAAACTCAAAGAAACCGAAAGTGGCTGAAACGGAAAGAATTAGCAAGTACGTGAACAATAGCCTGGGTCAGAGGTGGAAGAAAATGTTGAAAATTTGCCAGTGGTTAGTCAGCTGGCACTGAGCTCACTTGGCTATGAATATCTATGACCTGGTTATAAAATTTCCGTAATTTCATGGAAAATGAAAGCACCCTTTCAGTCGGTCTGGTCTGTAGGCTTGATTTCTGGTGCTAAGGCAATTTGTTAACCTTTAAACCAGCATCCAATTCCTCCTTAAAATATCACTACTTGATAAACAAGTACTGAGGTCACGAGAATAAAGGGATGATGTTGACGTGATGTTCAAACAAATTCTCACAACTATTACAATAAAAAATCATTGACAGCAGTAGGGAGAATGTGTATGTTGATTTAACTGTATTTCCTCGAACAAGTACTCAGGGTACTTGCTTCTATTTCACTTTGTATTCTTGTATTATGTAGCTAACATTTTCGACGATGTTTTGTCCTTTAGCAGCAAACGTGGACAGAATTCAGCGTTCTCTTAATACATCAATGTTACTAACGTCTTTTTAGGGGTTAATACAACCTCGTTCTCAGGGTCTCAGCTCTTCACGTCCCGGGAACGAGGTTGAAGTTAATGGTTATTTCAGAGTTTACTAAGAGGCTACTTAACAAAGGAAACTTCATACAGTTAAGAGTATTTCTGGTTGGTTAGGTGCAAAACTGGCAGAAGACCTGCACCTTTCAAAAGCTCTATTTTCACTCGACCCTGATAACCTGCAGCTGCATTGCTTTTTAGGGCTGGGGACATTGTTCTGTTGTTCGTTCTTTTGTCCTCTCGATAAACCATGGACGACGTTGCAAACGGTGTTGGTCGCCCCAAACATGACGTTATGCCTAATTGTTTCATGCTTTAAACACAATGGCCAGGTTATTTAAACGAAGTCTAACTTAGTGCATGGTTTAAGACTATCAATAGACCGAAATCTCTGCTTGTCCTTGTTTCATTTTAAGAAAATAAATCAGTGCTTCGACACTCAGTTCTACATAGCTTCTTTACACTGTTTACAGTAAGCAACGTTCAACTCTTCAGGTAGGCCAGAGTGAAGTCGGTTTACACTGCAGTTTTGTTAAACCTCCTCTGAAATGCGTTGAAATAACCGACCCATTTCGTCTTAGAGGTCAGCCTGCCTAAATAATAAACTCCTTTTTAGAAGCGTAAGCTACTACTTACATCTTATAGAACAATTCCTTGTACTGTGTGTCGCCTTTACCACCCTCAACAAGCACGTCGAGTTTGCTGATAATCTCACTTTCAACCTGTTTGACAAAACCAAGCACTACACATGTCAAGTACTTTGCAACCGTGGGATTTATTATAACAAAGTTCTTTGTATGCCTAGCAGGAATGTAGCGCAATGTAATAAATGTGATGGTGTATATTTTTAAGCCTAGATGATGCATTATTCAGTCAGTGACACAGGCATACTCGGAGAAAAGAAATCCAAAAAAAAACCCAGAGAGACTGCACCGGTATCGCAGAGGTCATGGGTTTGAATCCCGTTCAAGCCTGAAATTTTTTCAGGCTTTCTTCAAGTGTCGCAACTGCTTAAGCTGGGTTCAAACTGCGATGGTCTCTCATTTATTCAGTCTTTCATCCGCAGTTCAAATAATTATATGAATTTCATATAATCACATCCAGTCAGAAATATACAGGTTCACGCATAACAACAGCCGATCCATGACAATTTAGCTGCCAAGGAAATGGACCGTGGACCGGCTGTTAAATACATACCCTCTTAGAAAACTTCAAAATGCCTTAACGGCATGAGATCAGTATTTAATTAACTTCAGAAATCTTCCTCAAACAGTTCACTTTTTTTACTTTGGAGCATTTGTCCTTTTTGTCTTTCCATAAACAGCAGTGTACTTAAAGTGCACCTAACCCCCAATTTCTTTTTCTCTTAAATAAATCATTGCGCCTGTTCGAGACATATCGCGCTATTTACCGCCTTTTTCAACCAAATCTTGACTTTTTAAAGGCTGTAAAAGTTAGGAAATCTAGCCATCATCTGTTCCGTGCCCGAGCCAGTAAGGGGCGTGGGTCTATTCCTTACTTGACGTCACAAACTGATTTGCATTGTATCAAGTCTTTGTGAAAATGCATGCAAAGCAGTTTGTGACGTCATGTAAGGAATAGACCCATGCCCCTCTCGAGCTCGGTCATGGGGCAGACGATGGCTAGATTTCGTAACTTTTACAGCCTATAAAAAGTCAAGATTTGGTTGAAAAAAGGCGCAAAAAGGCTCAATGTGTTTCGAACAGGTGCAAAGATTTATTTTAGCGAAAACAATTTGGGGGTTAGATGCACTTTAACGGCCGGTTGCCTGAAGCTGTATTTTGCTAACTCAGGGGTAGTTACTGGTAATGCACAAGGTTTGTTTTCGCCCGCTGACTATGTTTTCTTATTGAAAGTTTAAAACTATAACTTTGCTCGAAATGCACCGTTTACGCTCCATTTCGTTAAATCATTTCTGGCGTGCAGACCCCCTAGAAGATGATACCTTCAACCCTTTGCCCACTGAGTCGTGGACCGTATTTCAATAACATTGGATCTATTTTTGCAAACATTAGCTAGACCTCTGGATAGGTGGACTTGAGAAACGTAAAAAAAACTAAATTACATTCATTTTTACCCGTTCTTACTATCCTGGAATGGCCTTATCTAACTAATATTATAAGAAATGTGAGAAGTGGGAAAGGAACGTTACTAAACCATGCCATACAACATTTCCAACAATAGAGAAATTTAGAATTGTTTACGGCAAATGGCAGGAATGACCACGTGACCATGTGTATTCTATATTTGCCTCTCGCTGTTTTCAGTTTCTTAGTAAAATTCAGTAGGTTTGAGTTAGTATCAAAGGCCAGAATTATTTTGCACTATTCTCATCTATGTACCCTTCTTTTCAAGAAACACAAACGCAAATCTCACACTTACGGTTTACTGTAAACGCGATTCTAAATCTCTCTAGCAACTTTTAGTTTTCTGTCTAATATGGCTGAAAAAGGACTTACCGACGTGAAATTCTCTTTGCTCGCATACTCACACTGAATCATGTCAAAGAAAATGGGAATTGTTGCTCGGCGGAGTTCTGTAAGAAGAAAAAAATCACGACAGTAAGTTAGTAGACCACGTGTCGCGTGTCCTCGCGGGAGACAATTTTCGCGCGCGCGCGCGCGTGGATCGCTCTTTTTACTATCCCCAGGAAAAGTAAGGGATTGTCGTAATCTAGTTGGTTAGGGCCGATTGGTACGAATCTTGCTCTTTTCCAAATCAAATTGTTCGAGGTACAATACAAAAAACAATCATCAAGTCTTCTTACTCACTTCAAAAAAGACAGTTGACCAGGCTTCACCATCTACGCTCCATCAGGAGCCATAGATTTTTTGGTACAACCCATGGGGACAAGCCCACAAGTCGAGATGGCATCTCGTTACGGTCTCCATCCTTGATTATGGCTCCTGGTTCCATACAACTTACCCCAACTACTTAATCTGTTATTATCATTCTTAAACTTACATGTAACGTTTTCAGCTGTCCGTCTATTCGTTTCTGATTGTTTCCACTGTATATCATTTATATCATTTATTTTAGCCATTTGTAATTGTGTGAACCGTCTCACAATTTCTATTCTTTTTTTTTCCATTTATGTAACAACACTGTAATGAGAAAACCTTATTCTATAAGCCCTATGGTTTCTTCAAAGGCTTCCTCGCCACTTTCTCTTTTAAAGGGAACTTCCACTCTGACAACAAATTGAAGTTAAATTGTTGGAAATGTCTAAATTCTAAATTTTAGTTTGAAAAGTAGAAAAACATTCAAGAGTGCTAAAAATCAGATATTACTATCGCCTATTTTCGCTTTTGAAGTTCCCGCGCGTCGCCATTTTGGATTTTATCACGTCATACGGTTGACGCTATTGTCAGTAAAGGGAAGTGTTTTGGGGTGAAACAGTTAGGCAACGTTGTCAAAACGTTGTCAAGGCTGTCAATGATCCCATTGCATAGCCGTTTGACATGTCAACAACTTTTTCGAACAGGACCACTTGCTAATCGTTTTGAAGCAGTTTCACTACAAACAACACAGGCAACTCTTAGCTTTGCAGAGGGGACCAAACGGGATCGTCATAAACCAACTTCTCAAATAAAACCCGAGCCAGGTACGGGACGGCAGAACGCAGTAAAGATACCCCGGAAGAGAGTAGCCTGGAAGAACCTTTTCCGAAGAGGATCAGTGAATGAACTACCCACTCCACCCACTCTCTATTTTTGGCCCCTCACCCTACCCTCCTAATAGACCCTTCTCCAAAATGGCGGCAACAGATTTGAATGAGTTAAAATTGAACTGAACGAAAAACTGATACCAGCACTGGATTGAGCACCTTTTACTTTAGTAACCTTGCAAAGTTTCAGCATATTAGATGTTATATCAGCTTAGGAAATGTAAGATGAAATTTGCCAAATTTACCTCCAGTCATGTCCAATACTCACCACTTGTTCGGGTCGTGAAAGTGCCTTTACGACTCGTACCAGTCGTACGAGCCAAGTGGTGAGTGTGATACTTTTAATGAAAATAACATGACGTTTGATTTGGTAAAACTGCATCTCATTAAAGGAGGTCATGGCCTGCCAAATTCGTACGAGTCGTACGACTCGTTCAAGTGGTGAAACTGCATCTCATTAAAGGAGGTCCTGGCCTGGCAGATTCGCACGAGTCGTACGACTCGTTCAAGTGGTGAAACTGCATCTCATTAAGTACGGATTCTTTAATCCATGAGCCGAACCAAGCGCAGTACACATGAAAATACCTCGTGCTTTAATCCATGAGCCGAAACAAGCGCACTACACATGAATATATCTCGTTCTTTAATCATGAACCGAACCAAGCGCATTACACATGAATATATCTCGTTCCTCAATCCACTGAACCGAAACAACCGCGCTAAACGTGTATATAACTCGTTCTTTAATCCATGAACCGAAACAAGCACGCTTGAATATATCTCGTTCTCGTTCTATCAGCGTGAGCGACCAAATGATGCGTTTCTCGTTGAAACAGAAAATGAACTAGAAGTAAACAAAATTTAAACTAGGGGCTGATGCTGTAAAATACAACAAATATAAGTTTTCTTCGTTCTTTAGTGTGAGAAACTAAATGATGCGTTTCTTACAAAACAAAAACTTACAATCGACTGGAACTAGGAAACGTGTTTTCCTGACAACTAATGCAGAATACTATAGGTTAAAATTTGTATTTTATGGAAAAAGTAGACTGTACGGTAGTATTGGTCAATAACTTTAGTGGCATTTGGTGGCTCCTAAAGGAGCCGTTGTGAGAGATCATTTTGTAATGACTCTCTTTTACTTCGGTAACCCATTGAGGTACAGAAGTTTGTTGTAGTCTACGTCAAAGTAGAACCACAGATGGCTTTTTGCTCGGCATTGTTGAGGACAAAATCTACTTGTCTTGCCCTCTTTTCTGCCTTAACTGTTGAGTCCGCTCAGTGCTGCGCCAGCATTATCCATCTTCTGATAAGGGTTGGCTCACAACCGTTGCCGATGAGAAAGAGAACCAACTTGAAGGTTTCGGTGTCACCCATGGGTTTTCTCCAGACTATGAGCGGCATTTCCTTTGGCCACGATTTTAAAGGAAAGAATGCGTCCCCGTCAATTACTCTCGTCAGCTGCCTTCTTTCCTCTACTACTTCTGCTCGTGACAGTAAACGAGTTTCTTCTCGATACAGACGTAACGTTGCCATCACGCGTCCTTTTGAAAAGTGCTCTATGAAAGCTGCAATCCTGCATCATGGTTTAAATACCCTCAATTAAAATTTTATCACCTTCCCTCGACAGAAAGGTTGATTGTTTGGAACAACAGTTATTCAATGTAATCGCACTAGCTATTGTTGGTAAATTTGCCGCAAACAATCGGCTCGAGTATATTCAACCGGTTCCCATCAACACTATCATATCTACCAGTCGCTCGGTTTGCTGTTAGGTTGGCATAAGACGGAGTTGTTTTAATCCGTTTTATCAGCGCGCTGGCTGATTTTAAATTCCTTATTCCTTTTTTAAATGCCTTATTAAAAAAACAAACCTCTGAATTTCGATCTTTTCCTTTTCTTCATTGTTCGCTCCTTTTATTTTTTAATAAACACAGGACTCGCGTTGCTCGGTTGTCAATAGTAAGTTGTTATAGTTGACATCAAACACCTCCAATGTCTTAAAATGATTTCTAATTTCATCTCACCTTTCTATTGGTCAAGTTCGATTCCTTCCCTGTGTCGGAAACAGGGAGAGCTTCAGTTTACTTGTGGCCAAACGCGGAACCACAAAACATAAATTGAAGTATGGAACAGAAATAAATATCAACGAAAACAGAAGGCAATGATAGAGGCAATGAAGTAAAGAAGAAATGAATGTGTGTTTGTCTTACGGCTTGTTTTAAAACAAACGGTAATAGCTAGGGTAGCCTCCCACGCAGTCGTTTTTAAGGGACTCGTATTACCTCCTCCCCGATTCCCCTAAAAACGACTGCGTGGGAGTCTATAGCTAGGGTGGTACACTTCGCTCTTGTAACTAGGCAACCGTTGCGAATCGAAGCGTCGAGCCCACGCCATACCACAACCTCGTTCCCAGGGTCTCTCCTCTTCACTTCCCTGGTTCGTGAAGAGAAGAGACCCTGGGAACGAGGTTGGCCGTACCATTACTGACACAACACAAGACGTTCTCAACATGTCAACGACAGTTAGAAATTACGGCCACTTATTTCGCGTCGGGTTTGTGTTTCAAACCATTGGCGACATATTCCTGAGCCTTACCAGTTTTGCTTCCGTTGTAAAACAGTATATTTATGGAACCTCCCCTCAGCAAACAACCCAAGATGTTGAAGCCTTTACTGCCGAAACTCGTAGTCTGTTATTCTTAAATCCGAATATCGTGGCGTTTAGTGAACGCGAGTTTCAAGAATTCCATGATTTTACTCTGAGCTGTGGACAACCAATGGGAACTGTACTGGTTAGTGAAAGAATAAAATGTAGAAAATGTGACAAACCCTTGGTTTTAGAGAAAACAAGTCATCCAGTGGTCATCTACCACACATATCGTGGGACTTACATGGGGAGCCGCCTAACCAAACACTGTCGAACATGCCAGATACACGAACACTACGGCCAATGGTCAATCCAAGGTCAAAAGTACTCAGGGCTGCAAATAACTAACAGGCAGGCGCCGGTCACGTTGTCCGGTCAAACATGTCTTTGCTCGGGCACTACCCCTTTTTGGTCGGTCAAATTTTAACAGTCGTAACTCTTGCGATAGTGAACCCAGATTGCACAGTAATCCTTTTATAACTAAGAAAACAACTGAATCCAAGTCGGTTTGGCAATAAAAATTACAAGTTAATAGTTTAACTACTCTTTACTGCAGAAGCAGCCTCGCATTCAATACATGGAACGCTTACGCAAGATACAACCGCAATTGTCCGTTTTACTTTACATTTGGCAAAATCACTTATGATTAAATACAGTCGAACCTCCCTTTGCGACCACCTCTCGTAAGCGACCACCTCTCATTAGCGACCACTTTTCCAAAATACCAAGAGGTTTCAAGTCAAATCACTATAGATGGAACCTCTCGTAGGCGACCACCTCTCGTAAGCGACCACCTCTAGTAAGCGACCACTTTTAGAGATGATTGTTTAAAATTTTCAATTGTTTTTAGCCTCCCGTAGGCGACCATTTGACACACAATCGGCTGTATCTCTCAAATTGAAATTGAAAAATATGTCGCTGTAACATATTGGCCACATCATTACAGCGGACGCCGTAAATCTCACAGTCGGAGCTACAGGAAGTGTTTCCCGATATAGCATGGAAACAGTTGATAAAACACACATGCACTATACTTCACACTGAAATAAACTTTAATCAGATTGAATGCCTTGTAGGAAAAAAACCCAATCATTAATTGGTACTTCAAAGAAAAAAATCCCTTTGATATGCAGTTTATAATATCCATTATATTGCTTTTAAGCAATTAACTTTAGAATTTGATCCCAATAATTACAAAACCAACAAAACATAATAACTGATGTTACCAACTTAGTTTTTATTTATCAACAAAACCATTGTTACAGTATTGTTAAAGTTTATAGAGTTTATATAAGTTCCATGGATGATCATAGTAAGATTAAGGTCTAATAAATCATGTTCTCTTTCACTGGAAGTGGAATACAAACTACAAAATGGAAACAATGTCATGACAGGGGCCAATCTGAGTAAAGTCAAACCCCACTTTATACCAACCCCTTAATATGGGCACCCTGTTATTATGCACAGTTGTCTCTTTCCCTGGGGAAAATCCCATAGTTCTTTTAGAATTCAACACACTTTCTAATTGCCCCATCAACTAAATGTCATGAAACATTAACCCACTTACACAGACACTCTTTCGTCAACTTTGTCTTCAATGAACCCCATCTTTTGTGAAGGCACATAAAACACTCTATTCTTACTTTATGCATGTATACTCTCGGGGTAGTCAATCGATAAAAATTGATATCGGAAAATCATTCGATAAATCGATATATATCTTTAATTTGAACTTAAACGATATCGATTTTATCGGTCAATCGATAAAATTCGATACTCACACGCCGACGAAGTGTTAATGTTATCGATTTCATCGGATTCATCGATCGTTATTGAATCGATAAAAATTATCCTGTTTCCGTTGAGGGAGCGTTTTATTGTGACTCTTTAAATGTAGATTTCAAAGGCAACAATGAAATGATTTGTTGACAAACACTGTACAAGAGACCAAAGAGACAGCATTATCATTTTCTTCCTGATTTTATTGTTCGATTAACTGGGTTCGATTACAAACGTAAATTATTTTTCCTTTTCCTTTACTCAAAAAATCACGAAAACCTTTCCCTTTAAAGACTGGGTGAAAGAGCAACGAGCGTGCGATTGTGTTACATCAGCAAATAAATAAAACAGTGGAATAATCAACCAGGGATCTATATCGGATTTCATTCAAATACAACACACGCTGAGTAATACTAAAAGTTTGTAGAAAAGATGAAGCAATTTATATCGTTTTACGAACAGGGAAGTTGTTATAAGTGTTTCTGCGAGTTCTTTAATATGTTTAGGTGTTGCCGTTTCGAAAATTGGAACGATAATTCAGTTTCGATAAAATCGATAGCCCTGATTCAAAAATCGATAATTATCGATTACTCACAACAAAATATTTTATCGATTTTAATCGAATTTCGAAAATATTAATCGATTTTTATCGATTGTTACCGAATGCAATCGATTATCGATATTATCGATTGACTACCCCGGGGTATACTGGAGGATGCATTATCATCTGGCCAAACTTACACAAACATTTCTTGCTCGTCTGGTTATTTTTCTGTAGTATAAAGACATACATAAGAAGCATTATCCACCTGAACAAATTATCTTCCGTTATAAGTCGTTCAATACGATTAACAATTAAAGATAGTTAGTCCAGACACATAATGCTTCTTGAGCCCATCTTTATACTATAGACCACTCCGATAAAATGGGTATTTTTGACTTAATTTACACAACTTGCTTATACGGCACCCATTAATAAGCACACTGTCCATGGTCCCTTCGGTGTCCATATGGAAAGGATTCGACTGTATTAACATTACACCCACAATACCATAATGTAACCTTAAATCACCCCCACAACAACCTAAATTCCGCCTACATCCACTTAAAATTAAAAGTTAAGTTCCACGCAAGTTACCTTCAATTCTACAATTATCACGCACCTAACTTTAAGCTTAATTAACTAACTAATGAAATTTTGCTTTCTTCATACTTATAACAATTACGCCGTATCAATATCTTACCTTCGAAACATTTTTCTGTAGCATAATGACTTCAAGAAACCGCCATATTGGCGAATTACGTACCTTTAAACACTCGTACCAGGGGCAGGGGCAGGAACGCGTGACGAACCCCTAAGAACGTCTGCGTGGGAGGCTACACAAATGCTAAACACACAACCGCATTAAATGTTTACCACTCGTAAACCCGAAAGCCACAACAGATTGCCCGGCAATTTTACCTAAACTAAATTGGGGATATTTTCTAACACTGCCAAAGCGTGCGTACTCCAATCAACATTTCTTTGTAGACTCGGTGATGCTTGTGTCCGCGCGTACTGTTCGATTACAACCGATTACGACGTCCCTAAATCGACAAATCGTGCAGGATATCCCAAGTCTGACGCCATAAATAGATGAATTATTACACTCGCAAACAATGTTTGAGTCCACCTGTACAACTACACAACCGATTCCGGTACTGGCTACGGCCCTTCGTCCTTGCAAACACGGACTGATATTTTCTAAGTCTCCCTAATGAGATGCATTTTTTTCACTCGACAATTTGTTTTGTCGACTCGACAATATTTCTGTCCACCCGTACGACTCGTACGAGTCCACAACTGATTGCACGGGCCCTACAGCCTTACAAACACGGACTGATATTTTCTAAGTCTCCCTAATGAGATGCATTTTCGACTCGACAATTTACTTTGTCGACTCGAAAATGCTTCTGTCCACCCGTACGACTCGTACGAGTCGACAACAGATTCCTAGGGCCCTACAGCCTTACAAACACGGACTGATATTTTCTAAGTCTCCCTAATGAGATGCATTTTTCGACTCGACAATTTACTTGGTCGACTCGACAATGCTTCTGTCCACCCGTACGACTCGTACGAGTCGACAACTGATTGCTAGGGCCATACAGCCTTACAAACACGGACTGATATTTTCCAAGTCTCCCTAATGAGATGCATTTTCGACTCGACAATTTACTTGGTCGACTCGACAATGCTTCTGTCCACCCGTACGACTCGTACGAGTCGACAACTGATTGCTAGGGCCATACAGCCTTACAAACACGGACTGATATTTTCTAAGTCTCCCTAATGAGATGCATTTTCGACTCGACAATTTACTTTGTCGACTCGAAAACGCTTCTGTCCACCCGTACGACTCGTACGAGTCCACAACTGATTGCTAAGGCCCTACAGCCTTACAACACGGACTGATATTTTCTAAGTCTCCCTAATGAGATGCATTTTTCGACTCGACAATTTACTTTGTCGACTCGAAAATGCTTCTGTCCACCCGTACGACTCGACAACAGATTCCTAGGGCCCTCGGCCTTACAAACACGGACTGATATTTCTAAGTCTCCCTAATGAGATGCATTTTTCGACTCGACAATTTACTTTGTCGACTCGAAAATGCTTCTGTCCACCCGTACGACTCGTACGAGTCGACAACTGATTGCTAAGGCCCTACAGCCTTACAACACGGACTGATATTTTCTAAGTCACCCTAATAAGATGCATTTTCGACTCGACAATTTACTTTGTCGACTCGAAAATGCTTCTGTCCACCCGTACGACTCGTACGAGTCGACAACTGATTGCTAAGGCCCTACAGCCTTACAACACGGACTGATATTTTCTAAGTCTCCCTAATGAGATGCATTTTCGACTCGACAATTTACTTTGTCGACTCGAAAATGCTTCTGTCCACCCGTACGACTCGTACGAGTCGACAACAGATTCCTAGGGCCCTCGGCCTTACAAACACGGACTGATATTTTCGAAGTCTCCCTAATGAGATGCATTTTTCGACTCGACAATTTATTTTGTCGACTCGACAAAGCTTCTGTCCACTGGTACGACTCGTACGAGTCGACAACTGATTGCTAGGACCCTACAGCCTTACAAACACGGACTGATATTTTCGAAGTCTCCCTAATGAGATGCATCCCTAAAAAATTAAAAGCAACATCATGTAATTCCACGAAAATGTAACTACTTCACCACTTGCACTAAACTGACCAGTGGAACAATTGTTCCACGACTCGTACGAGTCGTAGAGGCACCTTCACGACCCGAACAAGTGGTGAGTATTGGACAACCCTCCAAATTTACAGACGTTTGTATGACTGGGGGTATAGGTCATACCCCTAGTCGTACAAACGTCTGTAATTTTTCTTATTTTTTAACTTACATTTTCTCAAATGATATTGAACCTGATATGCTGAAACTTTGCAGGGTTACTAAAGTAAAAGTGCTCTTTCCAGTGCTGGTATACGTTTTTAATTTGACTTATTTGAATTTTCGGCCGCCATTTCGGATAAGGGTCTATTACTTACCGCTGTGTGGAATCAACGTCATTTCTAGAAATGGTCCAACCATTCCAGGGATGAATTTTGATTTCTGATCATCTGTAAAATAAGGATACACACAGAGATTAATTCTCGATAATACACTCACGTAACACAGGATACCTCAAGTGTCTAACCCTATCACTACCGGATAGAAATCCTCGGTCGGTTTATGTAATCCTGGCTTTTCAGTTTGTGGATGAAATCCTGAAGTATAAAAATTCTTATTATATCTCTCAGTTAGTACGCGCGGTGTGATTGGTCAATTTTGCGGGCCGTGTTTCACTGTGCGGCCCGCTAAATTTGAAAGTTGTTCCTTTCCAGCGCGCCCGATTAGCCTCAGAGATATAATAAATACCTTATTAACCAAATTTTCTCGGTCCGTGCTGTATGTAACGGATCCTCGTTTTTCCCGGTCATTATGACCGAGAAATCAACGGGGAAAAATCTCGGTCCGTAACTTACAGTGCGGACCTAGGAGTCGATTTGTAAGAGGTATAACTGAAAACTAGTGAGCAGGGCTTTCTTATGGTGCATTTTGTTTTTGCTCTACAACGCGGTTCTACCTTTTGAATCCTTGGATAAAATGCTATGGTGTTACAATCATACCAAACGATACTTTCGAGCAGTATTGTTCTTTTCCTGATAACCAAAAAATTGTTTTTGGTTTTCGAGCAGGCTCAACACGTGCGGTAATTCGCGCGAGTATTTCGGCAGCGGCGCCGCAATTTCTAAGCCAGACAGAGAAGCAAACTGTCGAAGAGAACAAACTTTCTTCGCCAAATACGTCTTGCCGGCGAGTGAACTCGCCAAAACGTGTCAACCATGGCTCTGCCGCCGAGATACTCGCGTGAATTACCCCACTTAGTAACCTGCTCGGAGGCTATCGCGTTCTTTGCGCGTGCAATCTTTCAAGGGATGTGACGATCGATGTTTCGTTAAAGCAACTCACCTAGCAAATGCCACATCTGGCTGATTTTCAGGCCAATTATCATGCGCATGTCGGCATATCTTGAAGAAAAAAGACAGTTCCAAATTAATTATTTAACTGGGCACATTATATAAAAGGCAAACAAAGAAGTTTTGCTGATGTAAGATTTCCAATAACTGTTGATCCACGCAATTGGTCACTTACTTTTCCAGGATTTTGTCTTGTTTTGTGGTAGTGAAGTTTTCTAGCTGTAAAGATTCTTGGGTCACAAAGGCCACAGTCAGATGAAAAAAATTGTTCCACAGCTAACATGGCGATAAAATAAAACAGGTTAGACAACTGCTAACAGAATTAAAACTATATCACTTTTTAAGTCGCCTGTTTAGTGTACAACGAACGTAATCAATAGTTGCGTGTTTTGTTAGCTATGTTAATAGTTGACTGTGCTAACTTTTTTCGTAAGTAGCCTCATCGTTAAAACCTACAAAAGCACTATCGGTTTTCGCTCTCGTTACAAAATAGTTTTTCATAAAATGCCATTGTTTCGTGACCTGGGGCTCTTTTCATTTAGCCAAAATGTTGGATTTAACTGGTTGAAACCCAAATGGTACGTGCATGCGGATCAGACGGAAAGAAGAATCAGTCATCCTTTCGTGATGCCCCGTTCACATGGATTTTGAAAATGCACAGTTTACTTTTCTTTCCGTTTTCATGCTCAGAAAACAGTTCTAACCAAAACCAGAATGTCTTTTTAATTGATAACTTTCGAAACAACTTTCTAAGCCCCGAGTCTTGTCATGGCCATTTTTGGACTTAAAAAAAAATACAACGCAAAACAGGTTAATCTAACCCGTCCACTGAGAGAAATCCTTCTTGCTTTAAACAAATCTTTCTTCGACTTACATGACACTAAGGGACCGTTCATTTTTTATGAGCATGGGGGGGCTGGTGGGATTAAGGGGGGGGGGGGGCTACCAAAAAAAATTGAGTGAAAGAGGGGGGGTCACCAGCAATAATTGGCTACTAGGGGAAATTGAAAGTGGCTCAACACAGAAACAGAATAAAAAATTGAATATTATTTCAATTTTATTTAATACGATTTTCCTAACCACTTTTAATTTGTTTTACATACTGAGGTCGAAATCTGCATTTCATATTAACAACAACTGAGGAAATGAAGCATATCTTTTGGAAAAGCAATAATGAATATAAACTGAAGTAGACACCTATGTTTGTACAAGTTCAAATTAATATAAAAACGTAACAGTCTCACTATTGAATCATCCGTGGGGGAGTAGTTTTCTATTAAGTGGTTGTACCGGTTAACCGCCCACCGGTTAGCTCAGTTGGTAGAGTGCCGGACTGCCGTGCGGGAGGTCGCGGGTTCAAATCCCGGCCGGACCACCACTCAGGGTCTTTAAATAACTGAGGAGAAAGTGCTGCCTTTGCTCTGACAGCTGCAAATGGTTAGACTTTCTAGTCTTCTCGGATAAGGACGATAAACCGTAGGCCCCGTCTCACAATCCTTGTTTGTAAATAACTCTGTGGGACGTTAAAGAACCCACTCACTGTTCGCAAAGAGTAGGGGACGTAGTTCCCGGTGTTGTGCGCTGGTCTTTGTGTGTATATTATCATGGTTGGGTGGGAAAATGCTCGGAGACATTAGCTGCATTAAGCTACTCTACAATCGGAGGGTAAATAAAGATTGATGATGATGATGATGATGATGATGATGATGATGGTGATGATGTACTCAGAACTATATCAATAGATTGTTTGATGTTCTCTTTAATTGTACTCACTTTTATAAAGACTGTTGATTAGTAAATTATTTGAACCCAGGAGTATCAGTAGACTCAGTAGTATGCCTAGTGTGAACATCCAGATTAGTTTTTAATAATAGAACTGTTGTTGGTGACTTCAGTTGACGGTAAATCTGAGCCGTAGGCCATCTTCAGAAAAGCTTGTAACTCTCATTTTTAATAGCAGTACTTTAATATCCAGGCATGTAGGAGGGGGGGTTCGAGGGGTTCGAACGAACCCCCTTTGAAGATCAATAATGGGAGAAGAAAAAGCACAATGAGGAGGTTGAACAACTACATGAGGTGTACCATGCGAGAGAGTAGAATGTGCGCCCTGGTTCTAATGCATATCAAATATGATATGCCTGTCAATCTTGACGAGATGGTCAATTTGTTTGAAGGCCTACACCCGAGAATGATGCAGTTTACCAGCTTGGTGTATGACTATCAGCAGATCGAATAGCTATCAGAACTTGACAGGGCGCAGAATGTACATTGAACTGTCTTGTTTAAGTTGAGACAATTGTGCCGCAGAAATGATGTATATAGCTTAAAAAGCTGCTGTAAAACAAATTTGTGATTTGCCTAAAATGGGTCTCAAAATGCAGGAAATGAGGTTTCTGGGAACCTAGATTTTCAAAAATTTTTGTGTCCGCTGTTTTTTTTTTTCTGTTTAATATGACTCGTAATCTTTGATTGGTATGCTTCGATCCGTATTTTGTTAGTCAGATCTGTACGTGTATTAATTGTTTCTACTCGACGGGGAGTAATTTCACGTTAAACATTTGCTTGATTAATTTTTATGATTTGTTTCTGGTTGGGCGGGAGGGGGGGGGGGTCATCAGAAAAAAATAGTTTCTGCTTGGGGGGGGGGGGCATGTGGAAAAAAATTGCATGCTAGGGGGGGGGGGGTCATACAATTTCGTAGTGGCAGTTAACCAAATCCCACCAGCCCCCCCATGCTCATAAAAAATGAACGGTCCCTAAAGCATACCAACTGACCTGGACCGAAAACGATTGACTACTGGCTCCAAAATTCTCCTGCATCGCCTCGGAAAAATACTGGATGGCATTCAAAATTACACTGCAACGCAACAAAAAAATTACTCATTTCGCCATATATGATATATGAGCTACTTTCACTAAGTTAAAGTTGACGTTGTATATAATGTTATGAGACAGAGGACATAACAAAGAAGTGAGAGCGGTTATTACGGTGTACATCCATTTATTTAGAGGTTCCCACATTTTTCTATTAGTTAATGCTGGGTTGTTTCATTGAAGATCCAAGTCTTTCTATCCGTTGAGTAGGGTAAGGTAGCCCCTTAGCTCTGGAGTGATCGTTGTCGATTTTTGCAGGCTTTTTTTTTTACGATTTTCAAAATGAACTCGATAGGTGTTTTATCGCAGATTTTTATAGTTAAATGAATAAGAATTAACCGTTTTAAGTCCTAACAATGATCACCATCAAATTTCCCCTCGTAAAATCAATGCTTATTCAACCCCTGAGGTCATGCGAATTAAGGATATGATCACCCAAGGTGAATTTTCCTGGTATTTTAATAACTCCTCCCCAGTACTTTTACAAGAAAAGTATGGGGACAAGATCGGAGAATTTGTTCTTTGATATTAGGGGTTAAAAGGGTTAAGTAGAAGAGCATTCCGCTTACTTGTTCTGAACCATGGTCATCACCATCCAATCCTTGGGAAAGATATTGTCACTGACCATATCTCCAAATAGCAAGAAAATTTCCATGAGGAAATCCTACATAACAAATAGAATATACGGTGAAATCTCCAATAGAGCGGTTTTCAATCGAGTGTCGTAAAACCAAAACCAAAGTAATTACCCTAGCCAATCACAACAGGTGCAAACAGCGCAATGAACCAATCCGTATTCAAAGCAAATACATGTAACCGGTGCCAAGCGCGGGAAAACGCGTGCAAGCGAGGCACGATTGGTTTTGGTTTTACATCTTATTGGTTAAGAAACTGGCGCGAGTTTTATCAACCAATCATAGAGCGTAGTAAGGCAAAACCAAAGCAAAAACGCATTTACTTTCGACACTCAATTGAAAGCCGCTCTAATATGAACAAATTACGGGTAATAAATTCACTTCAAGAGAAGCACGACGTCTGGCAAAAAAGACCTAACATTTTCAAACTCATTAATAATTCATGAAGAAAGAATTTGGGTGAACTTTTGCTTTGAATTTCTCCAAGAATTATTAATGTTCAACCCGAATCTCGATCTTTGAAAATCTGTTTACAACCGCACTTTGATAATTCATGAAGAGAAAACAAAGGAAGCCACTACCTTGAAGGAGGTTTGGAAAATGCGATCTTAATTATCATAAAATTTGGTGACATTTTGGTTTGAATTTCCCCAAGAATCATCATTGGTTGGAGAAGCTATATCAAACACTCGAAAGAATGTTTCATCCGATTTTCAAACAGCTCGAAGTTGGTTAAAGAAAAGCTCGGCTGCGCCTCGTGTTGGAAATCGGATAAAACACTCTTCCTCGTGTTCGGAAAAAAAAAAAACCTTTTTGTTTTGGGACGGGCAGAGTTTCCACTCACCAGTAAATCTTGGTCTGTTGGAAAGTGCGCCACGTATTTCTGGTAATGTTTTTCATCCATCAACTGCAACATGGCTACCAAACATGCAACGTAGTTACCCTAATATAAAAGAAAGCCAAGTTTAACGGGGCACTGTAACGGCGATTTCGCTGTATTTTTGTCAAAACAGCTCAAATATTTGACAAAGAACCTTTTTTTCTAGCATGAAATTGTTGTTAGAGCGCTGGGGAGAAACAACTAAGGGATTCCTCCGGGATAGGACAAACTATAATCAGTGTTTAGCGACTTCTCTGCAATACACAGGATGAACTTGAAAAAGGGAAAGGTGAAATATAGTTCTCGAATACGAGTGTTCAATGCCATTACGTAGAAATAAGTCCAGACGCTTCGGGCTTAGCCCTTCATCAGTGGAAAAGTCCGCCGACCGGTTGGCTCAGTTGGTTGAGTACCGGACTACCGTGCGGGAGGTCGTGGGTTCAAACCCGGCCGGACCAACACTCAGGGTCTTTAAATAATTGAGGAGAAAGTGCTGCCTTTGTAATGACATCTGCAAATGGTTAGACTTTCTAGTCTTCTCGGATAAGGACGATAAACCGTAGGCCCCGTCTCATAACACTTCAATGTCCATAACCCTGTGGGACGCTAAAGAACCCACACACTAATCGCAAAGAGTAGGGCATGGAGTTCCCGGTGTGCTGGTCTGGTCTTTGTGCTATTTCATGATTAGTAGTATTGTAAACCGCATTTGAATATATGCATATAGAAAATGCGGTATATAAATACCATTACCATTACCATTAAAAAGCTGGCTTGCGCCACGAAGTCAGATTTAAAGTTGTTAAACTTTTATCATGAACTTGAAGAAGTTGGCCAATTTTTCAAAAATTGAAATTAAATTGAAAAACGCTCTGTCTAAAACTTATTGTTAACGAGTATGAGGTATGGCAAAAGATCGCCAATGAAATTGAGACAATTCACCTTGTTTTTAAAGATCTCAAAAGAGCGTTTGCAGTTTTAATCCTCTGGCAATGAATTCCTAATTTTTGCTTCAGTGTGACTGTTCCCTAATAATCTATTCTATCTGTTCTAGCTCGCGGTGACGTTATCAGCTGACAATCAATCGTCCACTTATCCCTGCAGATGATTTATCGAGGTTGTTGGCACTAACAACAGTCATCAACAACACTCCCTTACGGTCTTATCACTCTACACCAAGGATTTATACTCACGTAGACCCAAAGTTCCAGAAAGAGTTGAGAGACTTTTGGTAAAAGCATCCATTTGGATATTTCCAATGCCAGATATATTTTAACTCCTCCCCCTCCCCGCTCCCCCACTCCCATCCCCTCTCCTCTACCCAACATACTACCATCACCACCACCGACATCATTATCAATGTTGTTCTTATTCAGCGGTACAATAACTAACTTGAACTGAGTGGAGAAGGAGTCACAACTGAAGTGAACTGTTCACTTTCTCCATTTTATGTAACAAAGATGGTCAAATGTGGTGACAGTGTCTGGACCGTTTTACCTGCTTACCAGTAGCACAACATTTCGAAATCCTGTGAGTTCTATTGTTACCATTTTAACCACTGCAACAAGCATTACTACAAAAGGGAGAGCAATGTTAATTACCACAACAGGTAATGATCGGTCCATCATGATCACAGCTTTCACCACAACACGCAGCAGAGACGTGGCTATCAGCAATACGTCATCATGTGTGTTACCCTGCGAACACAGACAGTACACATTAGGAACGCGTTCTTGAAACATCACATTCTATTCCATAAAAACTTTCGAGTCTAAAAGACTGTAAATGTTAGGTAAAACCACAGACAATCGCATCATCATCACCTCCATCATCATCATCATCATCATTATTATTATTATTATTATTATTATTATTATTATTATTATTATTATTATTATTATTATTATTATTATTATTATTATTATTATTATTTTGAGTCCTATTCGTTTCTTACAAACACGAGAGCTCAGGGCCCAGTTGTTCAAAGTACGATTAAGCTAATCCCGGGTAACGTGAACTTTGATTCGAATTCAATTGCTATATTCTCAATAAAGATTTCAGTTTGCAAAAGATTTTTGTCCCTTAGTTTTGGCTTACATGTTTCTTTACCATGAGCTTAAAAATAACTTTAAACACATTTTCAACGACCGAAACGAAAACTAACGTTAATCGGCTTTCGAACAACCACGCCCTGGCAACGACTACACGCTGCACAACCATGATTGGTTCTCAAGAGAAACACTGGAAGAGAGGCAACAAATGTGATGTCACTGTGAGTTGTTGTCACTATGTATGTTATCTTACACAAACATCCCTTAAGGACGGTCCCGACGTTTGTTACTGCGCATACGTTCTGCGCATCTCGAGATACTCGGGTTTCCTATGGGTAGTGTCACTAATACAGGGATATTTTTGCGCAGTTTAAAACTATGCAGAGAAAGCAGAACTCAGCAAGTGTTCTTGATACCCAAAAAGAAAATTAGGGGTAACCATGCATTTTTCAGAGATAATGAAGCTTCAATGTGGAAAAAAACGTCATACATTGCTTTGTATTTTACTGTTTTTTAGAACAATTGTTGCTTCATTATCTCTAAAAAAAGCGTGATTACCCCAATTTTCTTTTTGGATTTCAATAGCCCTTGCTAAGATCTGCTTTCCCCGCATAGTCATAAACCACACAAAAATACTTCCTTATTAGTAGGCACCGTCCTCAAAAGGACCTAAAACAACTTAAGACAGAAAATGATTAGAATTTTGTCGTTGGGTGCCCCCACGAGTTCCTAAACTCACCACATCCTTTCTTGTCAGAGTGATCAAAATATCATTCAGGATGTCAATACAGATCTTCATTTCCTCGCTTTTTGTCATCTCATTTCTCAGTTGTTCAACAACCATGGGGAGCAGGACATACCTAGATTCTGCACGTCAACAGAGGGAACATAGAATTAGCTGCAAATTATACAGTACTTTGCAAACAAATTTTGTCGAATCACGCTGTTTGTACTCAGAAAATTTCGACGCATGTTTCTTGAAAGGCGTCGAGCTGCTTGAAATTTTGCCGCGAAATTTTGTTCAAAGCTCTCCACAGGAAAGTGAAATTTCGTAGAAAATGAAACAACGGCTGTTCGAAATTTTGTTGAAAAGTCTCGCTTCGTTGTTTGTTTCACGTAAACACTGGATACAGCCAGTGAACTTCAATTAACGTAAAAAGCGTATAATATATTTTGTGGTCATAAGCTTAAAAAACGATGCATAATCATACTTGTTTTTGTATTAGTTGTTTTGTTTTGTTTTTTTCGCCTACAAGTTACGCTAGGTTGCTCGTTTCACGTTTTAAAGGGGCGCTATCACGGAGATTTTGATTTGTTTTGGTCTAAGTACCTTTTCTCTAATATGAAATGGCTCTTAATTCACCGGGAGAAAAATATTAAGTGATTTCTCTAAGGAATAATAAACTACAATCGGCTTTTTGGTGACTTCTCCAAAATTTATACACTGGAAGAACTTGAAAAAAAAATGGAGTTGCAATCCATTTCCATCCTAGCCATCTGCAGCCAAACATACATGTAGTCTCTGTGCAAAAGTAGGGTTATTGTTAATAAACTGAACCATTCATTATTTGGCTAATCAAAGTGACGCTGAAAATAGGTCACATTACCCGTTTCAGCACCGGCTACCGCGTATTCCGTACCACACATTCACTCGATCGCTTGATTTACGTAAATAGTGCTTCAAAAGAAGCATAGCGTAAAACATACGGAACGTCAATTGCAAATGTCGCCGGTCCGTTACAGGCAATGATAACGGTCGGTAAAAAGAGTATAGACCGTTAACATTTAGCGCTCACATTGCTCAGATGTTTTAATGGGATACACGCTTTGTAAAGGGATCTCAAGCGAAAATGACGTCTCGTGCGAACCGTACGGACCACCAATCGTAACTACAGTCCGCATCAGGAAAACAGCATTGAATATGAATGAGTGGAGTTATCAAAAGCTAATCAAAGGATTAAAAATTGAGGAAACCAATCTGTACCTTGGTCTTCGAACAGCCTGGTTTTCACCATGTTGTGGATGCAGTCCATTTTCTGAGAAGTTAAACGCTTCTCTGGAATTTTCTCGATAAACTCCCTCGCAAAGTAACTAACAGAAAGACAATGACAAATTTATTAACAGATACATGTATATAAAGAATTTTTCTACCGTTTCTTAAGAGACTTCGCTAATCCAACTTAACACGAAAGTGTTATTTCATGTTTGCTTTTTGTTTGCGTTGTTGTTGTTGTTGTTGTTTGTTTGTTTGTTTGTTTTTACTTAACTTGCAAACCTCTTGTAAGCCTCAGTTGATCTTGAAATGAGTACCAGAACTTACTGGAATTACGAGCACGTCACATTGATAAATTTCAGTCACAATGAAAAGTCAATACATTTCCAAACAATACTGCCTGTGAGCGGAAGCGTGGGACTGATACTATTTGTTTTTCTTTAACCTGAACACGGGAGCATCTTTTTTTTATGAAAAACGACCGTTTTTGCGCAGCTCAAAAATTATGTAAGTGATTGAACCAACTCTCCAGCCTCAGCAGTGAACAAACCTGAGTTCTTTGATGTCAAACACCTGCATCAAGTCAACAAAGGTTGCTGGGAAGTACTTCAAAGCAGCCCCCTGTAAAAAAGTTTAAGGTAAAACAGCGAATTACATTCCTGGTCCAAAAAATAAGCCATTTTCGAGTTGCATTGGACCTCATTATCAAAGCGAGGCTAAGTGCGAAGATTTTATGAAAATTAGTTTTCATCCATATGCAAACAAGGATAGACTGCACAAGGATACCTGAGTAAGAAGTGTCTCGTTCTTAACATCCGCCATCAAAAGTACCAACGCCTGGAAAAGTTTCCTCAAGCCGTCCTCAAATTCTGACTGTCCCTGGTCACCAACAGCTCTATAACACATTTGAGGGAAAATAAATGGAATGTAACTTTTGATTCTATTCAATCATATAACGCCGCGTATGGATGATTCAAGTGATGTAAAATCGCACAATCATCACATTAACTTTACCTTTCAAACAGAATTCTTGACTGGACAATGAACTTGAAAATGTATTCCATGGCCTACAACCACAAATCAACACGTATTACAAATCGAGAAAAATATGACTGACTGACTGACTGACTGACTGACTGACTGACTGACCTGACTGACTGACTGACTGACTGACTGACCTGACTACTGACTGACTGACTGGATGACTGACTGACTGACTGACTGACTGACTGACTGACTGACTGGATGATTGACCTGACTGACTGACTGGATGACTGACTGACTGACTGACTGACTGACTGACTGACTGGTTGACTGACTGACTGACTGACTGACTGACTGACTGACTGGATGACTGACTGACTGACTGACTGACTGACTGACTGGGTGACTGACTGACTGGATGACTGACTGACTGACTGACTGACTGACTGGATGACTGACTGACTGACTGACTGACTGACTGACTGACTGACTGACTGACTGATTGACTGGATGACTGACTGACTGACTGACTGACTGACTGACTGGATGACTGACTGACTGACTGACTGACTGACTGACTGACTGACTGGATGACTGACTGACTGAGTGACTGACTGACTGACTGACTGACTGGATGACTGACTGACTGACTCACTGACTGACTGGATGACTGACTGACTGACTGACTGACTGGATGACTGATTTACTGACTGACTGACTGACTGACTGACTGACTGACTGACTGACTGACTGACTGGCTGGATAACTGACTCGTTGACTGACTGCTGACTGAACTACAATACGGGACTCCATGATGACTGACTGACTGACTGGATGACTGATTTACTGACTGACTGACTGACTGACTGACTGACTGACTGACTGACTGACTGACTGGATGACTGACTGACTGACTGACTGACTGACTGACCGACTGACTGACTGGATGACTGACTGACTGACTGACTGACTGACTGACTGACTGACTGACTGACTGACTGACTGACTGACTGAATACTAACTATTTAACTACATAACTGACTAGCTACATGACTCTACATGACTGGCTCGCTGACTGACTTTCTAACTGCAAGGCTGACTAACAGATGGTCAGACAGACAGATGGACGGACATCCTTACTGAATAATTGACAGATGGGCGGATTAACACTGAAATACAAACAAAACTGATTAAGGTAAAGCATTTATACCTTCATAGCCTTGAGAAGAAGATCCATCTTTATTCTGTCGGGTTGTTGTTCATTTGTTGCATAATTAATATACTCAAGAAACACTAAGACGAGAATTCTGCAAAGAAACAGTTAAAACAGATTTGGGTTAAACAAAAAATCTTTTTATTACACATTGGTTCAGTACTGGAACATGAATTTTGTTTCTTGTTCGTGTAAAATACAGTGTTTGTATGTGAATCCGATTTACAATAATTTCCAACATCAGCCAAGAAGGGCACAAGATATCGGGTGAAAGATTTTGCCAATCAAACAAAAGGGAAACCAAGAATCACAGTCAGCCCTTTCTATATATCAGTCTGCAACTTTTTCCTGTAGTTTTGATAGACAAAACAATACATGATTGAAATGTTACATTGGAAAGAAAAGTACACTCTTTCAAGCAAGCATTGGTGGACAGTCCTTCAATTTGACTGATTCAATTGTACCTCTCTAACTTGCACTTAGCTGTGCTTAAATATTTCATCTGCATTTTTTTTTTCAGAGTCAGTGAATACATTGTATAGAATTCCTTGTAAAGTAAAACGCCGTCAGTGTGTTCTATCTACACGTAAAACCCTGTTTGCCCAATTTGAAATGTCACCCCATTTGCTGAGAAAGGGCTCACTTTAAGGCAACTAGAAGACCAAACTCGTAAATAAATTTATTGGTCGACTGACTTATTTTTACTCTCCCATGCACTCTTTACTTACTGATCAGCCTTCGTTGCTCCAAACAGCTCCTCAATGTAGGCATCGAGAACTGGTCTAAAGTGATGGTACTTCTTGTCTGCCAGTAAACTGATTGTAAACACCTGATTGTGAAAGCAAAGATGTCTTAACAAGCGGATCCACTCAGGTTAGTGTAGAGGTTTGTTAGGGTTCTTGAAAGGACTATGTCAGCTGGGGCACATGCGCAGTAGAATCTTGTTAAGAATAATTTGCATACAACTCGTCGCGGGATTTTTGCTTTTCCGCCATTGCAAAAGCTTTCAAAAATATCGCAACAAACAGCTTTCTGTAATTGCTATAAAAAGAACGCTTGTAAATAAGACAATCAGCTAACTTTCCTAAGATGAACACGATTCAAACAGATGAAAACAGCTTCCTGAACTCTCCAATGGTATTTGAAAAAGTTGGGCCAACGATTTCAAAGTGCTCCTCACCAACGCGCGCATGCGCCTGAGGTGACATAGTTCCTTTAACAGGAACGGAATCCTATTTGAGTATTTCCCGAAGTGGGGACCCATTTCCTTCGTTTCCATCTTGATGACCTACATTTATTTCGTGTTTCATTTTCAACCCTGATATGAAAAATAATTTATACACGCACGTTTCCTACCCGTTCATGAAGTTGATGTGACTATTGTATTCTGTTATAATTAAACCCTTTTTACTCACCCTTTTAACCTCCTTTTTCCTACTTATAAGTTGTTGTGATACAGGGTTTGGCAGGCGTAAAGTTACAGCAAGTATTTTTCTCTATTTTTGTCTAGTAAGTGTAGTCATATATCATATATGCGAGTGTATTGTACCGTAAGCTGTTTTTAATGTAAATGCAATTTAAGAAAATAATAAAAAAAAATAAAAAAACAACAACAAAAAAAACCCACCAGTACCTAGGTAACAGAGACATCTACTTAACAGCTGACCCTCCAAACCTCTGGTTTATATTCGAGACTAGCATTTATTCAGTTCAGGTCCGGCGTTTAATCAAGGTGTATGGGTATGAAAATCACACAAATTCTCCCAAAGAAGAATACTCAAAATGATGATAGAGTAACAACACAGAGAGAAATCAACTCACCAACGCATCAAATACAAGCTTGTCATACTTGTGGGCGTGCTCCATCAATATTGCAAACAGTGCATCAAACGTATCTGTTAAAAACTGACAATAAAAAGCAGAAATGTCAATATTAACTATTCTGGCAGTTATAATCTTACAAAACAGTGGGGATTTTTAAGAAGTTTCTGTTCATGCAATTTTCTATATTCGTTTCAGTAATTTTCAGGGCCTGGATGAAAATTACTCGGTGTTATTCTGGTTACTCTGTTCAAATAACGTCTTTATTACGATGATGTTGTTTAATTCGGCTGTAGCAGTACAAAAGAAAACGCAGTTATCTGTCAGTAAACCCTATCTAGACCAGGAGGAGTATTCAACCCATTTCGATTTTGAACCTGAATAACTTTTCGAATATTTGCGTAAACGCCATGAAACGTGGTGACTTCGTCAGAAATTTATATGGAAACAATTTGATGTGGTCAGCTACTGTTCAATGAATTCGATGGCACCATGAAAACCATTTTTTTTTCCAGAAAGAAAAGAAAAAATACTTTACTTACGGTAACTTTTATGTTTTTAGCTAATATTAGTGTTCTTTTAGTGGTTTTAATCACTCTTCGTCCAATTTTGGAGCTTTCCAACTTCCAGCTGGAAGACTGCTTACGGGCTGCCCTTTAAATGTACGAAAATCTCAAAACTTCGCGTTTTCCAATTTAAACTGCTACACAGGAGACTTGCCACTAATGATTTCTTAAAAAAAATAAAGCTAAGGGATAACGATCTTTGCAATTTCTGCCAAATTGAAGAGGAAACTCTCATCCATCTTTTCTGGAACTGTACGGTAACGTCCGGTTTCTGGCATAATTTTAGGCAATGGCTGCTCAGAAACGAATCTTCTGTGCGTTCTCTTGAGCTAACCCCTTCCTTGGTCATAGGCTTAAAGACCCACCCACTATTTTGGAAAAATTTTTACTTTTTATTCTTAGTCGCAAGACTCTATATCTGGACTTGTAGAATACAAATGACTCATCCTACAATTGACACGTTCCCCCTTTTCCTCTCACTTTACAATCTTTAAAAGGTACTTGCTTCTTGTTTTTTTTGTCTTTCTTGCCTTTTGCAGAGTATGTGCCACGTGAGCAAAACGGTAGCTGGTGTGGATGCATGTTTAATTAGTAAAATTGTTTAATATCACGTATCTGTTACGAGAAAAAATGTAAACATTACGCATTTACTTGACGTGATTGTTGTAACTGTAGTGTGACAGTAATAGTGTTACAACTGTACTGTGATGTAATTACAAATTAATTAATCTCAACAGTGTCGGGAATCTTGTCAGTATTGTAATGTAGTAATGTAGGTATTGTAAGTATTGTTTAGTGTAAGCATTGTAAGTATTGTAAGTAATTATTTAGTATTGCAAAATAAAAAAAAAAATAAAAATAAAAAAAAAAAAAATTTTGGAGCTTTCCGGCGGTTTTGGGGAAATACAGAAATCCAAGATGGCCGCCATTTGGCATTTATGACGCAATTACCACTTAAAATCACGTCATCACGTCTTGTTACAGACCTCAAAGAAAACATCTATGGACGTACTATTTAAACACCAAGTGTCAGTGTCATAACTTTAAAAGTCGTGGGTTTAATACCGTAGTGGTTGATAGATAAACAGGCCTCTTTCATACAAGGGTATCCAGCGTAATCGTAGTCATAAACTAACGATTTAATAGTTAATTGACATCTGACTAACAACAAAATGCACTGTCTTCATGCATGTGCACAAACCTTAACAATTTCTTCACCACTAACTTTCATGACAGTAACCAGAATAGTTTTCAATTTTCCAACCATAGAATTCCACTTCAGCAGTCCAAGAAGATCAACTGGAAATCGAAAGGGAAAAAAATTGTCAAAAATGAAATACACCATACTTTATCCAAAAGTCTCTGGCCCACTATACACAGGAAGGGAGAAATATTCGTATGAGGTACAACATGGTAAAACGTTTTAGTTTGTTTGAAAATTGAAAGGCAAAAATATCTATTCTCAAACGTACATTTTTGTAACCTAATTTCTCCATTCCTAACGTAACAAACAATTTCCAAGGATTCAACAGAAATAATTTTGACCGAAACCATTTGTTTGCACTTCGCAAACACAGTATACTTCCTGTAATTTTCATACTGTCAATTATAGAGAAACATGTTTGCAAATAAAATTCAAAGGAATGTCCACAAATTCGTCGTGTTGCTTCTTTTAACTCATAGGTTTGGAATGGAGAAACATTAAAGTAAAGGTTTTCTGTTACTTTTTGTCACTTTAAATTTCCATACAGACCTTTTAAGGTCTGTATGGAAATTTACAATTAAAATTGAGATATGCTTTATTAATACTGTAAAATTGCTGAACCTGAACTGGAGGTAAATGCTAAACTGTAGCATACCATTTTGTGTTAGTTTAGTTGAGCAGAGAAGAGTTTCAATTCTCAATTTGTCGCTTGTTGGTGTGAATGGTACGTTACTTGTCTTCGCGGGAAGGACATCATCCTTTTTGGAAGGAAGATGAAGATAAGACGAGGGCTGCGGTATCCTTCCATGGTCATTCTACAACAAAAGCATTTAACAAAATATAAATTATATGTTATTCTCAATAATCAAACCAGAAATGACCTCATAACCAACAAGGTGCATAGGTTACTACATTTGTGTTATACAGCTGAGGCAGACCTTTTATCAAGGAAACTTTTAATTTTGATGTAGGTCACTATTACCGAAGTATTTTTGTGCGGTTTATGACTATGTGGGAAAAGCAGATCATAGCAAGGGTTGATGGAATCCAAAAAGAATGAGTTCGATTTCTGTAAAATCTCATAACAATGACATCCCCTTGAGCATAATCATTTCAAGGTCATCTTAAAATCGTTCTACAGAGTTGAGGCTTTATGAGGTTTTCAAGGGGGCTTAACAAAGGCTTTATTGGGCCTAATCCTGTAAGTAAGATCACCAGTAACAATGACTGAGTATAATCAGCTGTCACAGCTGTTTAGGGCAGGACATGGCCCCCGTCTCTCTTTGTGGTGAAAGTCTGATTAAACCAGTTCTAGATTTCCTTATAATGTTAATCACTTACCTTGTAGACCAAAAGTTCATGAGTCCCATCCTGCAGTGTGGTGCCATCATTGTACATGAGTCGCGTGTGTGAAAATGCAAAGCACTTTTGAGTTCTGTCTTTCTCTGTTTTGGGAACAAAAAGTAAGAAAAGTTGACTGCATGCAAGAGATATATGCCACATGCTGACTGAGTTTAATCCAGACTTCCCTTGTCCCGGTTTTCTAAGTACAGTGTATGCTAATGTCAACCACCCATATAACTGTAGAGACCAGTCATAACACAGCATTAGTATTACTGTAAACACTGGCGTATAAGCCGCACTTTTTTGCATAAATTTTTCGCTCAAAATTGGGAGTGCGACTTATATGCGTGAACATCTGCAAAAGATGACGTAAATCTGCAATTTTCGACACTTTTAGAAGAAATTAAGACCATTTTAGCTACACACAGTGTTGCATACCACAAGAAACTACCAATAGGACGAGAATTGGTCATTCTTTGGTACGTTTGGTGGCTCCTTAAGGAGCCGTTTTTGCTTTAACTGCTGAAAAGATTCAGACATCATTCCGAAAGTGCTGCATCACTAACGCCATTCACGGGACACAATCCTTGTGTCCAGTCCTCCCTGATTGTAAGCACGTTGTTCACTGCATCTTGGCGATCAACAAGACAAAAACTCCATCAAGAAACCACCTTAAATGAAAATGTGCCTGTAAAAACAAGTATCACAGAAACGTGCATCATATGATCAAGGAGGTATGCATGCCTTTTTTTCAGTTTTAAAGGTAAAATTGTAGTTTTATTTTGTTGAAAATAAAAATGGTCAAACGATCGCTCGATGGCTTTACAAAAAGTTACAGCAAAACTTTGAACTAGTCTTTCGCAAGACCTAACTTTGATTTTTTTCCCAAACTTTGGGCTTGAAAACTCGTTGTCTTCTCTTATAATAAATTGTTGTTGTTGTTGGGTGCGGCTTTTACGCCGGTGTCCACGGTAATTTTAATGCAGGATTTTATTACACAAACCTTCATTTGCAGATCTGTGCTTGAACATCACCCTAACATGTGAGGTTTGAAACTGCTCAATTGGAATGACCAACTGAAAAGGAAATTAAACTTTCATCAGGCAATACCAAAGCAATAATGCAATTGAAGGGGTGAGTATGACTGCTCTCAAGGTGTTTTGCTCGCTCCAAAACGTATGTTGTCCTCTTCTCTCTATGCTTCTCTTCCACTGACTCGATATTATAGCATTGCATCTTTTTTTCCAAAAATAAAGCGTAAAACTAGTGACAAATGCAACTAGTTTCATTGGTTTTATTAAACCTGGCGCATGATCAATTAGATTAGAGATTAGCACAGTTACGAACTAAACATGTAACGTTCTTTCTTTGTTTTTCCTATCCAAGAAAGGTTGGGTGCCCAACGGTTATTAAATCAGACAACTGTTACTGTATGATAACCACCATCCAATTTTGTACCCCGACATGTTTTTCATCCAATGGAAGCGTAAGGAAATTGTGACCTTCCATGGGAAAACAGTGACTAGGGTGAACGCACACACACGGCACCGTAGTTACACGTAATTTTATTATTATTATTATTATTATTATTATTATTATTATTATTATTATTATTATTATTATTATTATTATTATTATTATTATTATAACCCAATTAACTTTGCGTTACCATGCCCTTCTTGCAATAAGGTGTTCAAGGGAAGATTACACTAATTCTGCTTACCTAAAATTATATAAAAGCAATTAAAAGAACAGTAACTATGAATAGAAGTTAGAACAACAGTTAAGAGTAGTCACTCAGGAAAGTGAACTTTTTTAAAATCATCACCTTAATTGTCTCCACCCATTCAGGTTTGCCACAGTGGTAAAAAATAACAGAACGGTATTCACTAACGAGGTCCTCTCCTGCGCCAATACTGATTACATTCTGCAACAAGAAGTTTTGAAAACCTTTTGATAAAATTGACCATAGCAAGATTTCATGTGATGACAGAGATCCCACAAGTGTTACACTTTATTTCTCAAACTCATTACATGTAATAATTCATCAAGCCAAAACAAAGCAAATCACCACCGTGAAGGAGGTTTAGAAATGTGATCTTAATTATCATAAAATTTTGTGAACTTTTGCTTCGAACTTATCCAAGAATTATCAATAGTTTGAAAAGCTATACCAAACACTCGAAAGAGTGTTTCCTCCTATTTCCAAACACCTCAAAGTTGGTTAAAAAAACCTCGGCTGCGCCTCGTTTTTCCAACCTACTTCTCGGTGTTTGGAAATCGGAGGAACTACTCTTCCTCGTGTTTAAAATATTACGTAAGATCTAGTTGGCCTTCCCCTTAACCCCTTTCTGTCATGTGACAGGTTATCAAAACAGAATGTGATGAACATACCGCTCCCAAATAGCCCTAGAAATGAGCAACCAAATGACAGGTAGTATCTATAAGAACTGTTTCCCTTACCGGAAGAACTGTGCCATCCTCAGAAAGAACTTGCATTGTAACCTCGATATTCTTATTTGCTGTTTTTCTACCTGTAAAAATACATGGGGTCTCGAATTATTAAAAAGTTGGTTCAAGAATTTTCACATGCCAGAAATGTTTAACATGACTACGCTTTGTTCCACAAAACACAAAAACAAGACTTCACAATTTGCACTCCTTCAAGAGAAAAAAATTAATTGAGTCAAGGTCGCATATAGGAAATTTGTTGATTCTCACCTCTTTCAAATTCCCCCGAGTGAATGGTCACATACAGGTCATTCCGAAGATCACCTGTTAAAAGAAATTCAACTAAATGGTGAAAGTCATTCTAACAACCTAGTATTATTCTCTAGAAACAAACAAATTAATATTATTATAAATAAATACATGTAGATAAACACACAAGAAGCACAGAACCAAAACCGTCTTATGTCTCCAACACCGAATTAAGATTGATAATTGCTTGTAATGACTATATACTAGTAATAATCAAAGATTAGGGAGTGCACTCAATGTCACCAGGCTCTCTCTCTTTTGTCAACTGGTGATGATGTCATTCGCCCCTTTCAAAATCTGCGGGGGATGTCAGATACGCGTCCCAAGATTAATTAATTCAATCAACATTGTCCCACACAATCTCAACTCCAACCTGTATTAGGAGTGTGCTCTTTCTACGTTGAACACAATACCTACCTGATACATAACTTTTAAAGAGTCTTAATTTTTAGTTGATTTACAAATGCTTTGAAAAGAAAATGATGTTTTGTTTGTTTGTTCATTTGTTTTCTAAATAAAGCCTTGAACTCAGTAGTAAAACAATGCTTCACGTTTTTACATGTATGTATGATTTGGCCCCTATCTAACCATAAGAGAATTTTTTTATGTGTACCAGTTCTTTAATGTTTGCACACTCTCAGAGCAACAAAAAACAAACTACTGCACAGTTTCAGAAAACAATTTCCATAATTCCCGGCCATAACATTTTCAAGACGGAGGAGTACCTCAAAAGCAAAAATTTTTAAAGGAATTTGTATGAGGCCAAAAAATTGGAATTCTCAGAGAGGGTGGGGTTCAGCCCAAAAAGCAATGGGAGTTAAGGATATTTTCTGAAACGAATCTACGGGCTAATTGCGCACCACACCCTTATAAGATATAAAGGCAATAGAATGTTTTCACAGTGATCATATCGGAGGAGGGAAAAAAATTATTTGCCTTTGAGAAATAAATTTTACTTTTCTGCAAATATATTTTATTGTTATTGCTGCCATGAAAATACTGTGACTACAGAAGTACAAAGACTAATTCCCACTTTGATTTAAAAGTGAAGACTCACCTGGCATGATGACTTCAGGGAAACCAAGTTTGCGTGCAATGCACGTTTGCTTTGTTACAAGAAGTGGATGCTCCTCCCGTAACTAATAGAAAACAACACATGATCCTCATATAAATTTGTAAACTTGAAATTGCGCCCTAAAGAGGGAGTGAAAGGCTATGACAACAGTCAGATTCATACAGTCATGTGATTTGATCAGATTGATTTGCATTGGAGCAGGGATGGGAAGTGGTGAGAGCACTCATGTCACACCAATGTGTCCCGGGTTCGATTCCCAGACTTGGCGTCAAATATGGGTTGAGTTTATTGTTGGTTCTCGTCCTTGCTCTGAGGTTTTTTTCCGGGCACTCCAGCTTTCCCCTCTTCTCAAAAACCAAAATAAATATCCAATTCTATCTGGACATTGTCCCCATATTGTAAAGAGCATTTCATTATCTTGTCATGGAATTATGTGTTATACAAATTTACCGGTACATTTTTTTTTTTACAATAAATAATTTATTGAAGGTGCAAGACAGTGATGAGGGAGGGGATAGAGGGTTAAAAAACATTCCAAGTTAAGGCACACAAAGTCGTCCAATTAAAAATTACATGAACCCTAAGCTAGTTTCTGTTGCATGGTGAAACTTGGAGGAATGCTAGTTCACTATGCCACGAATCTTTGTTCCATGCTGTCTGTCTTCTCCCAGGTGTATTTAATGGGTGTTGGCGACATCTGCTGGGTGTATTCCCAGCAGATGTCGCCAACACCCATCAAATACACCTGGGAGAAGACAGACAGCATGGAACAAAGTTTCCTGACTAAGAAAACAACAGAAACTAGGTCTTGCAGGATCATTCTTTAGATCTGACTTCAAACACACATAAACTACCATTTTGATACTGCTGTGCCTCCACACAAGGAAGTGGAAACCTGCTGGAGGAAACGGTTTCAGCAACTGGAAGTCTACCAATGGCGGGAAAGACAGAGGGTGGGAAGTACTCAGCGATCCAAAGATGATGGATAGCCCAAAGGAAATTATTATAAAATGTTCAGAATGTTTGACAATTAATTTTTGAGGTTTCAGCAGTTTGCTAGCATGAGGTGGGAGCATCTAACAAAGGGAGCTGGGGTTTAAAACAAGTCTGCACGTGAAAAATGGCGGAATTTTTTTCAGAAACTGCATTTTTGGTTTGCTAGTAGAATGATACACAAACATGAAAGATTGTTACCTGTTCAACGTCACCAGAAAGAAGCTTCAGTGATATATGAACACCTAAAATTTCAAAGAATTTATATTTAAATTATTGTTTTTTGCTTGAAACACGTGTGTCATAGGTATACACATTAGATAATAAAAGAAACAGTTAAACTGTTATAAAAGCAACAATACACTGTACATAGGGGAAATTACAAGGGGCCACAAGTTCCAGTTGCAATTTAATAAAAGGTTCACACTTGTAGCTAACAAACTGTGCCCTTAAAAAAACCAGCCAAATAGGTTTATTTTGTACACAATTTATTAACTCAAAGTTTCTTTTACACCCATATAGACAAAGATCTCAATAGACATTGTTTGAGTCTTTAATGGGGATTATTGAATTCGTTTTTGAGCTCTTCTTTGTGTCCTTTCTTGTGTTCACATTCAAAAGTAGGGGTCCCGTTTGTAACTTACAAGTGTTAAAGTTTATTAAATTGGCCCCAGGAAGAAGGATGTTCACTAAACCCTGCCACTCCCCATCCCACCTCCCACCCACCCCCCCCCCCCCCAAAAAAAAACCCCAAAACTAGATCGAAATACTAGAGGCAAGCAAAGAACCACCAGAAAAAACCCAACCCATAAACCATAAAAACTGGCAAATAAGATGTGCTCACAGACTGGATGTGCTCACTCTAAGTTTAGAAACTTGTAAGTTGAGTCAAGATTTCAAGGGAGTTAATAAAATTATCATGTCCAGGTTACAACTCACATCATATTAGTCTCTGAACCAAAAAAAAAATGGTATTTTCTGTGCTTAAAGTGGTAATAAGTCCTCAAGTATTTCAAGTTACATGTACCTCACTCATACTTTATGAAATTACCTTCGCCAGTCTTGTTTCCTTCTGAAGGCTGAGCAATCATCCTCTTTATCCAAGAATCAAATGACTGACTCTCTGGAACGCTAAAAATATTGTTTCACAACAATAATAATTATTGGAAAATTATGTGATGGAATATGTTAAGCCTGGTGAATAAATGAGAATAAATTACGTATTAATCAGTAAATGACACAGGCATACTCGGAAAAAAAAATCCGAGTGCTCGGATCAGTGTAATTTACTGATTAATACAAGATCATTCTCATTTATTTGAGGCTTAACTGAAAGGTTCATGACTCTGGAATAGAGCCAATAAAAACATTGTCAACTTCCTCCATCTTCAGTTACCACCATAGATGCACAGTACATGTACCATAAGTTACTTACGGAAGAAGTTGCAGGACATGTGTCTTGTCCTCGTCATACTGAGCAGTGCCATTAAACAAGTCACCAATGTAAAACACTAAAAATAGACAAATGATTACCTTTCTTCAGTTCAGAATTCTACAAAATAATGTTCAAAATGTTGAGCCAGTGCTACATAAGACCCCACAGAAATTCCACTGGATTATAAAAAATATTAATGCCAAGAAAAACATTGCTGAATAAAACTAAAAATATTTTAACCAGAAACCTGCCCCTCCTAGCCACTAGCCTGAGATACACGTATTTAAAAGTTTATTTAACAAATCAACAGCTGTTTTCTATGGTCTTTACTCTTATAGGCCATACAGAGACATCGTAAAAATAATGTTCAAAACTCATGTGGAACCACAAGATGCAGGCAAGTGGTTTCACTGCCAAGTTTTGAACATTTTATGGCTTTGTTTTATGGGTTCTATAAGAGTATAGATCATAGACAACAGCTGTCAACTTTTTTATTTTACCTGAACAAGTAAAAAGCGGAATTTGCTCTATTTTCTGTTTAGAAAGTGCGAACATTACATCTGACATCATTGTTATTGTCTGTACTCTTATTGACAACAGCTATGAGCCAATCAGCTGCGGTGTGGGGGTATTTTGACAGTTGTTGTAAAAAATATGTAACTGACAGTACTTACAGCCAATCCCAAATGGTCTTCTTAGATAGTGAGTTAGTTTTTTACTGTCTGTCTCCTTTATATGCATGCGCCCTGCAAAAAAGGAAATTTCTCATGTGCGGTGCCTGACCTAAAGGAGGGTCCAGTAAGGGCCCGTTTTGTTGTTGTTGTTATTGTTGTTGTTTTTTTTTTTGTTTCTTTATTTATTTGTTAAAGTTGTTTTCTTTCTTATTCTGACACATTAATTTGCCTTCCAGGCCCCTACTTTTCTGCTTGGCATGAAATAGTTAATCACCCGCTGGCGACTAGTTGTGAAATTCTGGTCGCCAGTGCAAAATTTTTAGTCGCATTGGCGACCAGGAAAGCGCAATTTCGGACCCTGCCCCCACCAACCCCAACCATATTTAAGGTTATTCAATGTTCTCTGCTTCTTTGAGGAAAAAATATATAAAAATTTATGATTGTCACTCAAAAGAACCAGTTAGTGTTTCCAGAGTTGTTTAAAATAGTTTATGGCCTTCTGATTTTCTGATCAAAAATTGCAAAGTTTCTTCAGCCTCTTATTTCAATCAGTACAATCATGAATATTGTATCAAGTAGCTATGTATATCTAGCTCAATCAGACACAAAAATTCTTATTTCAGATTGAACAAGGTTCAATCAGGCTTTGCAACTTAGCTGCGGTAATTAGTGATTTGATCACCGGTACCAATGACACAAGTCTGCATTTTCAGCACACCGCTTCTTTTATTCAGAACCTTTTTAATCTCAAAGTGAGGTATACAATGTTAAGCTTCAAATTTGCATGGATCAGGATGCTAAGTTTATTTTAGGAGTTCTCCTGAAGCACACCTATTGGAGACAGGTTACATGTACTTATTCTTGCTATCATGACCTGCTGTACTTAGCGGCATCTGAAATTCTCACACGCACTTGCACTCCTATGACTCGCTCCTGTATGAGATTTTGTACTCTGGTATCATGTACATGTATAACTAAATGAATACAAAACTATTAGACGCAACTGGTGTGAACACGCACCGCAATGAAAGTCGCACCAGTTTCATGTTTTCCCTGACTCATGACAAGGACATTGACTGGAATAGATCATGTAATTGGAGGGGGGAGTAGTATAAGCAACAAAGGAGCACCTAATAGAAAAGAAGTGCCTAACGAAATGAGGGCACTGTAAAGGATAGGACACGTTACAAATCTGAGATAATACTGACCAACTCTGACAATCTGACAAACAATGTAAACTTGTTCTCTTTGGAGGTCCTTTGAACCTAAGTCCTGAGGTTAAAAGAGAAGACCTAGTAAGCACTAACTAAGCAAACCTACAGTTTACATACATCGTTCATATATAATGATCTATAAAAAAATCTTCAGTTAAAGACAAAACACAGTATACTGAAAGACAAGTACAGTAAGTTGTTCTATTTCATCTTCACAGTTGGACTCTGCAGGAGCAACAAGGGTAAAGTAAATGTCCTTGTTGTTGTTGTTTTGCTTTGTTTTTTTTATAAATTTTGTTGTTGTTCTTGTAACAGAACTTTGTTGTTTCTTTTGTTCTGAAACTCAAAATTC
>NW_028145567.1:2200000-2202500 GCF_977016875.1 Pavona decussata
CATTTTGATAATTATGATAAAGTTTTTTTGAAGTTCCATGGTAAAATTTCCATTCAGTGTATTGGCTTTCAAACAGCCCCAAATTCCACAACCGCGCAGCAAGTGGGTGTTGTCAAAGTAAACAAAATCTTGGTAATTTCAAATATCTCAGTGCATTAGCTTTCTGCTAGACAGTGTAAGTTTCAACATTAACAACTGCTTTTCAAAATTTTTACTTTGTGGAATTGCCCTCTTGTTCAGTCTCTTTTTCACATAACTCGGGACCTCCTCAATAACTCGGGAACCACCTCAATAACAGTATAATTATTACTAGACAAAATAAAACTTACTGCTGTCTTGATCCTGTTGGAGGTGACAACATGCTGAAAATTGAAGACAAGTACAGTAAGTTAATAATTATTATTAATAACATTCTTACTACTGCAACATTTAATTTGTACTTTATAAATTATTCAATAAACTGGTATACTACAGTCAGACGCATTTATTTAGTACTACACATACATTATACCATAAGACATTGCAATCATCTGTTTACATGTTTACATGTGAAAATGTTGCCTCGGCGTATTTTTGCTCGTGTTTTTTTTTTTCGTTCTTCAAGTCATTCAATTTTCTCAATAGCAGAATCACGGTTGCCGAATGAATGGCTTCATCGTTTGTCCAAGAATGCGATGATTACTCGCTTTCTATATTAAAACACGGATAAAAAATCGTTGTTCTGCCGTTCACATTCAGGCGAGTATCGAGCGATTGTTAGGTTGATAGTTCTGCTCCAGGGTTAAGTTTAAACAGCTGCTGGTTTCTTTTTAAACAGATAAGCAAACCATTTAAACGTTTTCGGCAAAGCATTAAACGGATATAATTTTTTTTAAACGGATGAGCAAACCTTTTAACCGCTTGAATGAACTGTTTAAACAGATATAAACAGATGGTAAACAGTTTTGCTGTTTAAACGGAAAAGCGTTAGTGTCCGTTTTCCCAAAGAAGGTGAAGTTTTTAACCTCAGTAGATGTGTGACATTTACTTTTGCCAGCTGTGCCTGAAAAAAACTCCTGCAAGCAACCAGCCTCTATTGTGTCAGTGACTGAATGATAGGTCACTTACAGTAGCTCATCCTCTTATTATAAGGGTCCAGCTCTAGTTATGACCACTTTTTCAAATTCCTGAGACCTTTGGTCACTTATTACTACAAGAGCTTTGACAGCAAACAACTTTTTGTGTAAAAGAACATACCAGTATCTTATCCTATCCTATCCTATCCTACCTGTAGTTATACTGACAATAACCATTGATAATTATTTAATAATGTAACTTCCTGCCTAGTTGCACTTACTTCTTGTCTTCCTGTTCAAAATCTCAATGAAACCCATGTTAACACAGTGTGAGCTTAAACACAATCAGCGGCACAACTAGAACTGAAACTAAACATGGATGCTCCTGCCTACCCCATGTCTAAAAAATACAACCACCACAACCAGCTTCACTCAGAAGAAGATTTAATTAATTTGGTTGACTTTACCTGTCTGTAAAGCTCAATAACACCAGTTGAATCAGGGTCTATTATATTTGCCTCGGGATCCCTCACAACAAGATCCAAGCCTAACGTCCTGTTTAAAAGATAATAAGGTGTGCTAAATTTAATTTTATTTCAATAAAGATTTCAAGCGTTATGTTAAAACTGTATTATTTTTAAATTATCTACCAAAATTAAGGTGGATGCAATTGGGACCATGCACGCTCAAGAGCATGTCTGCTTAGGAGGGGTGACTGCTTATAAGGAGATTATAGAATAATAATTTGTTAATAACATTTTGTTGTTCATTTGTCATAGAGATCACAGTTGAGTATCTCCTTATGAAGGGGCCTGCAAATGGACGGTATATGTAGGTGTCTGTGAGCAAAGGTTTGACTGGCTGAAGGATCTTTTCACTTACTGTATTGCTAGACTTAGAATATTTACCTGTTTCCAAAATCTATTGTTTGAGTAACTTTCTGCTTCAGCTGCCTCAACTGGTCCTGAAAACAAACATCAAATATTAATTAATTTACCTGTAACAAACTTTTTGCACAATAATTAATTTATTGATACCCTGTTATTGCAATAGTCATTCTACACTGATTACAAGTTATTTTTTAAGCCTAGCAATGTACCAGAAAATACAATGTAATTAAGACACTTGTTTATTTGTTTATTGATATACCATCATGAAGATTATTTACTTCAATAAAGCACACACCCAGCCTCAATTACATGCCCTCTCTCCAGTCGGAGAGGTAAAGTCGTACTCTAGAGTAGCCTCAGTGGCCTACAAAACCAGAGCTTAGCTAGGTTTCAGTAGTCGGAAGCAAATAAATATTGGAGTCTTGCTACTCCCACCTCCCGTCCTGAATGGGTTATCCCTATTAGTATGTCACCAGTATCCATTTATACTCCTGGGTGAATAGAGACAATGTGAAGCAAAGTTTCTTGTCTAAGGAAACAACACAGCAATGAAGA